>NC_142776.1:16831391-17431391 GCF_988280905.1 Pimephales promelas | reverse complement strand
TATTCATAAACACGCTGAAAAGAGATTATGCGTGTTGATAGCATGCCAAAAATACGTGATACGTGTCATACATACGCAATTTCATGAGATCAGTCTGAGCATGGATGTTGTTGTGACTTAACGTTCCCTTCAAAATTATGCAAATACTGAGAAATGTAATATTTAAACCCCTTCTCTCTTGCTCTGGGGAGCTGGAGAAAAATCATTAGCCAGTCGATGAACATAATCGACTGTAATATTCGGCAAATGTTCAAGACATCTGGAGAAACATACATCCTCTACGTCGTCCATCAGGCTACCGGAAACTAGACACCCCATATCGGTTTCGCAGCCGGAACTAGCATATGCTAACGTGCACATAGTCCATTAGCTCCAGCTGGCAGCTGCAAAAACAACATTTTCTCTCTTTCGCTCGCGGCGCACGGAACCAAAGAGATTCGCGAACCCCCCTAGCGTTCTGGCGGCGAAATACACCGCGATGCACCACAACCTCACGCAGAAGTATAAAACGACCACGACGCCGTAGCAGTGACGACGTAGCTACGGCGTGGAATTGACGCAGAAGCATAATGAGGCCTTTACGCCACTGTAGCTGTGTCGTGACCGGCGTCTTTTTTCGTCTTTTTTTTGACAGGCACTTAGTGCAAAAATACGTTCCGTTTTATCAAACCATTCCTCGCGGCCTCGGAACACTACCGGCCCACCTGGGAAACTCCCGACTCTCCCAATTGCCACTGGGGTCCAGGGCCCCTTAGATGTCGTGGGCCCCTGGGCAAGTGCCCAGTTGCCCTAATGGTTAATCCGGCCCTGGGGACAGCAGCATTTGTCCAAATTTCAATCTTAACCTTTCTATTTCATTTATTGAAATGGAATGTATGAAGATGTATGTGCTTGTGTTTTGGAATAAAATGAATAATACCAAAGGAAGTAAACTAAGTATTAAAGTCCCTGTAAAGTCAAAATTAAGTATGTGTTCTGAGTTTGTCACACCACAAGAAAATGTGTTATTAGCCACCCAGCAAAATTTGAATGATAAAAAAAGCCGGCAGTACATAAAATAAGCTATCAAAATCTTGAGAAAATGAGCAGTTATCTCTGTTCTCAAACGCTGGGGGCGTGTCCGCAGGCTTTGCTGAAACCACGCCCACTCGCGGGAAAGCTGTCGACGGTGATATTAGGTGAAACTGCTTTCGCGACGGGAGGATGAACACTGAGGCGGGAGATAGTCGTTTCGGCCCCGTTCACCAGTAACAGCGGATTATCAGTGAATCCCAGTTGTCTCTGAGGAAAGTTTATAAAACTATCCAGTGTAAAATGATCACTACAGAGGCGGGTGTTGGCGGTGATCCTCAGCTCTTCATCAAGGTTGGCTCTCTAAAAACCTCTTCTTGATGTGATAATTTTTAGGGAATATAAATGAAGATACCGATGTGTTTTGTACATGATCGCATCCAGGTAGCCTATGTCTGTGTTGAAGGCATAGCTAGGTAGCAAACTGTATAGGCTCAGCTGTAGTAACTACTGACAGTCATAATAAGAAATATATGACTATATATTTGACTATATTAAAACATAATAAGAAAAAATGAAACACCCTCTCAGAATGTTTCAAAAACGAAATAAAACAAACAAAAAAAATAAATCAATAAAGAAAAAATAGAACAATAAATCAGTTTGAAAAACGCAACACGCTCTCCCACACGTGTCTCTCACACACGCGCTCACTCAACATCCACCCAGAGAGAGAGAGAGAGAGAGAGAGAGAACATTTTGAACAAAGAATAAAAATTTCTCTGCTTTTGTTAAATGTCCTATCTGAATATCTCGGTCATTTTCGGATAAACGGGTGATCCGCCAGGAACATTGTGTGTGACTGTTGTGCTGTTGCTCAGTTCAAGAGAACTGAATGAAACCATATATATACCATATAATGCCAAAATAATTAAAAGTGTTAAAGAAACAATGGCACTGTCTAAGTCAGCTCAGGTGTTGCATTGTAAATAAAATGCAGCATCAGAACCATCTTGAGCCTTGTGATTTATAATACAAAGTATTTAAATGCTGATGTGTCTGTATTAATCATTTCATATTTACAACACTAATTTCATCAAATTACTTATGTAAACTTAATAAATCATGCGTTTCATTGTATATATGTTGCTTCCAATGCTGCCTCTGTACAGCATTGCTGTGTAAAGCCAGCTACAGTATGTTCAATATCTTACCACATTCATTTTAACTTACTTTGATAAAAATCCAGTAATGTCCCTCTGCTTGTAGACTACAAATGGAATGATGGCTGGATTCCTCAGAAATAAATATCATCATGTTATGATTTCAGTGATGGCACATGAAATTAGTTTTAACTGTTATAAAATTGTTAACCACTGAATGTTGTTTAAATGTTTTAGAATCAGAATATGATGATGCATTCTTATTTACTGTTTCTTCTCATATGTTCAGTATGACCCAGAAAATTCAGGCTTCATCAGCACTGAGCGTTTCCGAGACCTGCTTGCGGATTATGGATCAGAACTGGACCCTCAAAAGCTGGAGGTTCTTCTTGCCCTGGCTGATGGAAATGCTGACGGAAAGATATGCTACCAGGATTTTGTTAACCTGGTGAGTTCTGCAGATGAACTTGAGGTGAGGTTTGAAGACCCTGACCTAATATTTCAATGGAATATGGAATATTTCATTCCACTTGCATGGGAATGCCATCAAATCAGTGGGAAAATCTCAATGCCACCCACCCTCAGTCTCACACCCTCCTTAGCCCTTTTCCCTGTCTCTTTCCCATTCTCTCTCAGTCTTTTTTTCACACATACAGCAACTCTTCAAAGAGTCTATTGTCCATCACAGTGGCTGGAGGAAAGAGCTATAGTGCTATAAAGCAATGCAGTGAAACATTGGATCAGATTCTGTGTTTTGATTGGCTATGGCAGGTCATGTGAAAGTGGGACAGCAAGGAATGAGGAGTATGCAGTTGGTGTTTCTACACTGCTATTGTTCCTCTACATCTCTCATTCACTGTCCGCTATTGGAAAAAAAAGTGAGAACAGAGAATCAGAGGAAAGACTGATTGTAATAGCAAGAATTGGAATGAAAATGTCATTTAGTGTTGAGAAAAAACAGGCAGAAAGAAAAGTGAGAGGACGACTGGAACGAACTAAGAATTATATATACAAACATTATCCATGTTTCACTAATATTTTTTGATGAAGAGTGATGAGCACCACTCCATTATATCTTTTTCTGAGAATTCTTTCTTTCCTTCAGCCTTGCAGTCGTTCAGCTGGATGTAGTACCATGGTGCTCCAACAGTAGAGCATGGCACAGATATCACAGTTTGGGTACTGTCTAAATCCCATATTGTTTGACTTTTCCTTCTGTAGTGTCCATGGAAACAACCAACACATAAAGATCGTGCACAAATCATTATACCACAGAAAAGTGAAGCACATGGAGCACTTAATGTCTTTTTATTTTGTGGGGAATGTATGAAGTTATGTGTATATACTGTAGAGTTGCACAGAGACTTCAACTGTTAATATGAGTTGTTTTATTAAAGGTGATGGGCAACAGCAGGAATAAATTAACTATTAATTAACTAGTAATTAACAAGTATTTGTGTGGTAGAGTAAGAAGCTCCGCACTGAAACTTTTTTTATACTGTATATACTTTACAGATTTACAATTTGAAGACTGCACATTTTTAATATTTCCAGGTTTATTTATTATTATATTTATATTATAAATTGTTATTTATTCCTGTGATGATTCTTTGATAATCAGTAAAGACAGTCAAATACGTAAATGCTGTTCTTTTAAACATTTTTATTTATCTTTACTGTCACCTTTGATCAATTTGATGAATCCTTCCTTGCTGAATGAAAGTATTAATTTCTTTAAATGGAACAGTCTTAATGACCAGCAACATTTGAACTGTAATCTATATTAAAGGATTAGTTCACCCAAAAATGAAAATTCTGTCATCATTTACTCCCCCTTAAGTTGTTCCAAATCTGTTTGAATTTCTTTTTTCTACTGAACCCAAAAGAAGATATTTTGAAGAATGCCAGTAACCAAATATTAAATATGACTTCCATAGTATTTTTTTAGTATTTATTTTTGGGTGAAATATTCCTTTAAAGCTGGCCAATGTGTGTAGGTATTTTGTTTTGTTTGTACCTGTGTGCATCTGTTTATCTTTATTGAACAAACAGGTACTAATGTAAAGTCAGTAGAAACAGCTTGCAGCTGGTTGCGTGCACATTTCCATCTACAGAAACTAATTTGTGATGAGCTGTTATACCGGTAGGGATCTGAGGTCAGTATTCCCCAGTTAATTTTTTTGCAAAGTTGACTTCATTCCTATATATTTTAAAGAGTAAACTGTTTTCATATCTTTACTGTGGGAAGCATGTGGAACCGTAAGCTTTGTAGATCAGCTTAGTCATGTTTTAAACAATTTCATTTGATCCCATTGTGACCGCAAAGGCAACATCTTTAGGGGCTTTCTGGATAAATTTCTTCATCCTACTCAGGGCCTCTTCCACAACTTACATAATGCATGACCTGTATTCCTGATCAGGAGCCTGGCATGGGATAAAAGAACATTCCAGGTTTTTGAGGAAGGCTTTTTGCCTCAGCAGTGAAAAGCTTGTTTGAACAGCATTGTCTCATGCACACAAACGCACACACACAATCACTTACACACTGTTTGCTACACAGCTGCTCTGAGACTTGGAGATGAGTGTGGAATATTGAATCGGTTGCTAAGTGACAACAGTGGCATTCTTTCTGTGGTAGAGGAGGGGGCATGGGATGAGGGACAGGGATGCATTGTCAAAGACACAAAGACAGATCATAGACGAATTACATTATAGTAATTTATAAATAAACTAATAGGTGAAAGTCTAGTCACAATAAATGTCCTGACAAATAAAACTTTGTGACTATCAGTGAAAAAGTGTGAGTTTCCCAATAAAAGTCTTACTTAATGTACATGCTAACTTACAGGACATAAAATGCTGATAAAAATGATTGTTCAGTTTTTTTATGTGTCATATTTTTCAGATGAGCAACAAACGTTCAAACAGTTTCCGTCGCGCGATCCTGCAAGGGAGTCGGCAGCTCAGGAATTCAGCACTGAGGGAGGAAGTAGGCTTGGGTCTGTCTCGGAGACTCATACGTCATGTTGCCTATGAGACTTTGCCAAGGGAGGTGGACCGCAAATGGTACTTTGACAGTTATACCTACTGTCCACCACCATGGTTTATGCTGGTCATCACTATAGCAGAGGTTAGAATGAACTTTACTATTGAAGATTATTAAAAGAAAGAATTATTTTTACTGCTTTTTTTTATTATTGATCTGCCAAACGTATCAGCAGATACTTTGGTTCCACATTATATTAGCTGCCTTTAATACTATGAGGTAAAAAAAAAAAATGATACACAATAGTTCAATCTACTCATTGTGTTCATATTGTACTGTAAAACACATTTGCTGCTATTGAGGTGGGATAAATGTAAGGTTAGAAATAGGTTGGTGGGTTAAAGGAGTAGTTCACTTTTGAAAAAAAACGTTTGCTGATAATTTACTCACCCCCATGTCATCCAAGATGTCCATGTCTTTCTTCCTTCAGTCGAAAAGAAATTAAGGTTTTTGATGAAAACATTCGAGGATTATAATGGGAACCAGACGGTTCAAGTTCCAAAAGAAACTTTAAGTACAAACTGCAAACTTGTTCAAAGGGCTTTAAACGATTCCAGACGATGAATAAGGGTCTTATCAAGCGAAACGATCGCTTGTTTTATAAATAAATAACAAAGTTTATGTTTTATAAGATCAAACGCTCGCCTTGCTCTGTTCTGTAATGCACTCCTGTTCGAACTCGTTCATCAAAATGAACAAATCTTTTTCCAAGTCATTTGGTTCATTCGGCGAAAGAAACGAACGAATTGATTCGGAAAAAGATTTGTTCATTTTGTTGAACGAGTTCGAACAGGAGAGTCACAAACGTGCACCACAGAACAGAGCAAGCCGAGCGTTTGATCTTATGAAACTTAAACTTTGTTATTTAAAAAAAAAAAAAAAAATGAGCGATCATTTCGCTTGATAAGACCCTTATTTATCGTCTGGAATCGTTTAAAGCCCTTTGAACAAGTTTGCAGTTTGTACTGAAGGTTTCTTTTGGAACTTGAACCTCTGGTTCCCACTGAAGTCCATTATATGGAGAAAAATCCTGGAACGTTTTCATTAAAAACCTTAATTTCTTTTCGACTGAAGAAAGAAAGACATGGACATCTTGGATGACATCTTGGATGGGGGGGGGGGGGGGGGGGGGAGTAAATTATCAGAAAAACTTTTTTGAAAAGTGAACTAATCCTTTAAGGGTGGATAAGGGGTAGAGTTTATTTTTATCAAAACTTGAATGTGGGTAAGTTTCATTAAAAAAACAAAAAAAACATATTGAACAAAACGCTGAGAAAAGAATAAACAATAGAAAATTTGAGTAGCTTTGCAACAGAGCGGCCATTTGAAGTCGAGGACTTTTCTCCCCCACCTTCACCTGAAGTGGAGAAGGGTGAATTGTCTGTGGACACAGGGCCATATCAATTCAAGCCGCTGGCTCAAACTGCGGTCTTAACTCCCGCATCGCGATCGGCATCTGATGAGTTTTGTCGAGTTGATGTCAATAGCGCGCATTCTCTGTAGGCATATATTCATATTGATATTTTGGCGCTATGTGAACAAAATCCAGCAAAATGCGTTTTTGTGGACCCCAGAGGATTAACTTTATCCAAACAATAAATTGTGATTAAAATGTACATGATCACTCACATCAAGACGCCGCTGCACAGTGGTGGAGTCCATGCAGGAGGAGCAGTGTATGGCACGCTTTTCAGTGTGAGCTGCGTGGAGAAGCCCATTTCCACCTCTATTCCGTTACTATCCTGTCCACTGTGGTAAATACAGATAAATGTCACGGTCAGCTCTCAAGCTGTGCATTACGATCGTCTTCCACTGAGGACGCTCTGCTCCTGCATGGTCCTCTTCGAGGAGATATCAGCTCATATCAAGTTGGTCCTTTTATCTAAAGACACCAAACTAAGCCAAGTCATCACTAATACCGTTTCAGAGACTGTTACAGTAGGCCGTGTGTCCACCAAAGCGTTTTTCCACGCGCCTGGCGTATGTTTTCAATTGTTTTCAATGGGAGTGCCGCGTTTTTTAAACGCCATGAGCGTACCGACGCGCTGAGTGTTTTTTTTTTCACGCTGAAGCGCCGAGCGCCCGGCGTTTATACTGGTCGCTGGGAGTTGAAAAATGTTCAACTTTGGATAAAACGCAGCGCTCATCACTGTCACTTTTTACCCAGCCGTCCAATCACAGTGGAGGAGGGGTGGGACTAATACCACACCGACCAACTGTCAACATTCAAACTGCTGCGGATATTCTGTATCATAGCAACGAAACGTCTCAACGGAAAAAAACGCTGCGCTGCCAAAACGCTCTCAAGCGCCCAATGCACGGCGTCTTCAGCAGAGCGTCTAGCGTTTTCAACTGGCTAAAAATGCTTTGGTGGACACACCGCCTTAGACTCAAGGTAGCTGCATCCAACGTAGTTCCGTTTGGCCTTATGGCATGAGACCATTGCAGTGGTGGCTCAAGACCGAGCGGTAATCTTCCAGTCTCTCTCTCTTGAAGCCATCACAGAAGTGACTTAAACTGCAATTTATCTACTGGCTGCTAGAGACAGGCTCCAAAGGGAGCTAATTCCATAAATTCCCCATGTTAAAATGGCCAACTTCACAGCAGAAAATAATGTACAGTAAATATTGAAAATAATGTACAGTAAATATATAATAAATATTGGCATGCAAGATTTGCATTCCGCGAGCCGCCTACTAGCACGGATATAAAAAGTGAAAGTAAACATTGACGCTTTTCCCTGAGGAACCAAACAGAGTCCAGACATCCGCGATTGTACAGCAACATGGCGAAGGGACGACACATCTCCGTTCCATGTACTCAGAGAACAAGGGTTACATATGTAACCCGAGGTGTTCCCTTTCGTCCTGGGAACTCCAACGTGTTGTCCGGGAGTTCCCTGACAAATTGGAATCCCTAACAAAACGCCCTAGTGCTGGCCAATTCCAGCGCCCAGCTAAGCTACCCAAAATCAGTTTCACAAATTGCGGGAGCTAATTAGGGAGTCACACTGCTGTTCCGCAAGACCCACACAGTGGACATTGGATAACACTGGGAAAGCGTGCCCAACCCGTAAAAAGGGGAAAGAAACGCTGCGGAAGCTAGCCGCCTGATGAAGACCTGGAATACACATATGTACTAGCCCAGGGGGATAGTGAAACATATGGCAGTCCCTTAGGTAGTCCCAATCCAAGGGGAGTGGGAGGGTACTTAACAGGGACGACAGAACGAATCTGTCAAGGGGAAGACACGGCTGGACTGCACGTGGCATAATGGATCACCAAAGAGACCACTGGACATAACACTCAGTCTACACTAGGGATGGGAATTGATAAGATTTTATCGATATCAATGCCACTAACGATTCTCTTATCAATTCCTGATAGCACTGTGTGGGAAAAAGTAGTCATATGGTTTTTTTTGGGGGAAACAAATGGTTTTATTTGTTTTAAACCTTACACTTGACTAAGCAAACTGCACTTTTTATGTTATTTATGTAATAAATGGAACCTTATTGAAAAGTGTTACGATTAGTTATTCGCCGATTATAAGTCCTGTGAGTTCAGTGTTGGAAGATCAGTTCAGTTGTTTTAACCATTCATTAAAACGAATCGGTTCAAATTAGACATAAGTTTGCAAATTGAACGTGTCATCATCGGATGTGTGCGCGTTGTGTGATTATCCCGGCGGTTGGGACATCCCACAGATGTGTGTCATCAAAGAAAACTTTTCATCACTGGATCGTTTTTCCGTTTATTTGAAGTGTGGTTTATGTCAGCTGAATGTGCGGAACGCTTTTTCAGAGAAGATAAGGCAACGTAGGCCTATTTTAGCACAATTCACAGCCAGCGTTAATTCAGGAAAAAAAATCTCTGAATGCTCCACATGAAACTTTAGTCTCCTGACCTTACCATCGTGTCGATTATTTTGATTAATATGTGCGAGGGAGAGAGAAAGAGCAAGACAGCGCTTAGTTTTGAGACGGTGAAGCCTGAGAGGGAGTGCGCGCACATGACCAGGGCACTCTCACTCTCTCTCTCTTTCTCTCCTTGCTCGTTCAGTTTAACAGACATGGAGTTAACAGAGGTCTGGAAGTGGGTGCCATAGAGTACCCCATCTCTGAGAAAGGAGGCCCTTCCTCAGAGGAATCGGCCAAGAAGGGGCTGTCGCGAGGAGCATGAGTTCCGTGAACCAAGTCCTGGTGGGCCAATACCGCACCACTAACAGGACCTGCTCCTTGTCCTCCCTGAACTTGCACAGGGTCTGTGCAAGAAGGCTCACTGGGGGAAACGCATACTTGCGCAGGTTCCAGGGCCAGCTGTGAGCCAAGGCGTCCGTGCCGAGGGTCCCCTCGGACAGGGAGCAAAACCACTGGCAATGGGTTGTGTCTGGAGAGGCAAACAGGTCCACCTGTGCGACTCCGAAAACACTCCAGATCAGCTGAACCACCTGGGGATGGAGTCACCATTCTCCTGGCAGGGGAGGTAACCATGTAAGCTTGTCTGCCACACGGTTGAGCTCCCCTAGAACATGAGTGGCGCGAAGCGACCTCGGATGCTTCTGACTCCATAGGAGGAGGTGGAAGGCAAGTCGCGACACCACCACCTTGTCGGTTGATGTACGCAACGGTCGCAGTGCTGTCCGTACGGACCAGTACGTGCTTGTCTTTGAGAACCCCCTTGAGGCGGCACAAAGCCAAGCGTACTGCTTGCAACTCTAGGCAGTTGATATGCCAATGCAGCTGGGGCCCCGTCCACAGACCCGAGACTGCATGCCCTTTGTATGTGGCCCCCAACCCCATGGCAGAAGCATCTGTGAAAACCACAGCATGCCTGGAAACCTGGACTAGGGGCACTCCGGCCCGTTGAAACGCAGGATCCGAACTTGGGGAAGGTTTGGGGTTACTTTGACCCGGAATGTGCCACTTTGCCACGCCCACTTCGGGACTCGAGCATCTTGAACTGGAGTTTGTGCAGGGCCCGATTCAAGACTCGCAGGTCCAGGATCGACTCACCCACCGCCTTTCTTCCGTACAATGAAGTAGGGGCTGTATAAACTGGACCTCATCTCGGAAGGAGGGACTGGCTTGATCGCGTCTTTTGCCAGCAGGACATTGATCTCTTTCTGCAGGACAGGGCCATCCACTAACCGACATCATATTGACCCCAAGATGGTGGATTTGATTTAAAGGAAGTTCGGCCTGGCCAAAGTGAACTTGTTCGCTTCAGAAGAGATGACACACTGTCCACTCTGGATTTCCCTCACACATTTAAGGGAATGCACTGGGCTAGATGCCATGGTTGAGACGTGGCTGAGGCTACCGATTTCCCCCAGTCGCTCTACTCCCGGAAGTTCTTGAGAGAGTTCGCCACTTCAGAGGAGATGACACACTGTCCACTCTGGGTTTCCCTCACACATTTAAGGGAATGCACTGGGCTGGGTGTCATGGTTGAGACGTAACTGAGGCTACCCATTTCCCCCAATCGCTCTACTCCCGAAAGTTCTTGAGAGTTCCCCAATGCGGGGTACTGTTATTTTACTGTTACTACAATACGTCTACTTTTATTTTCCCTGCTCTGGCTGGCCCAAGTATCCAGACCATCCTATACTCTAGAGCTCCCTCCATGAGGACACAATGCCTGAAAGAGGAGAGTCTTCACTTTATGGTGCATAGAACCATGGTTAGTTCAGTGCTGGAGTCCCTTCAGGATAATTTTTTTTTTTACCAGACTATCCCCTCCACAGAAAATGTTTCCATGGCTGTATCGAATTAATTCTATGAAATATTAATAATCAATAATATAATCAAGTTGTAATTGATTATGAATATTTGGATCAGTTAATATAATTAACTTAATGTAGTAAAATTAATATTAAAAATCAACTCACCTGTTCATCATGAACACAGCGTTAATTGGTTATCAATTCTAAGAAATATTCATTTCCGGGGAAGGGAAATGTCTTTCTTACTGTACTGTACTAAGAGCCTGTAGTCAAAATCTAAATCGTAAAGTAAACTTTCTGCAAACAGAGAATAAATTCAATTCAATTCACATTTATTTATATAGCGCTTTTTACAATACAGATTGTATCAAAGCAGCTTCACAGTGATAACATGAAAGTAGTACAACACAGATCAATAATATTGTTGAATATTAAATGTCCCCAACTAGGGATGCACCGATACCGATACCGGTATCTGGTATCGGCCTCGATACCACATTTTCTAAAGTACTCGTACTCGTTAAAAGTCCCCCAATACCGGGGACCGATACCATGTTCTGAGAAATGGGTTAATCACAGGCGCCGAGTGCCCACCCCCAGGCTCCGGCTGCAGCTCAGAGCGGGGAGATGGGGAGACATCAGCCGTGTGGAACAGTGATGCGCGGGTCAATGTATAAACAACCCGCACACTACCAACGTTTTCAACTACCCGCCCGCTACTCGGACCGCAAAAAAAGTAAGAAAATATTGTACCCGACCCTCTTCCTGACCGTATTTTTTAAAAGTACTGCTAGTACATGCTCATCGTAGCGTCATTGGGCCATAAACGTGTAACAACACAGCATCGCAAGAAGACGTAGCCTACATATAACAAAGGCAGCACTTTGGTCATCATCTTTCATTATTTCGGTAAATGTCTCCCACACTTACTCTTTCTATTTGTGTATTTGCGGAGCTTCCACTCCCCAGTCTTCACCTTTTCTCTTGCCGCCTCCATCTCTCTGCAGACTAGTGATCATAGACATGGCCGGTTCGTGAACGAATCGATTCTTTTTAATGAACCGGTCGAACCAGTACGCTAAATCGAACTGAATCATTCGCATCAGTTCACGTCTTGCGTCAGTGCTGATCCAAGTTACTACAGTTACTCACTTTCAGACATGCCTGACAGTCCCTCCGAGTTGAAATAAACCAATATCCCGAATTAGATTTTACTCCAGTAACTCTAACAGTTCACTGAACTGAGACATGTTGTTGATACTGCTGATACTGCGCATCCGCGTATAGTAACGAACGCAGAGGTACAGCGGTTCTCGGTTCACACCAGTACAGAACTGAGAACTGTTTAGACTGAGCTTGTGTGTCATCTTCGTGCCAGTTATTCAGCCAATAAATAAATTCGGCCTATATATTTCATAGAAAATTCTATCTAGTACTATATAAATACAAAGGTTTAATTGGCATTTTTTTCCAAACGACCTGACCGACCGCGACCCGAATATCATTAAAAATATTTTTGGAGGACCCGTAACTCCGGGTAACCGCGGGTGACCGCGGCGCAGGCACCCGCTCATTTTGGATCAACCCGTGCATCACTGGTGTGGAACAATTTCAAAGTGAATGGCTTTGGATTAGGAGAATACGTTTACTTGTAGTCGCCAAGTAGTCAGTTGAATGTCTGTTGGGGGACCAAATAAATAAAGTGTTATCAGATATTAAGCTGATCGTACTAATACTCTAGTCTACTAATACTCTAATGACAGTTAGTTGACATGTAATTGAAAAGTTACTTATAGTTAGTAAAGTGGACTATCGAAATAAAGTGTTACCCAAGTAATTTAATCAAGGACCTAAAAACCCCTATATAAAAATATTTAAATCATGTTTTTTTTTTGTTTTTTTATTAAGTACTCGGTATCGGTATCGGCGAGTACTGAAATGCAAGTACTCGTACTCGTACTCGTTTTCCAAAAAAGTGGTATCGGTGCATCCCTATCCCCAACTAAGCAAGCCAAAAGCATGGCAACAGTGGCAAGGAACCAAAACTCCATCAGGTGATTGGATGGAGAAAAAACAATCAGAACCAATTACGTATTGTGCACAAGTTTTATTAACTAAATCACAAACATAACTGTGGCGAGCAGGACTGCCCGAGTGACGTGAGAGCAGCGCGTGGCCGGTGGCGTGAGTGATATAATGAGCGACACCTGTGAGACGCACTAGTCTCGCATCTCTCACGGTGGAACGGAAGCATAAGGAGGAGTGACAACAGTGAAGATTGAGAGAGAAAATCTTATCATTAGTTTATGCTGTGTTTTGTTTCTGTGGCCAGCAGTCGTCCGTGAGTGGCTGCTGGCTTTACTTTCATTTTGTATTTGTTTATTTTATTATTAAAAAAACACATATAAGTGTTGAATATTCAGAGGTTCCTACCTCCTTCTTCCTATAACATCTGAACCCTGTTACAATAACAAATCTAAACACAAACATACATGCGTGGGGGTGAGGGACAGAATGGAATCAGAAGCAGGAAATGGAACTATGGGAAAGATCCATTTAACAATAAAAAGAACTATCAGCCTATCATTTTCAGAGCACCTCATTTAATTGATATTTGCATTGCCTGGTCAGCAGGAAACAATTATTGAAGTTGTTGAAAATTGAAGTTGTTGGTTCTGTGAATGTCAAATGTTGAAGTTGCCATCATTTTCTTCTCAAATGGATGAAGAAGATATGATGAACTTGCATGGGAAGTTCGACTCTGTTCTCATGGCTGGAGTGCAGATTGTGGCCTGCTGACCCTGGGACGGAGAGGACACGCAAAATGGTAGGAGTTGCGATGGACTTGAATGAAGACATCGTGCCATACTCCTGAGGTTGTCCTTGATTCTGTTGTGGTTGAGAGAGTCCTCTCTCTCCTGAATGAGCACATGGCTGGTTGTGAGTCAGTCTGCTGCCCTGGGGACTGGGGCCTTCTGCGGCCCCACAGGACAGCGACTCGAATGTAGGAGAGAAGGCCAAGAGAAGGAAAGGCTTGTGGACAGGCCAGGACAGGACAGTACCTTAAAACAAAGTACTACTACTCAGTAGTATTGCAGGCCTTTTACCCTCCTACATTCTTGTCGGTGGACCAAGAGAAGATAAACTTTCTTTGCCCAATGAGGGCACAGAGAAGTCCAAATTAAACATGATTGAATGACTCGTAAATGTAAGTACACATTGATGGCCTAAGACACGAAACGAGCGGTTTGTGTAAGAAAACGAACAGTATGTATATAATTTTTACCTTGTGTAATCACAGCCATGTCAAACTGATCTGATGGCATAGGCGCTTCGGTCTGCGCATGCGCCGGAAGTGATCGATTGCGCGCCTACGTCACTCTTTGTTTATATAGAGATTTCGGAAGTTTTACCTTTCACTAAACATATTTAGATATACAGGAAATCGCAATGGAAGATCACTTGGACGTGACTGTGATTACATGGGGTAAAAATGATATACATACTGTTCGTTTTCTCACACAAACCACTCGTTTCGTGTCTTAGGCCATCAATGTGTACTTACATTTACGAGTCATTAAATCATGTTTAATTTTGACTTCTCTGTGCATGCTCTCTGACGTGGACCCCCATACCTGCATTATATGACTGGCAGACAACAACGGTTTGACTGAAAAATGTCAATATTGAAAATACTGTGGAAACAAAGACACCTACATCTTGGATGCCTTTGAGGTAAGCTAAAACATATCAAAAATTAATTTCACAGTGAACTATCCCTTTAAGCGTAGCTGCACTGTTTCTTGCGTACCACTACTTCTGTAGCCAGTACTCTATACCACTAACAGAAAAAGTGTGATGGGCGTTTAACCTCTTATTTACACTGCACATCTGTGGCGCGTTATGGCTGCAAAACGGCTACCAGAGCTGATCGCGGCCACTGCAAGCATGATCAGTGCTTATTTTTTTCGGCTTGCATGTTTATCAGTGAGTGCTTTCACACCGCGCAGAGGAGCGGCGTGTGAGCAGTAGTGAAGCGGGGGTTCGGGCCGAGCATATTTTTGTTGTGCTACGCTCGTTTAAAGTGAAAGCACATTTTTAATTGAGAAAATAAATATGATTTCAAAAAAAGTGCCCAAAATGCTCAGAATTTGCATGTCTATTTTTTTTAACAAGAACTGGAGTAGGCTACGTCAGAAAAGAAAATGAAGACTCAAAAATATTTGTACAAGATTTAGCCATTTAAACTTGTCTTAATTATTCAGTTTGGGTAAAACTATATGCTTTATAAATAATAAGTCAGAATGTAAGCTTTCTTTTAGTTTATGTAATAGCCTACACAGACAGGTACATGCCCAAATCAAACCGAGTGTACTTTTTTTGAAATGTTTGCTGTCTTGTAAACATATTGAAGTATGAAAAGACTGAAAAAACAATATCAGAGCTGTTTTCTTGGTTGTTTTTTGTTGTTTACCATTGCAATTGTTGTATACCTCCAATCTTAACAAACTTCAAGAATCAAGTTTATTAATGACCAACTTCTAAACACAGAATGTTTCTTTGTGAAGAAATGCACACACACACACACACACACACACACACACACACACACACACACACACACACACACACACACACACACACACACACACACACACACTACTTGTTTGAATACATTTATGTTGTTAATAAATAACAATACATTGTTGTTGTAAATGCAATATTTCCAAGGTTTTTTTTCACTGTAGAAATTTCAAATGTCATAATTTGCCAATGCAAGAGAGCACCGACACCTTTTTTTCCCCCACTTCAAGCACTGCAACACATCAGTAACAGCCTCTTACCACATCTTTCTCAGGTTGTTGTCTTTATGTATTACGGACTGCAGCTGAACCGCTGGGTTCTGCAGGTGTCATCGCCATACTTCCTGAAGGGCCCATTGCCATACCACCCGCAGCTCAGAGCTCAGGCCTGGCGCTATCTTAGCTACATCTTCATGCATGCTGGGTGAGTTAGACATACTTGTTTATATTAATGAACATGTGATTCAACATATTGATATGACTTAAAATTATTTTATTATCTTAAATGAAGATTATCTTAAAATGATTTTAAAGAGAAAAAGTCAGTTACAATTATCCTGATATGAGAGACATCAAACTGCCACTGGGATGTTGTCATTAAACTATGATAAACACACAGTTTAGTAGTCATTATAAAGAAATATTAGATGGGTCAATGCCACGACTGAGGAATCTGAATACAGACAGCTGTTACATAAGCAGGAATAAAACCTTTCACATTCCTTAATGGTGTGGAACAAATAAATGTTTTTCTCTCTCTCTCTCTCTCTTGTAATTTAAAGAGTTATTTGTATATCAAATCATCCAAGAGTATTGCAGCCTCACAATGTGTCTGACTGCTGCTAATTTTTGCCATTTTTTGATACTGCTTTTATTAGCTTTTTCTTTTCTGCCAAACCCTCAGGTGCTCTTCGGTCATTTCTGACTGAAAAAATTTCTGTTTTGAAATTTTAAAAATCACAGCTTCATCAGAATGTTACGAAACTTGGTGACTTTTATGGCATTGGGTATGTGAACACAAACAAAAATTGAGGTCATGATCCGAGCAGGCTAAGTGGTCGTAAAAAAAAATAGTCACACTTGTGCTCTTTGGTCAAAAATGACCGACCATAGGAAATGAATGGGAAATTGACAAAAACACAAAAACTTTGAGAATTTTTGTGTGTACAATCTACAAATTGGCCACGATGCAGAAAAAAAGTGCTCAGCATTGAAGGGGTGACACTCTAAAACATCAAGAGTGCAAAACAGACATACCCACCCCTACACTGTCAGGGTTGTGGTGCAGGCAGAGGAACGAGGAGTCCGGAGTAACGGTGAAGATAATATTTTATATTCAAAACAGGCAGGAAGACAGGAACTCAGGCTAACATTAGACAATGACCGACAAAGACAGAATGAAACTGAGGGACTTAAATACACAGAGGAATCAAACATAACGAGGTGGCAAACAGGTGTAACAGATGAACAGGACGCTGAACGGGAGGCTGATGAGGGAGTGAGTTCACGTGTGCAGACGAGAGGATCATGGGAAGTGTAGTGCTGGAGACGCAGACAGAACGGTGCAGACGAGACTGTGACAGAACTCCCCCCTCCCGGAAGGTGTGGCCTCATGCCGCAGAACAGAGGAAGGAGGGGGGACGATCTGAGGGCTGAGCGGGGCGAGGCCAGGGCGGAGCAGGTTGAGGGCGTGGCCAGGGCGAAGCAGGCACAGGGCGTGGCCAGGGCGGAGCAGGCACAGGGCGAGACCAGGGCGGAGCAGGCTGAGGGCGAGACCAGGGCGGAGCAGGCTGAGGGCGTGGTGGAGCAGGCTGAAGGCATGGCGGAGCAGGCTGAAGGCGTGGCCATGGCTGAGCGGACCCTTCGGGCGGCCACGGCGGTGAAGACCCTTCAGGCGGCCATGGCGGTGAAGACCCTTCGGGCGGCCACGGCGGTGAAGACCCTTCGGGCGGCCACGGCGGTGAAGACCCTTCGGGCGGCCACGGCGGTGAAGACCCTTCAGGCGGCCACGGCGGTGAAGACCCTTCAGGCGGCCACGGCGGTGAAGACCCTTCACGGCGGTGAAGACCCTTCAGGCGGCCACGGCGGTGAAGACCCTTCAGGCGGCCACGGCGGTGAAGACCCTTCAGGCGGCCACGGCTGTGAAGACCCTTCAAGTGGCCACGGCGGAGATGACGGAGGGAGGAGCCATGGAGGAGGCAGGACTGACGACTCCAGGGAGCTGACTGATGGTGGCGGAGCAGGTGATCGAGGAGACCAGGGTGAGGCCATCGAGCCAGCGAGACCGGGCGATGTAGAAAGGCTGGGGGGACATGGCGACACCAACGGCTCCGCCGACTGAGGCCGAGACGAGGATCCTGAAGACCGCGGTGCAGCCAGAGCGACTGAGGACCAAGGTGGAACCGGAGGGAGAGAAGAGCCCAACTGAACCCGAAGGATGCAGCGACGAGGTGAAGCCAGAGGAGGGTAGTCCCAGGGTGAGGGCGGGTCGATGAAGGACCAAGGGGGAACCGGGGGGACGAGGAAGCCTGGAGGAGCTGGTGGGCTGAAGGGCCACGGCGGAGGTGAGGGAGGTAAGAGCCATGGTGGAGGTAATGGACCAGAGGGCTGCGGCAGAGTCCAGGTCAAGGAGGTTCGGGGAGGAGACCGGGGATCCCCCGACCCTGATGGAGTAGGTGGCCGGCAGACCCACGACGATTCTACCTCCTCGAAGCACTCCGGGGAAGCAGTGGGGCTGCCAACCAGTGGTGGGGAGAGGGTGAAAACGTGATGGATGGGAGGAGGTGGGAGAGGGAGGCTGGGTGGGATCACGGTCTCGGGCTCTGGCTGGACGGTCACGGGCTCTGGTGGGACGGTCTCGGGCTCTGGCTGGACGGTCTCGGGCTCTGGCTCTGGCTGGACGGTCTCGGGCTCTGGCTCTGGCTGGACTGTCTCGGGCTCTGGCTGGACGGTCTCGGGCTCTGGCTGGACGGTCACTGGCGTTGGCTGGATGGGGCTGGACGGAACCAGCGGTGAGGGGAGCTCAGGCTCGGGAGGGCTGGACGGAACCAGCGGGGAAGAGAGTTCATGTTCGGGAGCGCTGGACGGAACCAGCGGAGAGGGGGGCTCGAGCGGTGGAGTGGGGCTGGTGCCGTCATCGATGGTGAAGGGAGATCCGCAGGACACCAGCACCCACTCCACATATGCTGCGAAACTCCCCGGGGGACCGTTCCCGGACAACTGCTCTCTGGTGGCGGTGTTGAGGCCAGCATATAGAAAGCTGCAGAGGCTGTCGTCCGGGAAGGTTGTGGCTGGAACGAGGGAGAGGAAATCCCTCAAATGATCCTCCAGGGACCGGTCCTCCTGCTCAAGGCAGAGTAGTTGAACCGCCACGAAGGAATCCATGTTTAGGGGGTCGGTCAATCTGTCAGGGTTGTGGTGCAGGCAGAGGAACGAGGAGTCCGGAGTAACGGTGAAGATAATATTTAATATTCAAAACAGGCAGGAAGACAGGAACTCAGGTGCAACACAGGCTAACATTAGACATTGACCGACAAAGACAGAATGAAACTGAGGGACTCAAATACACAGAGGAATCAAACATAACGAGGTGGCAAACAGGTGTAACAGATGAACAGGACGCTGAACGGGAGGCTGATGAGGGAGTGAGTTCAGGTGTGCAGACGAGAGGATCATGGGAAGTGTAGTGCTGGAGACGCAGACAGAACGGTGCAGACGAGACTGTGACATACACACACACTTTTACACAAAAACACCAATAAATTGTGATTAAAGAAATCTGTTTTGAATATTTAAAAATCACAGCTTCTTCAGAAAATTACGAAACTTGGTGACTTTTATGGCATTGGGTATGTGAACACACACAAAAAATTGAGGTCATGATTCCAGCAATTTAAGTGGTCGTAAAAAAATGAGTCACACTTTTGTTCTTCTGTCAAAAATGACGACCCATAGGAAATGAATGGGAAATTGACAAAAAAAAAAAATTCTCTGAATTTTTGTATGTACAATCTACAAATCGGCCACAATTCTAAAAAAAAAAAAAAAAAAAGTACACCGCAGGAAAGGGGTAACACTCTACAACATCTAGAGTGCAAAACAGACACACCCACCAACACACACACATACACACTTTTATACACATACACACCAATAAATTTTGATTACAAAAAGTATGTTTTGAATTTTTAAAAAACACAGCTTCATCGCGATGTTACGAAACTTGGTGACCTTTATGGCATTATGTATGTGAACACATAAAAAAATTGAGGTCATGATCTGAGCATGCTAAGTGGTCTTAAAAAAATAGTCACACTTGTGGTCTTTGGTCAAATATGACCCCATAGGAAATGAATGGGAAATTGTAAAAAAATTTAAAAAAAATTGTGAATATTTGTTTTTTGTCATTTTTTTAATAAGAATTAGTTTTTGAGATTGTTTCAACTATATATACAAATCCACAAATCCAAAAAAAAAAAAAAAAAAAATGTGTTCATAAACAGCTGAGGAATTCACATGGCTCTCCATAGAGAGCTGTACATGCCATCTAGTGGTTACACCATGATTCTATGCTTTTTCTCTATACTGTAACCAAATGGTGCTAATTTTCTTCAAAAAATATTTTTTTTCTGAAGGCCTAGACTCTATATTAAACTAAAATACTGCATTAATATTTTTTTGAAAAAAATAATATATATATAGAAAAATATATATTTTTCCATGGCAAAAATAAACCATAAATATTTCATAAATATTAATCAATTCAATTAAATTGTCTCAAAATACTAAATTAAAAATAATAAATATTATAGAACAAAAATAAATTGCATTGGTTTTACTGGGATGGAAAAAGTTTCATTTTTAGGTGTCCGGTCACTTTTGACCAGGAAGATAACAAGTGTGACTCCAAAACGAAGAGCACCTGAGGGTTAAAATGCTTACACCCTCAATGCAACATTTTCAGGCACACAAAACTTACTAAAGCAAATTTAAAAAAGTTAAAAAAAAAAAAATTCTGGTGGGAAGGACTGAATGTCTCTGTCCCAAGTTGATGGAGGACTTGAGACCCTGGCTGTGATGTGTCTGATGTGCTGTGATCTGTGGGGTTTAATGTATTATATTACACTCATCTACTGAGTAATCTCCCCATTAACCCAAGCTGATCTGACCTGTCTGCTGCACCAACAGAATCCCAATAAGACAACACTCTCTCTCACAGAAACAGGCATTTTCAAAAGTCACTCTCTCACCTGGTGTCACCACCAGGCAGACTTATTCTGTCTGTCACAGAATTGAACACCACATGATATCATTCAGGACAGCAGAAAGGCCTTTATACTTATACAATATCACACAAGCAAGTGTGTTGTTAATGTCACAGTCATCGTCTGCACCATCCTGTCTTAGTCTTCACTACACTTCCCAGTATCCCTCATTAGAAGAATACAGAAAAACAGAAAAATACAAAACAGCCCATCGAAAAATACAAAACAGCAAAACACAGTCATCGACAAAGTGGTGTATGTAGGCACACAAGAACCTTTGTGTGACGCAATTCGGTAGTATCAGTATAGTTCTAAGGAATATAATAGTGACTTTAACAAACACAACATTAATATATTATTATTAGTATTAGTGGTGGTAGTATCAATGATAGTATTCATAATGATAATATTCATGACAACAATAGTAACACTGGCTCTAGCAATCTACAACAATAGTGACAATAGTACTATGACAATATCAATACATTTAGCTCAGTTCACTGTAAATTTGCTCTAAACTCTAGGTCAGGGGGCTGATCCAAAACTGCCAGTGAGTACAACCAACAGACCCCCCTTTTTTTTTTCTTCCATGGTTTGGACCAAGGTGTACACTGGTTAGCTCCCCAGCCAGAGACACCACATCCAACCCAGGTATCAATTCAATAAAATTATTTTACCCGAGGGAGGGGTTTGGCCAGAGGCAGTGAAGGGGAAGGGCCATTCAGTCCGACCACTAAGTCTTTAATGGTTATGCCAACAGGGCGTGCCAGTTGCACCCACCAACAGCACCTAGAGCAGACGCCTGACCCAGACTATTTATATTTTAAACAAAATGTGGTAACATTTTATTTTAAGGTGCTTGTAATAAGCAGTAATTAACAGTTAATAAGACACTTATAAGACCTTATAAGATGCATATAAGATGCATATAAGCATTAACTACTTCATATAAGGGTTAATTAAAGCACAAGACGAACGCAACTGAGCGGCCCCGGAGTGGCCATGACCCAGCTGGACCCCAGGGGATGGAGTCTACACTCACCCTGGCTGTAACTGTCATGAGGCTCGTTGGCGGCACGATTGAGTAGAGCGGGAAAGGTGAAACAAAGCGTCCTCAGAAGTTATATGAAGCAGTTAATGCTTATATGCTTCTTATATGCATCTTCTAAGGTCTTATAAGTGTCTTATTAATTGTTAATTACTGCTTATTATAAAACGGTTAGTTCCAATCCTTGATTCTGATTGGTCAATAGCTGTGCTTTATTCAGGATAAAACACGGCTATGACCGCTTCACCCAACGGTTCTATTTATCACTGCGCCCTTAGCAACACCCTTAGCAACCACACATATCAACATAGGCTAAACATTGAAAAAAACGTCCTCGGGTTAGGACTGTAACCCTTGTTCCCTGAGAAGGGAACGAGAACTGCGTCAAATGACACTTTGGGGGAACGCCCCTCAGCGTAGCGCCTCTGAAGTATGAATGAAACTATGCCAAACGCTGATTGGTGTTGCGTCATGACGTAATGTGTGACGGCACATAGGCGGAAGCTATATAAGGACCCGGCACACATGAGATGTCAGCTTCTGTGATGAAGCAAGCGCTCCCAGGCAGGGGAAGGCGTGGCCACGAGACGCAGTTCTCGTTCCCTTCTCAGGGAACAAGGGTTACAGTCGTAACCCGAGGACGTTCCCTATCGAGGGAACTCAAACTGCGTCAAATGACACTTTGGGGGAACGAGTACCCACTACGCCACAACGCGCCCTGCCTGCCCTGGTGTGAAGCTGCTCACAGGCACACTCAGGACGTGAGCACAAGAGAGCCGGGTGTCGACGGAATGTCCAAACTGTAAACCTAATAAAGGTATATGGGGTGGCCCATCCAGCTGCATTGCAGACCTCCTGGATGGGAGCCCCCGTAAGAAGGGCTCTAGAGGACGCCAAGCCTCTGGTGGAATGAGCCCTCACAGCCACAGGTGAAGGCATACCGTGCACCTGGTAGGCCGTAGAAATAGCATGGACAATCCAAGTTGCTGATGGTCTGTTTAGAAGCGGGAAGCCCCTTCTTGGGGGACCCAAAACACACCAGCAACTGGTCCGCCTTCCGCCATGAAGAGAGCCTCTGAATGTAGATCCTCAGTGCTCTGACAGGGCAGAGCAAGTGAAGTCTCTCTTTATCCGCCGTCACATGGGATGGAGGATGAATCACCTGTAGAACACCATAGGCCGTGCCACACTGGATGGCACCTTAGGCAGATAGCCGGGCCTAGGGTGAAGGATGGCTTTAATGTTGCCTGGAGCAAACTCCAGGCACTCGTTAGATATGGAGAGAGCCTGAAGATCTCCCAACCCTCCTCAGAGAAGTGATGGCCAACAGAAAAGCGACCTTCAGCGTCAGGTTCTTGGCCTCAGCCGACTCCAGTGGCTCGAAGGGGGCCTCAGCCAAACCTTCGAGAACTACTGCCAGGACGCATCTGGGAACCCTGGTACGAGCCGCAGGTCTCATCCTCCAGCCCCCACGGAGGAAACGTACGATCAATTGATGTCTTCCCAGAGGTCCATCACTCAGAGGAGTGTGGAAAGCCACAATGGCAGCCACGTACACCTTGAGTGTGGACGGGGTAAGACCAGTGGAGAAGTGATCTTGGAGGAACTCCAGCACTGAAGCCACTGGGCAGTTAACTGGGTCAACCTCACACTCCCTACACCAGATGGTGAAAACATTCCACTACAATCCGTACAGCTTCCTCGTGGAGGGAGCTCTAGAGCTGAATATGGTCTCCATTACTCCAGCTGATAGGCCGGCCTCTAGGTATTGTGCCCCCTCAGGGGCCAGACCCACAGTTTCCATAACTCTGGCCGAGGGTGAAATATTGAGCCCTCCGCCTGTGTCAGCAGGCCCCTCCTGAGGGGAATCTCCCACGGAGGGCCGTCTAGAGCAATATAATGTCTGAGAACCATACTCGGGCCGGCCACAACAGGCTACCAACAATAGACTGATTCCGTCGCGACGGACCCTCTCTAGAACTCCAGGGAGCAGAGCGATCGGGGGAAATGCATACAGACGTAGCCTCGACCACGTCTGTACCATAGCATCCAGCCCCAGGGGGGCTGGAGGAGTGAGGTGAAAACCACTGTGGAGAGTGGGTCATCTCTCGAGACGCAAACAGGTCCACTACCACTGGGCCAAACCTCTGAGATATTGACTCCACCACCTCGGGGTGGAGTCACCACTCCCCGGGCCTCAGCCCCTGTCTCGACAGGACGTCTGCTCCCTGATTTTGACTCCCCGGGATGAATGTCGCTCTTAGAGACAAAAATTTCTCCTGGGACCACAGGAGGATCTGATGCGCCAATCTGCATAGAGGACCCCCCTGATGGTTTATATAGGCCACTACTGACATATTGTCTGACCTCACGAGGACATGGTGACCTCTGAGGTCCGGCAGGAAGCTCCTCAGAGCCCGGGAAACCGCCAACATTTCCAGGCAGTTATGTGCCAGGAGGAATGATGGTCCTGCCATAGGCCTGTCGTAAAGCGGCCGTCCATGACCGCGCCCCAGCCCGTGAGGGAAGCATCTGTCGAGACGGTTTTCCGGCGACATGACGCTCCCAACACTGGACCTTGGGACAGAAACCAAGCTTTCTTCCACATAGATAGGGAACGAAGGCATCTGCGCGTAACCCTGATCGTGCGGAACGGATTTTCCCTCAGGGAAAATCCCTTGGTTTTAAACCACCACTGAAGGGCCCTCATGAGCAGCAGGCCAAATGGAATGATGTTGGACGCTGCTGCCCTAAGCCCCAACACTCTATGGAAATGTTTGACAGTGATGGCTTGGCCCAGCTTTATCCCAGCCACTGTGGCCAGGATGGATCCGACTCATGCGGGAGACAGCCGTGCCCGTATCGTGACCGAATCCCACACCACTCCCAGGAACGTCGTTCTCTGGGCTGATGTCAACACGCTCTTCTTCGTGTTGAGTCTCCACCCCAACTTTTGGATGTGGGCGAGGACAACATCTCGATGCTGAACCGCCTGCTCTTGTGACTAAGCCAGAATGAGCCAGTCGTCTATAAAATTGAGCACCCTGATACCCTCGAGTCTCAGGGGTGCTAGAGCTGTATCCACACATTTGGTAAATGTGCGGGGTGAGAGTGCTGGGCCGAACGGAAGAACCCGATATTGGTACGCTTCGCCCCCGAAAGCGAACCTCAGGAACTTCCTGTGAGATGGAAGGATGAATATATGACAGTAAGCGTCCCTCAGATCTATCGTGACAAACCAATCCTCGGATTGAATTTGTTTCACAATTGTTGGTGAGCATCTTGAATCTGAATCTCCTCAGAGACCAGTTCAAGTGCATGAGATCTATTATCAGACGCAACCGCCCCATCCTTCTTGGGAACTATGAAGTAGCGACTGTAGAGCCCGGACTCCCTGTCTAGTGGAGGAATATGTTCCATGGCCTCTTTTTCTAGAAGGGAGTTTACTTCCTGTTCCAATACCCCACCCTGCACTGGGTCGACTACAGTCCAGATCACCCCATTGTATCTGGATGGGTGGAAACCGATCTGCAGCCTGTACCCATTCTGAATGGTGCGCAGGGCCCTATTTTACCAAGGGAACCAGGCTCTCGAGCCTGGCCTCGGGTATTAATCGGAATTCGTTCTCGATCCCCTGAAGCGGATTTCCGGCAGGGCTGGACCGAAAACGATTCTCGATGGGCGGACGCGATTGCTGTCTGGCCGCAAGCCTGTGGGGAGGACAGTGCAGCCTGCGTTTGCTGGAAACCGATGCGCCCCGAAGCGTGTTTAACGGCGGGAGAGCAACAACGATTTCCTGCGGGCTCCGCGAAAGGGACGACTTTTCTCGATGGGCGGACGCGATTGCTGCCTGGCCGCAAGCCTGTGGGGCGGACAGTGCAGCCTGCGTTCGCTGGAAACCGATGCGTCCCGAAACGTGTTTAACGGCGGGAGAGCAACATCGATTTCCTGCGGGCTCCGCGAAAGGGACGACTTTGGTCGCTCCACCGCGGGTGGGGCTGCCCGCAGAGAACCTAGGCTGGCTAGGACCTCTTTGTGGAAGCCTTTATAGCCTGCAGGATGACCCTCAGGTTGCCCTGTTTAGGCTTCGCCTGAGAGTGCCGTCTATGCCCCCAAGCTCCTAGAGGAGGGGCTCTAGAAGCGGTACTCTTTCACCAAACAATACTGTTTTAATATTATTACAGTCTCGTAATCTACACGCTGCCTCGGCAAACGTGAGATTTGAGCCGTAACAATATATTTGGCTTTCATCCCTCGAGAAGAAAGTCAACAGATGTGAGGCTGAAATATCCGACAGCGCATGTACTAATTTGTAGGCCTATGCGTCGAGATATTTCTCAATGAACACTGCCAGCACCCTCAGGAGCTGACTTTGAATGCCTCACACACAACAGTATTATTTATTTTTACTATTTAAAATTGTTATTTACAGATTATGTGTCCTTATTATTGTAGACTCATAATATATGCGCTGCCTCGGCAACGGCGAGATTCGAGTCATTAACAATATATTTGGCTTTCATCTCTCGAGAAAAAAGTCAATTATTGCTGAGTAGACTCGTAATCTACACGCTGCCTCGGCAAACGCGAGATCCGAGCAACCAGATTCCATATTGCAATAATTCAGGACAATTCTTATGGGACAAACAACACCAAATAAGACAGACAGTTTGACACAGAGCGCTTTGCTGAAGAACAAAAAGCTGACATCTCATGTGTGCCAGGTCCTTATATAGCTTCCGCCTATGTGCCGTCACACATTACGTCATGACGCAACACCAATCAGCGATTGGCATAGTTTCATTCATACTTTAGATGCGCTACACTGCGGGGCGTTCCCCCAAAGTGTCATTTGACGCAGTTTGAGTTCCCTCGATAGGGAACTTAAGAATTAAAAAGGCTAAAATGTTTAAAGTAAATTTCGATTTACTAGGTGGCATGACGATGGATAAGTGGTTTGAGGAACAATTTGGAGAGACTAAATTCTACAAATACGAAACGTCATGCTGAAGTGCTGAAATGTAACATTGACACATTCGAGAAGACTCGTAAGTACGTAATGAAAAAAATACCGTGCAGTAAACCCAATGGGCAGTGAAATGCTTCGGTGACTGGTGTAGTGAAAAGGGTTGCAGCATAGATTTTAAACAAATCACTAAGACGGAACTCAACGCACTTTAATATCCGTGACTTCTATACGGAACTGTCAGAAGCTCCACAGTAGCGTTACGTGCGGGTCTGAACAGATTCCTGAATGATCCACCTTTGAGTTTGTCCTGGTGTCTGATAAAAGACAGTGAATTCACCTCATCCAATAACGTTTTCGTTGGAGTCGTAAAGACAATGAGAAGAGAGGGTCGTGATAAAACGGAGCATCACACACCGATTTCTACTAAAGATTTCAGCACCATAAAACTGTCCGATGTGCTTAATCCCAAACCTGTCACCACACAGTCACCGAAGCATTTCACTGCCCATTGGGTTTGCTGCACAGCATTTTTTTCATTACGAGTCTTCTCGAATGTATCAAATTTACATTTCAGCACTTCAGCATGACAGTTCGTATTTGTAGAAGTCTCTCCAAATTGTTCCTCAAACCACTTATCCATCGTCATGCCACCTAGTATAAATCGAAATTTACTTTGATTTATTTACGCAATTTACCTAGTATAAAACGAAACATTTTAGCCTTTTTAAATTATGTCTGTGACATTCTTGCTGCAACAGAAAACACCGCTGACAGCGCTGAGCCCCAACTAAAATATCACCACAGTGGAGCCGATTGAAATGAGACAAATGTAAATGCATGCACAATAAATATTCAAATAAATAGATGTTCAAATAAATTTAAAAAAACAACAATAAATAAAGTATCTCTTGTTAGGCAGCATTTTAGCAACTAAATTAATAACTAGATTAAAGACCTAACTGTTATCTATCAAAATATGTGCCCTTGTTTTTTTATTTTTATTTTATTTGTTATTTTGCTGAGAGATAAGCTATGCCTATTTGTGTGAGGAAATTTCACAAATTTTGTGTTGTAAAAAAATAAAAAGAATGAGACAAAGTTTGAGAATGGTTTGTTTTTATTTGAGCTTTCCTGCATATTACACATTGGAACGTTGTTGTTCACAGTCAGGGACTATATTTTTCTAGTGGAAGGAATGTTATTATTGATTTAACTACATGAAAGTTGCACTAATACATTGTTTTTTTTTACTTTAATATTGTGTGGCAACCGTTTTATAAAAGCAATAAGGTACTCAAGGCAAGTGCTGTATCGTGAATAAGTAACGGCTGAAGGGCGTTGTTAGGCATGACGCGAAGCGGAGTTACTTATTCACGATACAGCACAGTCTCTCGTACCTTATTGCTTACTTACAAGCACCTTAAAATAAAGTGTTACCCTACTGCCACCCTCTTTGATAAAAAATTATAGCAATAGTGATAAAATGCAGAATATAAATGAAATAAGAGTACAGCTTATATATACCTACATATAAGCGACATCTATTATACTCCTCTACTGTAATACTCAGATATTATTCATTATTTGTTTGTAAACATGTGTTTGGGAGAGTGCGTTGGTCCAGTTCCAGGTTACTGATTTATATGACGATGAGATAGGAATGGTTTCCAGATATCAAGAAATTTAGACTTAATATTCTTGTTAGTATATTTTATTTTTTCTAATATTATGTATTCTATTAAAAAGGTTAGTCCAGTGATTGATGTGTATACGGTTTTTGGACTTCCAGTTTTGCAAAATTACTTTCTTGGTGATAGTTAGAGAAATTATGAGTGGGTTTTTGTAATTGATTGTGAGATTATCAACTTCCATGCAGTTGTTCAGTAAACAGAGTGATGGAGATGGAGGGATTTCACAACCCATGATAATGGAGAGTTTTGTGGTCACTGATATCCAGAATGAGTGCACTGATTGACAGGTCCATAGGTCATGAAAATAATCATCTGTGCTCCCCAGTGTGCACTGTAAACAAATGTCTGTGTCTCAAGCCGATTATAAACATCTTTTCAGTGATGTGAATCCTGTGAATAATGTTGAATTGTATGAGCTGGAGGTTAGCATTATTAGTCATTGAAAATTGTTGTTATTACAGATTCCCTTCCAGAGGTCGGTGTTGGGGGAGAAGGCTAAATCGTTTTCCCATTTGTTCATGGTATTATAATTGTTGTATCATTATTCAATAAAAGTTTATGCAGTTTTGATATTAGTTTGCTGGTGTTAGTGATTTTCATTATATCTTCCATTAACTGAGAGGGATGGAGTGGGTTATTAATTATGTTAATTAAGGCAGATTGGGTGCAGCTGGACGGACTCCAGGATTGTCCAGGGGGCCATGGTGGAGCATGCTGGTCAGGGGGCCATGGCGGAGTAGGAAACCACTCCTCGGGTGGTCCCGATGGAGACGACCCCTCGGGCGGCCATGCTGGAGACGACCCCTTGGGTGGCCATGGTGGAGATGACCCCTCGGTTGGCCATGGTGGAGATCACCCATCGGGTGGCCATGGTGGAGACGACCCTTTGGGTGGCCACGATGGCGAGGACCGTTCGGGTGGAGACGGCGGCGAGGACCCCTCGGGTGGCCATGGTGGCGAGGACCCCTCGGGTGGCCACGGCGGCGAGGACCCCTCGGGTGGCAACGGCGGCGAGGACCCCTCGGGCGGCCATGGCAGCGAGGACCCCTCGAGTGGCCATGGCGGAGAGGGCTCTGATCTGGGTGGGACCAGCGGCGAAGAGGCCTCTGAGCTGGGTGGAACCATTGGTGAAGAGGGCTCTGTATCAAGTCAATGAGCCAGTGAGGCTCTAGCTCGGCAAGCAAGACCTGAAGCTTTGGCTCGGCAGGTGTGACATTAAGCTCCGGCTCGGCAGGCGCGAAGTGAAGCTGCGGCTTGGCAGGCGTGACCTGAAGCTCCGGCTCGGCAAGTGTGACGTGAAGCTCCGGCACGGCAGGCGTGACGTGAAGCTCCGGCTCGGCAGGCGTGACGTTAAGCTCTGGCTCGGCAGGCGTGACGATGAAGATGGCTGGTGTGTGTGTATAAACTGTATAAATTGTCTAAATGAGAACATAAACAATGTTGAAAATGGCCACATTTGAACTAGTCTTTAACCTTGTACGAAGGATCTATTGACGTCTTTTTCAGATGTCCAGAACACGTCAAAAAAAGACGTCATAAAAACTTTCATTCCGGCCCCTCAGTGGACGTCTTTTCAACGTCTGACTTGTGCGACAAAGACTTTGAAATGACGTCTTTTGGACATCACTTTGCTCAGTGGGCACCAACAGCAACATTACACACTATTTAAATTGAAAAAAGTGAAATTGCAAGCAACCCCCTTTAAATACACAGATAATGACAAGGACAAAAGGTGATGGTGATGATGACAGAGGATTCTGGGAAGTGTAGTGCAGAGACAGATGAGGAAGACAGGCGGTGGAAGTGATAATGATGATGGCAAAGGGCCCCCAGCACACACCAATCTTTGCATAGGGCCCAAGATTCAGTGCTACGTCCCTGATACATGCACTACCCACCAGATTCATCTCTAACACATTACTGACAAGTATTTGAAACTTTAACATGAGATCATAGCAACAGCATTTTCAATTATTACATTAATATTTTAATATTTATCGGTTGAATAAAAAAAACTCTTCTGCTAATCTTATATTTAATAATAATAATTTGTAGTCACTCATTGGCTTTAGATAAGCAGATCTTCTTGGATTTACCACTGACATCTGGAGGATGATAAGGGTAGGTGGGTGGCATAATAATTGTATTTAAAAAAAAATTATGTTCCTTTTTTTATGTTTATGAACTACGGTCAATTAAAGCATCGTAAAAATGGTTTACCCAAAATTAAAAATTTTCTTCAAAAAGCTTCAAAAAGTTTGTAAAGACTTCATAAAAGTAATCCAAATAAACAGAGCAATTTAATCCAAGTTTTCTGAAATTATACAAACACTTTATATGATGAAAAGGCTTTCTGATCAGCAAACAAATTGTGTACATCAAATACAGTAAACAGAAGCTCAACCGTGCATGCTTGACTCTTGAGAATTGCATTGCTGAGCTTTGTCCTTTCATTTATTAAGGTACGTCTTTCGTCTTATGTCACTCAGTTTATGTTGTGTGATCCTAAAATGTTAACATTTACAGGTAGTTGACAAGTAGTACAATATAAGACTAATCAACTTTACTTAGCAAAAGCTGTTTATATACCCTGCAATAAATCCAAATGTACCAAATTGTAAAAAGGGCTTTCATACCTTCCTCAAAAACATCTGTAATTATGCTAATGCTAATGGCTTATTTATGTTTCAGAATAGAACACCTGGGCCTAAACATGGCTATGCAACTTTTGGTTGGTGTGCCGTTAGAGATGGTCCATGGAGCTTTGAGAATTGGCCTGGTGTATATGTGTGGTGTACTGGCAGGTGAGTCAAATCCAGGGGGGAGGGCTGTTTGTAATGAGAAAATGTGCTTTTTAGAGCTGTTTTAAATTAGAACTGAGATTTTTAAAATGCAAACATCTGTCAACTTGATGTTGTGTCGATGTATGTACACATGGAATTTGCATGCACCACTCCCCCCGACATACAGTATAGTATAAAAGGAGATGGCGTGTATCCACTAATTCAGATTGGTTCTTCATAGCAGAGTGTTTCATTCCATTCACCTGTACAAGAGAACCTGGTACAAGACTGGTGTTTTACGATTAGAGTGTTTTCATTAGAGTGGTCTCTCCCCTCTCTAAACCACAAAGTTGTATTTGGTATCTGGCCTTGGAGGGCGACTCACAGCTTTGGCCCACCCTAGTGCCTTTTGTCCCAGAAGTGCATGAAGAGCTTACAAAGTTGTGGAAGGTAAATTTTACCGCCAGGGGCCCTCTTCACAAGCTCTTCCTCCCTCACTACCCCCGTTGGTGGGGTGGGCAGGGGGTACACAGTTCCAAAGGTGGAGCGGTCATTTGCGGTGTTTTTATGCATTTATGCTGCCACCTGTGCATTTGTGCTAACTCCTGTCCAGGGCCTGTAAGTTTACTTTGTCCCTGGCAGCAAGGGCTTACAGTGCCTCTAGACAGGCCATCAGGCCAAGGCACTAAGAGATCTGAACAAGGGTAGTCTTGAGCCGGAATTGATGCAGGAATTTTGGTGTCTGACTTACCTCTACCAGCAACGAAGGTCATAGCACGGGCTCTCGGCCATGCCGATGTTCACCATTCCCTGACTGAGGCATCACTCGGCAAATACGCACTGACACACATATTTGGTCTGCGACCAGGCCCAGGCCGAAGAACAGGTCCTTTTGGTTGTGCCATACTGGCCCACCTGGACTTGGTTCCCTGAGCTATTCTCCTCGCGATAGCCACTCCCTGGTAAATTCCCCTGAGGGGAATTTAATTTGGCACCCACGCCCAGACTTCCACATCTGGCCCCAGGACAGGAGCTCCCTCATTGGTGGTTATATGCCTTTAAGTTGCATCTGTTCGCAAACTGGTGTTCTTCCTAAGGGTAAAGACCAACAGAGATGCCCAGTTGGGTCTGTCCTTTCCTTCCTACAGGAGAGGTCGGAGGGGAGGCTGTCCTCCCCCACCAAGCGGCACATAACAATTCAGTGGATGGTAAGTTCTTTGGGAAGCATGGCCTAATTACCAGGTTCCTCAGAAGTGCCATGAGGTTATCCTCCTTGGTCAAGCCTTATTACCTCTAGGGACCTGTCTTGCTGGGCCTGTAGAATGCTTCTTTTGAGCCCTTGGAGTCAGGAGTTGATAGCCCTCTTTTTGAAGACACCTCCTACTGATTGCGCTCACTTCCATTAAGTTTTTCTATGTCAGTTAAACAGTTTAGTTTCACCATTTTGAATGCAATCACCCGTTTTTCGGATATTTAGAAGAATATCAAGTCAAGTCAAGTCACATTTATTTATATAGCGCTTTTCACAATACAGATTGTATCAAAGCAGCTTCACACTGATAACATGAAAGTAGCACAACACAGATCAACAACATTGCTAAACACTAAATAACCCCAACAGAGCAATATCAGTAACCAGACAGTTTCTGGTCTCATTGACTTCCATAGTAGGAAAAAAAATTACTATGAAAGTCAATGAGACCAGAAACTGTCTGGTTACTGATATTCTTCTAAATATCAGAAAATCGGCTGAATGGAAAACGGTAAAACTCAACTGTTTAACTCTGGGGGAATGGTAAAATGAGCCTATTTCCAAAAAAAGTGGAGTATCTCTTTAAAGCACCTTGTGCTCTCTGCTCTTTGGGTGAGTTTGGTGGAAAGGTTCAGTCTGGACAGATTGCCAGTGGTCTGAAACCTTCTCCATGATACATTATTTTAGATAAAGTGAATAGAGATTGAGAAAGGTTAGAAATGTCTTTAAATCTTTTCTATGCTCATGAGGTTCAACAAACTTGATTCAACTGGTCATGGATCACTTTTTTTAACAGTCAGACATACTGTTATGAGGCTGGAGACGAGATATGATCCATGTGCAGCTTTATTAGAGAGTAGTAGAACAGGCAAGGGTCATGGAGCGGCAAGACAGGGTACTCAGAGAGTGAGCACAGAGAGTCGTCAGGTAACAGGCAGAAAATCAGGGCAGGCAGCAAGAAACAATAATCCAAGGCAATCCAAGTCAGGCCAGGCAGATAACAATCGTACAGATGAGAAAACAGTCCAAGATCAAAACCAGAGAAACAAGATAACACGCTCAGAAATTACAGGCAGTGGCAATGTAATACTTCGCACTGAGTTCTTCTTCTTCTTCTTCTCTCGAAAAATGGCGGATTGCAACCAACTTTGAGGTGCATACCGCCACCTACTGTACTGGAGTGTGTAACATCATGCTATTTAATTGATCTCATATTCTACCCATCAACCCTGTGACTTTAAGAAATTTAAAAAGTGCCATTCTGGTGCTTATAATCCCTTTCCTCTCTCCTTCTGTTCCCAGTATCCCAATCAGATTCCATTCCCGTCCTGCTTCCTGAACCCCATCTTGTAACACCCGTCTTTCCAATTCATATAATATACAGTGTAATATGACATGTTCAGCATTTTCTTTAACCCCACATTTTTCACAGTTTTCACTATTCCTTTTCCCTATTAAATACAAAGTGCTATTCAATCCTGTATGGTCCACTCTTAGTCTTGATATTATAATTTCCTCCCGCCTAGTCTTTTCTTTATAATTTTTAATACTGACACATTTTTGTACTTTATAATATCCCCTTCCTTTCGTGTCTTCTTCCCACCATTTCTGCCATATTCTCATACCTTTCTCTCTTATCACTGCTTTTCCTTCTCCTTTTCCGAGTGGAATTGGGACTGTTATTTCCTTCTGTAATGCATCTTTTGCTAGTTTGTCTGCACTCTCATTTCCTTTCACTCCCTCGTGTGCTGGTACCCAACAAAACTGAACATCTATGCCACCCCGATGTAATCTTAGCAAACTGTGATTTAGTTCTAATAGTAAGTCTTCTCTGGCAGATTCCATTGATTGTATACTTTTAATGATAGATAATGAGTCTGTACATATTACCACTCTATCAGGTCTAACCTCTTCCACCCATTGTAATGCAATGATGACTGCCACAATTTCTGCTGTGTATACTGATAACTGGTCAGATAATCTTTTCGACATATTTATTTTGAATTCAGGAATATGTATTCCAACTCCCACACATTCCTGTTTACTCTTTGATCCATCTGTATAAATTCTGAGATAATTATTGTAACTGTTCCTTATATAAATACTTGTCTTGATTCCCACTTCCTCCATTCTCCATTCCTTTTTCTTTTCTAGGATACTAACATCTGTTTTTACCTCTGGGAAAAACCATGGTGGAATATTACTAACTGGGGTAGACGTTATGAAATCTAAGGCTTTTAATCCATATTCCTCCACTCTCTTTTCCCTGGTCCAGCCAAACCCACGCCCCTGATACTTGTAGTATTCCCAACAGTCCTGTATGATCTCCTTAGTAGGGTTCTCTTTCCCACTTCCTTTCAATCTAATCCAATAAGCTAGTGCAAGTTTTTCTCTCCTTAACTTCAGTGGTGTCTCTCCTGTTTCTATAAGTATTGCGTTAGTGGGTGTTGACTTAATAGCTCCAATGCATACACGTAATGCTCTATATTGTAATCTATCAATTTTTTTTAATGATGTTTTTGCTGCTGCCCCATAAATTATACAACCATAATCTATTGATGACCTCATGCAAGCTCTATAGATGTCAATTAGAGATATTTTATCTGCACCCCAATCATAACCAGCCACAGCTCTCAATAAGTTGATAACTTTTTTACATTTAGTTTCTAAGTGCTTTATGTGAGTTTTCCATGTATATTTACTATCAAACCATAAACCCAGGTACTTAAATTCATTTACTTTTACCATTGGTTGCTGGTATAATGATAATTTTTCAACCTGATACTTGCGTTTGTTTGTGAATATCATATAACATGATTTGCTTGTGGATATCTTAAACCCCCACTCATATGACCACTTTTCTACTTTCTCTACTGCTCTCCTTATGTTCTCTAACACGTATGTCACATTCCTTCCTCTCATCCATATGGCCCCATCATCCGCATATAGCGCTGATTTGATGCATTTATCTAAATTTGAAAACATGTCATTTATCATAATGTTAAACAATACTGGGCTGATTGCACTCCCCTGTGGAATACCATTGTTTACATTAAACTCCATGGATACCTCTGATCCAACTTTCACTCTTATTTTCCTATTTGTTAAAAAAATCCATTATCCAGTTATACATCCTTCCTCCAAAACCCATTCTACTTAATTTAATAAGCAGACCTTCTCTCCACATAGTATCATACGCCTTCTCTATGTCAAAGTATACTATTGTCATCAGCTCTTTCATTTTCAATGCCTTTTCCACTTCATTACTAACTCTAACTAGCATCTGTTGTAGAGTGTCCTTTTCTAAATCCACTTTGTATGTTAGTCAATAATCCTCTCTGTTCTAGTACATGCGATATCCTACGAACTATAACCCTCTCCATCCATTTGCATAAATGGGATGTCAACGCTATGGGTCTATAATTACCAGGATTAGTTGGATCTTTACCTGGTTTATTAAATGGTAGTATAATTGCAGTTTTCCAGCTACTTGGTATCATTCCATACCTCCATATTTTATTAAATAACCTTAATACTAAATTACATGATTCTATTGGTAACTGTCGGAACATGGCATAACACAATTGATCATGTCCAGGAGCTGTATATCCAGTGCCCGATAAAGCCATGTTAATTTCAGACATTAAGAAATCCACATCTAGCGTTGACATACCATCTTCCCTCTTAAGCTTCAAATCCTCATTCACTCTAAGTGCAAGGTCTTTCTGCTGTTTATGAATGTCTGTAAGGTGATCACCACTGTGCACTGCCACAAATGCCCTACCCAACACCTCAGCCTTTTCTTTATCAGACACCACCACCTTTTCACCATCAATCAAAGCTGCAACTTTTACATCTTTCCTTTTCTCACTCATTCTTTTAAACATTGACCATATATCCCCTAACTCTATCCCTCTACCTATGTTGGAACAGAACTCTCTCCAGTTGCTCTTTTTAGTATATTTAATTGTCCTACGTGCCACTGCCCTTTTCTTTTGATATTCCATAATATTCTCTTGTGACAGATTCTTCTTCAATGCTCTAAATGCCCTGTTTCGATCTTTAACAGCTTTGCTACATTCCTCATTCCACCAGGGAACTACTTTCTTCCTACCCTTTGTTGTTCTTTTTGGAATACTCATAATTGCTGCATTTAAAATATGATCAGTAAGTTGCTTTGTGCATTCCTCTATATCTCCTTCTAATGTAACCAGGTTTACTGACTTCTTACAACATGTCCTAAACATTTCCCAATCTGCTTTTTCAAAACACCATCTATTAATTGTACTTCCTTCTTGAATACTAATATTTGTGTAAACTATAGTGAGAACTGGATAATGGTCACTTCCTATAGTAGAATCACTCTTGACATACCAGTCACATCTATTTACCAAATTATCTGAAACCAACGTAAGATCCAAACATGATATCTTACCTCTATTCACATCTATTCTTGTGCCCTGTCCATTATTAATGCAGACCAATGATCTATCTTCCATCAATTCTTCGACTATGTTTCCATTACTGTCTGTGTAATTGCTACCCCATAAGCTGTTATGAGCATTAAAATCCCCACACCATATTTCTTTCTGTATGCAGTCCCTTGCGATTTCATTTAATTTGTTAATATCTAAATTTTTGCATGGGTTATAGAAATTGATCAACTTAATATTTCCCTCTTCCTTTGTGCTACAGATCTCAACTATTACACACTCTATATCTTCGGGGCTGGGGACTTCCCTATACGCTAACCCATCTTTGATAAAAGTAATACACCCTCCACCAATTTTATTGTTAGTTCTATCATATCTTACAGAATTGAACCCTGGGATCACAAAATCTAGATGAGCTTGTAACCAAGTTTCTTGTATACATACTACATCCGGAACAACATCTAATTCATGAATGTACTTTTTCAATTCTTGACCATTAGATATAAGGCTTCTGGCATTCCATTGTAATATGTGTAGTACCATACACAGGGTCCTAAACCTCAGCTTGTGTAGTATCTCCATTTTCGGTTACTGTCAACAATGCATGTATCTGATCTGCTTTGATGTCTCTCATGTCAAGAAGTTTTTCTGCTGCCTCAACAATAGCCTTAATTCTGTCACTTTTCTTTTTCAACTGTGATGCAACATTGATTGTGTAGCAAATAAAACCCACAAAGTTTACTTTCTTCAGTATCAAGGTATCATCATCAATTTTACATTTGTGATCACAACCCTTCTGCATTTGTCCTGTAATCTGAATTTGTGTCTTATTAATTGGTGTTGTGTTTCTTTGAACCATTTTACTGTCATTTCTGTGATTGGTTTCTCTTACTTTCTTTAGAGCTTCTGCATATGATACCTTATTCAGAAACCTAACTTTCTGGGCTTCTCTGGCTTCTCTTTGTACTTCACATCCTCCAAAGGCTGCACTATGCTCTCCTCCACAGTTACAGCATTTAATCTTTGCATCTTTTTCACATTTACCATACTCGTGCTGACCTCCACATCTAGCACACCTTAGCTTTCCTTTGCACTGCTGTGCTGTGTGCCCCATTCTCTGGCATTTGTAACATCTGAGAGGTTTAGGAATATACTCTCTCACACTGTAATTCATATATCCCATTTGCACTGCCTTCGGGAGGGTTCTCTCGAATTGAACTACCACAGATAATGTTTCTTTTAATGTTCCATCTCGTTTAGTTTTTAGCCGTGTAGCCTCAACTATTTTGCCTCCCTGTATCTCTTTTTTGACGTCGTCCATTGACATACTCAATGGGACTCCTGAGATAACTCCTCTCACCTTTGCCATTGCTCCAGGGATGTGAGCCTTCATCCTTTCCCCTTGTAGTGAGGACATACTAAGAATTTTTTCTTGTTGTTGTTTATTGGTTGCATGAATCAGTATTCTTTTATTATTCATAAACCTTGCAAATTTAATTTTACCAATCTCCTTCTCGATCGCCTTGGTAAGTTTGATTGGGTGATAGTGTCCACCATCCTGATTAAATTCAATTATAACTTTCCATTCGTTTTCTTGTGCTGACTCTACATTCCCCATTTTTTGTTTCTCATACTGGTTAGCTCTCAGTTTCTTGCTCATGCTTCCCTCACCAGCCTCGCTATGTTCCGACCAACTTTTCCTTCTATTTCTTTCTCTCATAGCCCTTTTCATTTTTGCAGATCTGGATATCATCCAATCCATTTCATCCTCATCTGATTCTGAACTATTTGACATGACGTTACATTCACAGTACAGTTTATGCAGATCCGCCAAAACCAAAAAACAATCAAAATTCCCACGCTCACGCTCCTCTCTCTGTCAGCCGTCCCGCCGCACTCTCGCACTGAGTTCATGTTTGAGTGTGGCTTATATGGAGAGTCTGATGAGGTGCAGGTGTGTGTGTAATCAGTCACAGGGATGAGGCATTATGGGAAACGGAGTTCTGGTGGGAGTGATCAGTTCTGATGTGGAGTGCCCTCTGGTGATTCTCTGGGGCACTCCAACTGGTGATCGTCACACATACATACAAACCAACATAGTGACATACATACAAACCAACATAGTGTAGTAGTGAGAAATCTTGTAAATCCATAATTCCAGAAGTGACATAAGAGTAATTTAAGTGTTTGATCTAAGTGTGTATGTGAGTGAGTGTGAATGTGGGAATGTGTATGTGTGTATGCGTAAACAAAGTAACCATTTATTATTTATTACCATTGTCGTTACCATCACCACCCCACTCCCCAACTACCACCATATTGCCAATAACGTGCTGGTCGACCTTTATTTCCATCCTTCCTCCTATATGAAAATTGCCATTGTCAATCCTGTATAAAATAAGAGATTATATAATAATAAAAAAATATAAGATGACCATCTCCCACATCTCGTCAGTCCCTATCTTTTCCTATTTTTTTTTTGTTTTTTTTTTGTGTGTGTTAAGTACAAAGTCTAAAGTTCATTAAAACAGGGAGTACAGTACGAGAGTGTCTCAAATTGGGACAGAGATGCTGTCCCGTTGAAACCCCAGAAAATAAAAGTGAAAATCGTAATCATAACAGTAACAGTAAAGATAGTAATAACAATGATGACAGAAACAAGTTCAAACAACCAAAATGCGTTAATATCTGTGGGTTGATTAAGAAGGTAGGAGGAGTCGGAGTTGAAAACAGAGAAAGGATTCATAGCTGTAAGAGGTCAGAAAGTGTTGGACGGCAGAGGTCAGTTTCAGATGCGTAATTATGAAGGGGAGATGCGTATTCCATTGCAATGAAGTCTGTAATAAGATTTTTCCAAATGTTAATGTGTAATTTATTTCTAGTTTTCCAGTTCATGAGGATAGTTCTCTTACGAGAAGTTCTCTCGTATTGCGTAAGCTAGCTTACGCTACGGGAAAGATTCATCTTTGCTGAGAAGTTGAAGCCAAAAATGTATTCTATAATTTTGTAATCATTGTCAACGCAGTCTCTCCTGAGGCAGACCATGAGCGAGCTAGCTAGCGGCTCATTGGTTCGCTCAGGGAGAATGCACGAACCTATGGGAGAGCGGCGCTGAGTCCGCGCCCAATGAGCGGACGGCGCTCGCTCACTGCGTCACAGCCCGCCAAAAGGGGCGTGGCTACAGTGTATAAAGGTCGCTCTCCCAGCTCGTTCGTTGATTCTTTTTCATTCAGCGAGCTACACGCATCCGCTGTCCTGGGAAGAAGCCGCCGTCGTCGAAAAGGCAACCTCTAGCGAGCTCCGGAGTCTGAAGAAGCCGGCCGTCTGCCACCTTCAGCCGCCCAGCAAGCTAGCGCCATCCGACGCGTATCCTTTCTTTATTCCATACTCCTAAAAGAGCCGAGCGTCTTTTTAAAGATGCCTCGTAATTCCTGCGGCTCATGCCGCTCTCCACTCGACGAAGGAGACCGCCACCCCATCTGCGCTCTCTGCCTCAGAGTGGAACACGCAGAGCTCGCCCTCGCCAACGGAGGATGCGACCACTGCGAGGACCTGCCTCTGTCTTCCCTGCGGGCTCGACTACAGGCGGTCAAAACCGCTCCAGCGCCGCCTCTCACTTCGCCGCGGAAGAAAAAACGCCGCTCCCAGAGGCCGCCGGAGCCCCCTGCGGATCCATGTGGGCCGCCGCCGCCGCCCACCGACCGCTCTCCCTCTCCGCCCCTGCCGGACTTACAGTTGCCGCCGAGTGGCCGCTCTGTCGCCTCCGATGACACCGCGGATGAGAAGGACTCTTGTTCGCTGCACGCTTCTGACAGCGAGGATTGGTCGCCGATCGGCTCGTCGACGAGAGAGTCTGCGGGGACCCGCGCCGGCATCGAAGAGGAACTAACGCGCCTCCTTTCACAGGCCGTTAGCCGCCTGGGTCTCGAGTGGTCTCCTCCCCCTGAGCAACCACCGAACCGCATGGATGGGAAGTTCCTGCACCGGCGCCCGGCCCCCGCCTGCAGCCGGGCTGCACCATTCCTGCCTGAGCTTCACAACGAGCTCACTAAATCCTGGAATGCTCGTCTTTCGGCTCGTAATCGCTCCGATGTGTCCGCTTCGCTGCGCTCAGTGGACGGAGCCGCCGAGAAGGGTTATACTGCCATGCCGCCCGTCGAGGACTCGGTCGCCGCTCATCTCTGCCCGCCCTCTGCTAGATGGCGTTCTTCTCATACGCTTCCCTCTAAAGCGTGCAGAGCGACCTCTAACTTCCATGCCTGCGCCTATTCCGCCGCCGGTCAGGCCGCTTCAGCGCTGCATTCTATGTCTGTCCTCCAGGTGCTCCAGAGCGACATCTTGTGCGAAATGGCGAGCAGCGGGAGGAACCCGCCCAGCCTTTCGGATTTGAGGAGCACTACGGATCTTTCCCTTCGCGCCACAAAAGCCGCCGCACAAGCCCTGGGGAAATGCATGGCCGCCCTCTGTGTCGCTGAGAGACACTTATGGCTCACGCTTACCGATATGGGAGAGTCAGAACGCGCCGTGTTCCTCAACGCGCCTATATCTCCCACCGGGCTCTTCGGATCTGCCGTCACGGGCATCGTTGACTGCTTCTCCGAGGTACAGAAAGCGACTCAAGCCATGAACTTGTTCCTGCCCCGCCGCTCTAGCTCTTCGATGGGCCGCTCTCACGAGCCGCCTGCCAGAACCCCACAGCAGCGCCCGCCTCAGCAAGCTCAGCAGCCCCAGCGTAGACAGGGCGGCCGCCCTCGCCCTCGCTCAGACAGCCTCCTCCCCGGGGGCCTCGACCCAAGATCACGCTGAAGCCCGATCAACAGAAGTCTGCCTAGCACAGCTGAGAAAAAGACGGTTTTCTCCCGCTGTGGCCGGACCGCCGTCAAAGCTTCGCCCACTGTTAGTCCCCGTCTCACCGCTGACTGCAGTAGTGTTTACCGCCACAAACAAGCCGGTTTCCCTGCCCGCTTGCGAGCGACTAAAAGCCGTTTTCACGGCTACCCAGAGAGTTCACAAAAAGAGCATAAAAGCCTCAAGTGTAAAAAATGTGCCCACAAGCATGTGCTCACGTACACACACAAGCACCTTATGCCCAGGGTCTCTCACAGAGCCCATTCTCACGGAGCGAGCACTATCCGCTCCAGTAGCAGAGAACATAAGCACGCCCACGAGCCCGTGCGCGTGTCCCCCCTCTGCCCGCTCTGTCACACGGCCCATAAACTCCTCTCTGAGTGTAAGTCCCGTTGCCACCCACATTATAAGCGTGCCCACACCCAGTGTCCAGCCCGCTATGTGCAGCAATCAGGGCGAAATCGCCATTCAACCGCTAGCCGCATGCTACGAAGCGTGGGAAGCCATCCCCGGCATCTCCCCGTGGGTTTTAAGCATAATAAAGAATAGTTATCGATTACAGTTTCATCGCCACCCGCCACGCTCGCGCGTGCGGCTCGAATCCACTGTCAGCCCGGCTGCTATGAACACGCTTCGCTTAGAAATAGCCAAGCTACTGCAGAAGGGCGCTATAGAGAGAGTCCCGCCATCTATGACCGAGTCGGGGTTTTACGGCCGTTATTTTCTGGTTCCCAAGAAAGACGGCGGCCTCAGGCCGATCTTAGATCTCAGGGCTTTGAACAAAGCGCTCATGAAGAGACCGTTCAAAATGCTCACAGTCAGGAAACTCCTCGCGCACGTCCGCCAGGGGGACTGGTTCATCTCTCTAGACCTGAAAGACGCCTATTTTCAGATCCAGATAAACCCTCATCACAGGCGATTCCTACGTTTCGCCTTCGAGGGCCAAGTTTACCAGTATGCCGTTCTCCCGTTCGGCCTATCCTTAGCACCCCGTACGTTCACGAAGTGCATGGATACAGCGCTCGCCCCCCTGCGAAGTCAAGGGCTGCGCATACTGAATTATCTGGACGACTGGCTGATTCTAGCAGATTCCCAGACGGAGCTGCTGTCGCACCGCACAGTTCTCCTCAACCATCTGGAAGCGCTGGGACTCTCTGTCAACTGGACAAAGAGCTCTCTCCAGCCCAGTCAAACTGTTTCGTTCCTTGGAATAGATTTGAACTCTATCACTATGACGGCTCGCTTATCCACACAGCACGCGCGCCGTGTTCAGCGCCTAGCCGCCTCGTTTCAGATGGGTACCCATACATCCCTGAAATCGTTTCAGAGGATGCTGGGTCATATGGCTTCAGCCTCCGCTGTGCTACAGCTGGGTCTTCTGCACATGCGCCCCCTTCAACTCTGGTTAAAGAGCCGCGTATCCCACCGCGAGTGGACGTCGGGCCGCCAGATGATCAAGATTACTCAGACATGTATCACTGCACTGCAGCTATGGTCAGTAATCGAGTGGTTTCAGAGGGGCGTTACTATGGGGACTTTTTCTCGCCGGAAAGTCATCTCGACAGACGCATCCAACTCAGGTTGGGGTGCGGTTTGCGAGGGCTCACCGGCCGCCGGCCAGTGGTCGAGCCACGAGAGTTCCCTACACATAAACTGTCTGGAAATGATCGCGGTCGAGAATGCGCTGCTGTTTTTCCTCCCGCGCATACACGGTCACCACGTCCTGATTCGCTCCGACAATATGGCCTTGGTATCATACATCAACCGTCAGGGCGGCGTCAGATCCAAGAATCTCTTTCATCTGACACGCCGCATCCTATTGTGGTCCCAGAGTCACCTGCTCTCGCTCAGAGCGACGCACGTACCGGGCCACCTGAACGACGGCCCAGACATGCTGTCCAGGAACCTGGTCTCCCCCGGAGAATGGTCCCTGCACACTCAAACAGTCCAAACACTGTGGCGCCTATTCGGCAGAGCGGAGATAGATCTTTCGCGTCAAAAGAGAACGCTCACTGCCCAATATTCTTTTCAAGGAGCGAGGACGCGCTAGCCCAGGATTGGCCCCGCCGCCCGCTCTATGCTTTTTTTTCCCCGATTTCCCTGCTTCCGCAGGTCATTCAGAGAATCAGGGACTCACGCCACTCGGTGCTCCTCATAGCCCCGCGCTGGGAGAATCAGATTTGGTTCCCGGAGCTAACGCGGCTGTCACAGACAGCCCCGTGGCCCATTCCAATCAGAGCAGATCTCCTCACTCAAGCCCGCGGCTCGATCTGGCATCCCCATCCACAGCGCTGGGCGCTTCATGCATGGGTGACCAACGACTACGCGTTGAATTGCCAGAAGGGGTTATGAACACGATCAAACACGCCAGAGCGGATTCTACCAGAAAGCTCTATGCTGCAAAATGGTCTGTGTTCTCCAAATGGTGCACCGACAAAAATTTGGACCCACGGACGTGCGAGGTTTCGTCTTTGCTCGTGTTCCTTCAGGAGATGCTGGATAAGGGCAGGTCCCCATCCACTCTTAAGGTTTACGTGGCAGCCGTCGCGGCGTTCGTTGAACCCCGGCGCGCCAGTCTCTGGGCAAAGACGAGCTAATCATCCGCTTCCTCAGGGGAGCCAGAAGGATGAACCCCCCTCGCCCCCCTACGGTGCCGGTCTGGGATCTTTCTATAGTTCTAGAAGCTCTAAAAGCCCCACCGTTTGAACCACTTGAGTCCGTGGAGCTAAAATACCTCTCGTTAAAAACCGTTCTTCTGACGGCACTCGCCTCAGTAAAACGTGTGGGGGACATTCACGCGCTGTCTTCGAGCGCCGCGTGCCTAGAGTTTGGACCGAATGATTCCATAGTCATTCTAAAACCTAGACACGGTTATGTTCCAAAAGCGATTGGTACCCCTTTCAGGGCGCAAGTGATCTCTCTATCGGCGCTGCCTGCATCCGATAGCGAATGTGACGCTGACCGCCTCTGCCCGGTTCGGGCTCTCAGAGTGTACACTACACGCGTTGCCGCGTTCAGACGCTCGGAGCAGCTGTTTGTGTCGTTCGGTGGCCGCACCAAGGGACTAGCCGCCTCGAAACAGACCCTATCCAGGTGGATAGTAGACGCGATTGCCTCTGCTTATGCCGCTAAAGACCTGCCTTGCCCTCTGGGCATCAGGGCTCATTCCACCAGAGGCATGGCCTCATCGTGGGCATGGTCCTGCGGGATTTCCATTCACGACATTTGTGTGGCTGCGGGATGGGCCTCCCCCTCCACTTTTGTCAGATTTTATAACTTGGAAGTTCCAGCCTTACAGGCTAAAATTCTGGCGGTCTAGTACTCATAGCTCTCCTATAGAAGCCGCACTATCGGGAGTTCCATCACAACCGGCTCACCCCTTGTGTTCCCCTATGTGCTTATGCATTAGCCTACACATCACGGCCCGCTTCGCCGGCCGCCTTTGGGCGTTTTGCACTAGATGATAAAGGCCGCTATGCTGGCCGCCTTATTATCTTCATCCACTTAAAGATTCCCCCGGTGTTCCCCCTGGGATGCTTAGTGGTTACTTAGCACGCACGGCGTTGACCAGGTGTTCCCGTAGCGTAAGCTAGCTTACGCAATACGAGAGAACCTCTCGTAAGAGAACGAATCGGTTACCTAACGTAACCTCGGTTCTCTCTAGATGAGGGAACGAGTATTGCGTTCCCAGCCGTGCTTGCGCCACTAGCGTTTCGCTTCATGCTACAGAATCAACAAACGAGCTGGGAGAGCGACCTTTATACACTGTAGCCACGCCCCTTTTGGCGGGCTGTGACGCAGTGAGCGAGCGCCGTCCGCTCATTGGGCGCGGACTCAGCGCCGCTCTCCCATAGGTTCGTGCATTCTCCCTGAGCGAACCAATGAGCCGCTAGCTAGCTCGCTCATGGTCTGCCTCAGGAGAGACTGCGTTGACAATGATTACAAAATTATGGAATAATTTTTTGGCTTCAACTTCTCAGCAAAGATGAATATTTCCCGTAGCGTAAGCTAGCTTACGCAATACTCGTTCCCTCATCTAGAGAGAACCGAGTTTACGTTAGTTAACCGATTCGTTTTCTTGGTGATGGTTAGAGCTATGAGTGGTATTTTAGAGTTTATAGTTTTATCAGTGATTATTGTAAGGTCCCCCAGCAAGCAAAGAGAAGGCGACAATGGGATGTGGCAGCCAAATATAGTGGATAGTGACTGTGTGACCTCTTCCCAAAAGTGTTTGATTAGAGTGCAGTGCCACGTTTCTGTATAATTTTGATTGCAATGTGTGCAAACTTCTGATGTGAAACCCATTTTAGCTCATCTATTGCCCGTGTAATGTGTTCTGTGAAGTATTTTGTATTGTATTAACTGAAGATTCGCATTTTTGGACATGAGATAGATGTTTTTACAGATTTGGGTCCAGAAGTTGGCATCAGGGGCTATTGAAAGATCGTTTTCCCATTTTATAAGTAAGTATATGGTCTAAGTATATGGTCTGAAGTTGGTTTAAAATCATTTTGTATATTTTAGAGAGAAGTTTCTTTGGGGAGGAAATGTTGACCAAGTCTGATATTGTCGGTGGAAGTTCTAAATTTGTGTCTCTGATGTTTATTTTTGTCAGAACAGAAGATTTGATTTGTAGGTTTTTTAAAAATTCATTGTTCCCGATGCCATACTCCTGGGCCAGTTGTGGAAATGGTCTAAATGTGTTAGATTTGAAAATATGCTTAATGTGGGTTATACCCCTTTCCGCCCATGTGTGAAAATTCAATGTTTTTTTATTGCTTATAAAGTCACGGTTGTTCCATAGTGGGGTGAGGTTAGATGGAGCTAATGTAGAGTTTTTGATTTGGTGAAATTTCCACCAGGCTGCCAGAGTGGTGGCTATAGTTACTGCATTAAAACATGTGTGTTGTTTAATTGATTTGGTGAGGAACGGTATGTCAGCTAATTCTTTGCATAGTGCTTGTTCTATATCTAGCCATATAATATCAGATTGGGTGGGGTGAATCCATTTGTATGTATTGCAGTTGGTTAGCCATTGAGTAATATTGGAAATTTGGTGCTTCTAGTCCTCCTTGAACCTTACTTTTTTGTAGTGTAGTGAGTTTTATCCTTGGCGTTTTATTTTTCCAGTAGAAGCGAGTTATGATGGAGTCTAGTGATTTAAACCAGGTGAGTGTGGGGTGGGTTGGAATCATTGAGAATAGGTAATTAATTTTCGGTAAAATCGTCATTTTTATTGCTGCTATCTTGCCAATTATGGAGATTGGGAGGTTGAGCCACCTGAGCAAATCATCTTCTATTTTTTTGTTAACAGTGGTGTGAAGTTGGAGCCTGGTTCAACCAGACTCTAGTTCATTTCATTTCCACATAGAGTCTGGAACCGCTCCATTGAAAAACGTTTCCTTCCTTGTAGGCGGGTTCACTATTAAAGTTCAAATCTATTGGATCTGCCCAAAGTCACTCACGATCTGCCATAGCCAATCGCTAACGGGGTGTCGTGAGTGACGTATGTCACGCGCTGAAATGGCTGGAAACAAGTCTGAATGATCAGAGGATTATGTTTACAATAGGATTTTAGTCAACGAGCGCCGTAGGTTTAGTTAATCTAGGAACAATTATTAATTCGAAATGTATATTTGACACGAAGGACAGTGATATATTCATTCAATGGTGGAAGCTGTGTCTAATCATTACAAATACGCCGCTGTGGTCGTTTCTGATCTGCCGCAAATGCTGTAGCAGCTACAGTGAATGATCAGTCTGTCTCTATCTGCAGATGTGTAATAAACAACAATTTTTCATATTGCGTCTTATTGTTTCTTAATTACCTTAATTATGGTCTTCAAAGTATGTGTTTGTACATTTTTATGTGGCATTTATTTTTTTTAGTAAAACAAATCAACCATTGCCATCTAAAACTGAAAATCAAATATCTTCAAAGTATGGTTTTTCACATTTTTATTTAAGACAATTTTTTTTTTAAATCACAACCAATTTGTATGATTTACAACATGTAAAACTGACACACCAACCTCCTGCACGAGTGCACAAGGGCTCAAAATGTTCTATTCATCACAAGAAACAGTACATTTACAGTTGGGAATATGAGCGACTGACATGACTCCTGAGCGGATCTTCAACCATAGTTTAGCAGCCAGGACTCGGGGCTTCCGAACACCGCAAACACCAGGCTCAACCGTCCGTCCTAAATGTCACGGTCATCGTGCACGAACTGCCCAGCACAAACTTCCAAACTTTCTGCCTCCTTCACTTGGTCCTCAGTTGTGCAACAAGAGGTTAGACGATAACAATCCGGCTTTAAATTCTATATATTCGGCAGTTTCTTTTCCAACAACGGACCGAATAGCTTTTCTCACGTCTTTCTCCGCTGCCATTACTGAATTGAAACTGACGCGCTTACATCAACGTCATCTTTCTCAGCCACTCCCTCTATTCGCTGATTGGTCCTACAAAAAATTGGTTTCTGGAAACCTAAGGATATGGAGCGATCCCAGACGTAGTACAGAAGTAAAATGAAATTGAGCGGAAGTGCGTAGGAGGGCGCAGCCAGGCTAGTGAAGTTGAGTGTTAACCACTCTGGAGGAAATCCTAATGCCTAAGTAAGTGATGTGATCATGACATATAAGTATGGGTGATTGAAGGGGTGCCACATCCCATTTGATTTTATGTAGAGGGAGGATGGAAGATTTATTCCAGTTTATTGCATAATCTGATATTTTTGAGAATGACTGGATTGTTTTAATTATTTCTTGAGTAGATGCTAGGAGTTCTTGTATATATAGTAGGATATCATCTGCATAAAGTGAGATTTTATGTGTTTGTTGTGGTGTTTCAATACCTTTGATTGCTGGGTTTTGACGGATAGTTGCTGCTAAAGGTTCAATAAAAATTGTGAATAGGGATGGAGAGAGTGGACATCCCTGCCTCGTCCCCCTGAGCAGTGTGAAGCTTTGCGAAGTTAATCAATTGGTTGTGACTGGCCGATGGTGATGTATATAAAATATTGATCCAGTTGATAAATGACTCTCCAAAGCCGAATTTTTGTAACGTGGTGAATAAAAATTTCCAGTTGACCCTATCAAAAGCTTTTTCAGCGTCTAATGTGGCAATGAGAGTATCTTTCTGTTGTATTGTTGAGTAGTGCATTAGATTGTATAATCTGCGCGTATTATTAGATGCATGTCTACCTTTTATAAAGCCGGTCTGATCAGGATGGATTATATGCGGTATAATTTGTTCAATTCTATGGGCTAATGCTTTGCTAATAATTTTTATGTCGACATTTATAAGTGAGATAGGACGATAGTTAGATGTGAAGGTGTGGTCTTTGTTAGGTTTAGGAATGAGTGATATAAGTGCTCTGTTCATGTGGGAAGGGAATTTTGCGTTGTGTTTTATTTCTGTTATTGTTCTGCTGAATAGTGGGTATAAAGTTGACCAAAAATGTTCGTAGAACTCAGCATGGGAAGCCATCCGGACCTGGTGCTTTATTATTTTGCATGTTTTTCAATGCGGAGTGAAGTTCTTTTTCTGTGATTGGTAATTCTAGTGTGTCTACTTGTTCCATCTTGAGTTTTATAATAGAATGGTGCTATCGAGGAATTGGGTTATGTCTTCTTGGTTTGGGTCCAGATCAGATGAGTAATTTTGTATAATAATCTTGAAATATCTTGTTTATCTCAACTGATAAATTGGTTAGCTTCCCTGCCGAGTTTCTGATGGAGGTTGTGGCTGTTCTCTCTTTATTTCTTTTAATTTGACTGGCGAAATATTTTCCGGATTTATTGCTATGGTGAAAAGTTTCTTGACGGAGCCTGTGAATCAGAAACTGGCTGGTTGTTTATTATTTCATTAAGCAATTTTTTCTTTTCTCTAATTTCTTTATAGATGCTTTCTGATTGATTATTTGCATGTAAAATTTTTAATTCTTTTATTCTTTCTTCCAGTTGGACTTCTTTTTCTCTTTCCTTTTTTTGTTTATGTACTGAATATGATATAATTTTCCCCCGTAAAACTAATTTCCATGTTTCCCAGAGCAGTGATGCTGACGACTTTGGAGAGTCATTCATTTCAAGGAAGGATGTCCACTCTCTCTTGAAGTAGCTGTCAAATTCTGGATCTTTCAAGAGTGATGTATTAAAACGCCATCTAGTGGGGTGCTTTGGTATTGCAGATGGATTCCACGTGAGGATTACTGGAGAGTGGTCACTAATAATGATCGGATGTATTTTGGTTTCGAAGATGTTTGGTACGATTGAATTACTGGTTAGAAAGAAATCAATGCGGGAGTAGGTTTGGTGGATAGGGCTGTCGCAGTAACCGCAATATGGTAGTACTGTGCTTCTGACATGTCAACCGCAGAGGATTGCACATAACCGCAGCAACCGCGATATTCACGTTTTCCGCGATATTCACGAAGGCTATACCCTTCTTGTTTTGAACTTAATGCATGTGTAGTGAATGTAAAACAAGTTCATAATGATAAAAATACTGTTTATCATGCGGATGTGTAGCCTACAGGTCTTTGAAGTCGTGAAAAGCTTGTTGTGTCAAAGGAAAGCAAAATATTTGTCGAATCATCATTTTAACGTTCTCTTCACGCAACATGACATCATGACTTTTGCGTAAACATACACACCACTTTCGAGTCAGGTGGCGTGTTATCTCTACGCATTTTGAGCTATCCGTGTGTATGTCTACGCCATTAACGTCCGCGTCATTCCGCGTGTCTGTCAAATCTCCAGTCATAAATGCCATTAACCCCAGTGACGCTTAAGTTTAGGGATGGGGTTGAGGTAAGTCATATTTTTTTTTTTACCTAGGATGGTAAGGGAACAGTCATAAATGCCATTAACCCCAGTGACGGTTAGGTTTAGGGACGGGGCTGAGGTCATATATTTATATAACGTTAAGTCAACGGCGTTCATAAACACGCTGAAAGGCAATTATGCGTCTTGATAGCACGCCAAAAATGGAAATACGAATTGGCGTGGCATACACACGCTACTTAATGAGATCAGTCTGCTTCACGGGTATTTTCCCATAAATGCGCGTCAACAGCAGCGCTGGTCAGCATCCCACAGCACAAGGAAGCCGCAGGGAAATAAAATCAGTGAGTCATGCATTGAATCAATGCAAGGATGGGTCTCTAATAAGTGAAGCATCAGCTTCAGCGTTTCCCATGCGATGCATTGCTGCTCAGCTGAGCATTGAAAAGTTGAACCTCAAAGTTAAATATAATTAACATCTTGTTTCTTTACATCTTTAATGAATCAGCTTTTTTAAACGTGTTCGTTGAATGAACGGTTCAATGACTCGCTCAAAGTCCGTTGTCATAACAATATGCGTGCTGAGTGAAAGTCTTTCAATGCGCATATACTGTAGACACTGTTTCGGTTAACGTTACATTGGTTACTGAAAATGTCCTCATTTTTGTCCACATCGTAAACTTTATTTATATAGCAACAAATACATATAAATTAAATAAATAAATGGCGGTAATACCGTATATTGCGCTATTGAGCCACTCAACATTACTGCAAGGGAAATTCCATAACCGCGACAGCCCTATCGGTGGACATTAGAATAAAAGGTGTATTCTCTGGAGAGTGGGTGTTGTAGCCTCCAACCATCGCAAAGACCAAAATCACTCATGAACTGTTTTATTGTTTTGGAGGACTGCCAAGATTTTCCTGTATGTTTTGACCTGCCGAGTGATGGACTGATTACAGTGTTATAGTCTCCCCCTATAATTATTGGACCATTGGAAATGTTTGAGAGAGAGGAAAATAAATTTGCAAAAAAGGAGGAATCATCAGAGTTTGGTCCATAAATGTTGCCAATTGTAATTGGATTATTACTGATTGAAATGTTGATAATGATAAAACGGCCTTCAGGATCTGAAATCAGAATCTGTAATTGTTTTGAATTATAGTGGGAGGAAAAACAGTGGTTAAAATATGTAGTTTTTAAGCTGTTTTGTGTATATTGTGAGAGGTGTGTTTCCTGTATTAGACATATATCTGCTTGGGTTTTTTTTTTTTTTTTTTTTTTTGTGAACCAACTCCACGAATATTCCAAGTTAAGAATTTTAATTGCATGAACCTATAATGTACATTTCATTGTTACCTTGTGTGAGTATATGGCTCGTTTCCACTGAGTGGTACGGTACGGTACATTTCGGTTCGGTACGCAATTATTTGCGTTTCCACTGTCAAAACTTGTGAATGGTACCAAAAAGCCGAACCGTACCGTACCACTTTTTTGGCTTGTTTCCACTGAGGGGTACGGTACGGTACGGTACAGTACAGTACAGGTCGGGTCGGGTACACTATGATCAGGCTTGCGTTTCCACCGCCAACAGTACCCTTACTTGATAGGCGTGGTATGCAGGAAAGAAGCGATCGACGTCATTTTCGCGCGAAGAAAGCGACATAGTAAACAACAATGGATGACAGACAGCAGATCTTGTTCTTGCTTGACGCAAGCCTGATCATGGTGTACCCGACCCGACCCGTACTGTACTGTACCGAACCGTACCGTACCCCTCAGTGGAAACAAGCCATAAGTCTGTGTGTATGGATGTGAATGTGGTTGTGTGTGTGTGTGTGTGTGTGTGTGTGTGTGTGTGTGTGTGTGTGTGTGTAAATCTACAACACCAAATGACAAATAAAACAGGGAAAACATTGATACCTATAACCAACATCAGAACATATAAACAGTGAGCAAGGCTATTTGGTGCATTTAGAATACAATGTTCGTGCGTGGTGCAAGTGGTTTAATGAAAGAATATAAAGATTATGAATTGAATATAAATTGAGCATAAACTGATTGGAAATGTTACATTGATATTTTCAATAATTAGTAAAGCCAGGGAGTAGTGTCTTTGTCTCTAAATAATTGTCCATCAATATATAATTTGTCCACTGTGATGATTGTTTTTTTACCTTGATTGATCATTGTCTTGCGGATGGGGAAGAGATTACATCTGCGGATGATCTCTTGTGGATATTGGTCGTTGAGTCCGTAATGAGTCCCTTTGAGCTGCCGTCCTTGTCGCTGAACCAGTACTTTTTGCTTGAAATTTTCAAATTTGGCAATGATGGGCCGGGAATGGGTGGAGTTGATGTGTTTCTGTCCTAAATGGTGAACGCGATGGAAAATGATGTGCTCTACAGTCTCTGGTGTAAGTTTGAGCTGGTTAACCATGAAGTCCTTAACAGATTTTTCGGGGTCTTCGCTGGATGATTCGGGAATGCCGGAGAAGATTAGATTGTCTCTCATGCTTCGTGAATATCCAGGATGGTTTCTTGCATGGCTTTGTTCTCAGCGATGACGGAGGTAAGTTGAATGTTTACAGTGGAAAGTTTTGTAGCGAGTGTGTCCACGGAGCTTTTCAGTGATTTATTTTCTTCAGTGAGTGAATCGACTTGTTGTTGGCTGTGTTCCAGGCTATGGCGGAGGTTTTGAAATTCTTTGTGCAGTACTTCAATTAGTGAGAGTCTAGAATCCAGGTTAGATAATCGCTCGTTGAATGATAAAAGTATGTCAGAACAGCAGTTTGTTTTGATAGAAGTGGATGCTGATGATGTTGGTGACGACGGTGAATCGGTTGATAAGGGAAAATCCGAAGTGCATGGTTTTTTGGCTTTGCGTGATCGGCCCATTATACACAGTCTGTTGAAGTGTTGGTCAATGTGATCCTCCAGTTGGTCCAGGTCTGAGATGAAATCCAGGTTTTGAGTTAGGTTTAAAGTGGGTGATGTTGTTACGGAAAAACGAGAGAGAGAGAAGGAAAAAAAATAAAACGATAAAGTTTTTTTTCTTTTTCTAGCAGCGGCACGCTACCATGTTGAATTTTCGCACCCAACGCGCACACACACACACTACGTCAGTACGTCATCACGCCTCAGTACTACCCACCCAACAGCAACATTGCTAGCAACATTGTTGCGCGACATTCAGCAACATGCATCATGGATCATGGATCACTTTTGTTCAAAACACCAAAACAGAATAATTTATTTAAAGTGTTACCTTCATCTTTAATTATGTCATATTCTACTAATTGTTGCAACTGTTTCTCATTTTGAGCATCAGATATAATGACAAATGTTCAAACATTTAGATCCCCCTCAGTTAAAAATCGTGTTCTGGGGGGCACCACGATAAAACCGAAAGCGCACTTTACTAAGGGGCACTTTACCCTTTCCCGACGTTCTCATTCTAGAGAGCATGAAACTGACAAAAATCTCATTCCACTTTATATTAAGTGGCTTTAAGTACTTTGTACTTACATTTGAAATTAATAATTTGATACATTGGAATTATTGTGAACACGTTTACATTGTACTTATATTTTTAAATTACCTGCATGTAATTCACCTTTGGCTAAGCCACGCCCAAGAATGTAGATTGACCAATCCCAGCGCAGCCAAGAACGAGCTCCCACACAGACTCCGACACTTTTTTACAGCGCTCCATTGACTTTCAACACAGGCGTCTCATATTTTTGGTCTCGGCAGGCTATTACCGTCGTAGTTTTATCAAAAATATGGTTAAACGTTGTGCCTCGGGCATTTGTAACACAGATACGCGTTTCCCAGAGAGGTTGGAGGGGGGTGTCCATTTTTTCCCTTCCCAAAACCAAAGTCAAATCCTGACAAGTGTCGTCTTTGTATTAAACTGTGACGCCCTAAGTCAGCTAAACCCCCCACAGATCAACAAGCATATCTTTTTTACTTCTAACCTTACCGTGAAGTTATAGTAGTTAGACCGTTTTATAGTGTTTTAGGTTATGATTTCGGTTCTCATGCTGGTTGTTGATACGCTAGCACACGCTGCTAATAAATACAACGTTATACTCGTGTAGTCCGTTTGCTTTGTAATAACGATTATAGAAGTGAATAGACCTACCCAGCTTTGCATGAACAGTGTTGCTCCCTGATATTGTTAGTCCCAGCCTCCGTCTCGATTAGTAGAAAATGCGGTGATTATTTTTTTGGCTGTGACCGGTAACGTTATGCTTTTGCCTCTATTTTGGATGCATTGTTTGTTTTTTGCGTTTCACCTGTATGTTTTGAATATAGCCTTCGAACGCATATTGCAGCCCCTTTTGCCTACTTCTATCGGACACTTTATTTGCTGCTTTATAAAAGTTTGATAACATTACAGCAGTTTGAGCTGTTACAGCATAAGCCATGCAGAGCGCAGATGAAGTTTGACGAATGTAGCAACAGTAACTAAGGGGGACGGGGCTTAGCCAAAGGTGAATTACAGCTGAAATTAATTTATGTAATTACATTGGTAATTACACTGTTGCTCTTTGCTCTTTTGTTTATTGACCACGCTGGTCCCACTTTATATTAAGTGGCTTTAAGTAGGGCCTACCATGTACTTACACTGAAATGAATAATTTGATACAATGGACTTTACATTGTACTTATATATTTTAAAAATACCAGCATGTAATTACAGCTGTAATTAATTTGACCCATCCCTTACACTTAAACCTACCCATACCACCACACCTGTCCCTAACCTTACGCGTATCACACCTCAATAGCAGCAAAAGTGATTTACAATACAACATGAGCACAATAAGTACATTGTACTTATTTTTAAATGTAAGTACATAGTACTTAAAGCCACTTAATATAAAGTGGGACCAAAACGCTCACTGAAGTTTTGCCCCCTGCTGCTTTAATTGCTTGAGCTCTTAAAATCGGAATGCATTCTGATTGGCTGTCAATGTTTTTATCATTCATCAGCTGTAAAAAAAAAACATTCAACTATTATCTGTCCTTGTTGTTATATGGCCTTATACCGTACATCTGGCGCAATGCAGCTCCAGGCACGACGCAAGTGTTTTTTGCTAGTTTCAGCCCGACACAGTTATCATTTTCATCTCCTGCCCCACGTTGTTTAAATAGCAAATGCTGGTCTGAAAATGAGGTGTGTTCAGGCACATTGAAATAGACTGCGCCCTTGTCCAACTGAAACCTGGTCTAAAGTAAACGGCACAATTTTTGTTTTGTTTTTTAAAGAGCTTTAGAAATGTGCGCCTATAGGCGGGTCCACAACGCGTGTACACTTTCCTCTCTAGATAAGCGTTCAGTTTTTCTGCTTGCAAATTCAATAATGTCAATAGTAATTCAAATTCAATAAATGTCAATAGTAAATCTGCCATGGCGCTGGTGCTGGCAGATTTGGCTTTTATTTTATTTATTTATTTGTTTGTTTGTTTGTCTGTAGTGAACAAACTTTTGTAATGCCATAATTCCAGAAGTGAAATAAAAGTGTTAATGTATGGGTGTGTGTGGGTGGGTGTGAGTGTGGGTATGTGTATGTGTGTGTATGCGTAAACAAAGTAACCATTTATTATTTATTACCATCGTCATTACCATCACCACTTCCACTCCCCACTACCATCATACTGCCTGAACAAATTAGCAGCTACTCTCAGTGGGGGGCTGGGACACTTTGGAAAGAGGCAGGGTACAGGCAAACCACGGTCAGATGGTTGGAGAGTTGAATAAGGTTGGAAGGAGGAGGACACAGACAGAATTCAGCCAAGTTCACCTCAAAGGGTGTATTTATTAAATTGTCTCTTGTCTTCCTGGCTGGTATATGAGCGTGTGGGTATGGGTGTGTGTGCTGTAACAAGAACAAAGAAACAATCAGCACACAACCAGCAATAACAGTTTAAATCAAAGTTCATATTGCCATCAACATAATATTAACATAAATAATCACAATATATCATATAATAATATATAATATAATTATATAACACAACGGTATTATAGTAACACATTGAAGATAAAGAACAAACATGTACAAACATGACAAGGCATGGAGAATAATTAATTTATGCTACTTCCGGTTGCATAGTACACGGTTGTTAGTGCACAGACACTCGCAGCCAACTCAATTGCACGCTGATGGCCCACAATGGACAGCAAAGGCAGCTGAGATCATTAGAGATTGGTGTGGCAAACGTAATATCACCGCAACCACCACGTCTAACAGTTGCAAGTGGAGAAAGGAAAGTAACTCACGTTTGGAAGACGCACACAGGATTAATCACAAGGCTAGCAGGAGATCAGGAGATTGGAAATAGGAGATGCGAGTTCGGTTAGGTCACACCCGGATGCAAACAGAAGCACTGCTTGACCAGGTAAGTTATATCCCCTGCCTAATAATTAGTGACAGGTGTGTCTCCTGTGCAACACGCGAGGGAATCACAGCTGCAGGCAATTTGGGCCAATCATGGGGGATAGAGCGGGCGAGTGAGGCTTTTGTACAGCCGCCCCGGAATTTGTCACAAATTCCATACCGTAGAAAGAATCACGAGCTCCTGCCTCCCTCCTCCTCCTCTTCATCTTTCAACTCTGGTAAGGGGATGAGCCTTGCAACAGGTCTGATGTACCTCTTCTCACCAACCCTCACCTCCACTGTTCGGACTCTCCCGTCTACTCCTGAGATGACTTGGGTGATCCGTCCAACCGGCCAGTGAGCCCGAGGGAACTGAGGATCGACTATCAGGACTGGCTGTCCAACGGTCATGTTGCTGGTATCCCTCCTCCATTTCCCTCGCGACTGCAAGGTGGGTAAGTAATCTCGGATAAATCTCGACCAGAAGTGGTCAGCAAGAAGTTGACTGTGACGCCACCTGCGTGTCCCGATAAAGCTGGTTGATGCAAAGGTGGCTTGCGGAAGTGAGGAGTCACGACGGCCCATGAGGAGCAGATTGGGGGTGATCGGATCAGGATCTGAAGGGTCGGCTGAGATGTATCCTAGAGGCTTCGCATTCAAGATACCCTCCACCTCTATAAGTACGGTACGGAGAACGGTTTCCAGAATGGGCTGACTGCCAAGGACCACTTGGAGGGAAGTTTTGACCGATTTGATCTCCCTCTCCCATACACCACCAAAATGAGGTGCATGGGGAGGATTGAAGCGGAAGGTGATCTGTTGCTCAGCCAGTTGTTGTCTCAGATTGGGCTCCATAGCTTCAAACGATTTGCGGAGTAACACATCACCTCCCCTGAAGTTGGTTCCTCGGTCAGCCAAGATTTCGAATGGCTTCCCTCTTCGAGATATAAAGCGACGGAGGGCCATAAGGAATGCTTCTGTATCCATACTCTCAAGTATATCCAGATGTATACATCGGGTAGTGAGGCACTTGAAGAGTATTCCCCAGCGTTTTTCACACCGGCGGCCCACTTTGACCTGGAATGGTCCAAAGCAGTCGACCCCCGTTGACCAGAAGGGAGGCTTGAACAGGCGAAGACGGGCAGTTGGTAAGTCCGCCATTCTTGGAATGTCTGGCTTGGCTTTCCACTTGCGGCACTCCAGGCAGGTGTTCTGGTGCCGCTTGATGGCACTCCGGCCCCTCAGCACCCAATACTTCCGCCGTATCTCGCCATGAACTCGCTCTGGTCCAGGGTGCAGAAGCTGCTCATCATAGCTCTTTATAATGAGTCTGGAAAGAGGATGATCACCGTCAAGGACAATCGGATGTAGGACATCAGGTTCCAACTCCGCCTGGCGCAGTCTTCCGCCTACCCGGATCACATTCAATGCAGGGTCCAGCTCAGGGGAGAGGGAGACGAGTCGGCTATTCCTCGGTAAGTCTCTATCTTTGAGTAGAGCTTGAAGCTCTTCTGGGAAACTCTCCGCCTGAGCTCCCTGGATCAGCAGTGTTTCCGCTGCAAGGTGAGAAGCAGCAGTAGCCGCCCCATCAGAGGCCATCTTGGATACTGCTGCAATCAGATCTTCTAACCTGCTGTATCGTGAAACATCAGGCAGCGGAGAGGCAGGTATCTCGTGAGTCAGGTAACAGGCAATAGACTTCCTAAGCTCATCCGTCTCACTCTCGGGCAGTGGAATGGACAACGGAGGGAAGACCGGCCACTGAGTTTCAGGTTTACACAAGAACGATGGTCCCTCACTCCATCTTTGACGTTGTGCTAGCTCTTGCAGTGTCTTTCCTCTCGTAATGTCGTCCGCAGGATTGCTCTGGCTATCCACATACCTCCAGCTGTTCACATCAGTGAGGTCTTGTATCTCAGCAATGCGTGTCCCTACAAAGACCTTATACCTGCAGGACTCTGACTTCAGCCAAGAGAGCACGGTGGTAGAGTCACTCCAGTAAACCACCTTGCGGATGGGCAAGGTAAGTTCAGTTTGCACAGTGGATGAGAGCTGGGCTCCGAGGAGGGCAGCACAGAGCTCAAGGCGGGGCACAGAGATCTGCCTCCTTGGGGCCACTCTTGACTTGGCCAAGACAAAGCAAACCTGAACCTCACCCTCTGCAGGCTGTGCTCTGAGGTAAGCTACTGCCCCATAGACCCTCTCAGATGCATCACAACAGACGTGGAGATCCCATTCTGTTGCAGGGGAATCAACTGATGCGGGCACATAACACCGGGGCATCTGCACTCGATGAAGATCCACCAATTCACGCTCCCACTCAAGCCACCGATCCATCAGCTCAGCTGGGCGAATAGGATCATCCCAATCCAGCTTGGTCTTCCATAGGTCCTGAACAATCACCTTGGCCCTCGTAGTGTAAGGCAATATGTAGCCTAACGGGTCATATTGACTGGCTAAGGTGCGGTAAACCACCCTCAAGGTGGGTGAAGCTGAGGTCAGTCCTGCCCTGTGTTTGTATCCAAGGGTGTCTGGGATACAAGCCCAACGGAGACCCAGGGCTGGCTCTTGAGGGCCCAAACCCATCTCGGAAAGCCACAGCTCGGTGCTGGTTGACCTTGCTTCTGGAGGGAGATGTTTCACCACCTCTACAGTGTTGCTCGCCCACTGCCTGATCTCAAATCCGCCTTTAGCAAGTTGGATACGCAGTTTCTCAAGCAAGGTCTTGGCTGCTACAGAAGAAGGCAGGCTCTGGAGGCAGTTATCGACGTAGAACGAGTTCTCCACCGAATCCACTACCTCTTGGTCACTGTCATCACAACTCCTGGTGTGATGCTGCAGCGCATAGATCGCACAGCATGGGCTGCAAGCTGCACCGAAGGGAAGCACTTGCCATTCATAAGTGGTTGGCTCCCTCTCTCTTTCTAGATTCCGCCAAAGAAAGCGAAGGAGAGCCTGGTCCTGTGGCAGCAGACGGACCTGATGGAACATGGCACGGATATCGCCGCTGATGGCCACTGAATGCTGCCTGAATCGGAGCAACACTCCCAAGAGGGATGGACCCAAGGTAGGTCCTGGAAGCAAGTCTTCATTCAGGCATTGGCCCCTGAACGTGAATGAACAATTGAAGACTAACCTGTGCTTTCCACTAGCTTGCTTAATAACATGATGAGGTAAGTACCACGACTCAATAGGTTGACTCTCGCCCACATCCTTCACAATGGTCACATAACTGGCATCAAGAAGCTTCTGGATCTCATTATGGTGTATGTTGGCGAGTTCAGGATCCCTGTCCAGTCGTCTTTCTGTTCCCCGCAACAAGGGCATGACGGAATATTTGGAGACCGAAAGCAAAGGGCGATTCGGGGCACGCAGCAAGGGTGTGGCATATCGTTGAATGCCATCAACGGTCACAGGGACAGTCTTGGTCCGTAACAGCTCCAATGCATACTCATCATGCTTCGAGCGAGTCACATCCTTGCTGCTTCGGTGGGGATAAGCGTCCAGCTTCCACAACAACTCGACATTCCTAAGGAGCTCCGCAGTGGCACAAGGTAACGGATTGGCGGTAGAGGTCATGAAGAGGCAGGACTCGAGGTGCACATCCGGGCGGGAGGTCACACTAACAGGTCCCTGCATGGCCCAGCCTAATGCTGTATGAACTGCCACTGGTCCACCCTTCGGACCCATCCGGACAGGCTCAGTCGGAACGATCAGTTCAGGGTAATCTGAGCCGATAAGAACAAGAGGTGCTATTCGGGAAAAGGACTGAAGTGGCAACTCTCTCAGGTGGGGATACTGCTTCTTAAGGGCCTCTGCAGGGCAGGTGTGTTCAGCCAGGCTAAGGCACAGAGAGGTAAAGGCATTGTGGATGGGATATTTTATCTCCGGTTGCCCTGCCGGGGATATAGAAAAGGACACAGTCATGCCCTCCACCGGGACTACCCGCTGCCGTATAGTCTGCAGATAAAGCACCTCTGGCTCCCCCTGGAGGTGAAGATGTTGACCAGCAGTGGGCAAGATGATTGTTCGACTAGAGGCATCGTCGAGAAGAGCGAATGTCTCCAGGCTATGGCCCCCAGCGTGTAAAGTCACTCTTAAGACCTTAAGCAAGACCCTCGGTGAGCGACTGGGCAGGTCAAGGTAGACCGCTTCATCATGGGGAGATTGAACCATCAAGATTTTGGTCGTATTCTGACTGCTGAGGTCATGGAGGATGGTCAAATGCAGCTGGTTACACAGGTTACAAGGTTTCTTCAGTGTGCATTTGTCTGGCGAATGACAGCGGGCACATTTGTGGCACCTTTTATTCTCCACAATCCAATCCCTTAGCTGAGCTGGAGTGAACTTCATCACCTCTGGGCATGATCCAAAGTAGTGATCACGGTTGTTGTGATAAGGGCAGTAAGGCTGGAACTTAGGCTTATTTTTGGAGGGATACTTCTTACCCTGTCCCTCTGCAACAGTGCTGGCCATATGCCTCCGTTCAGGGTTGGAGGTAGTAGTGGCAATGACATTTGACGTGGTACAGGCAGTGGTGAGATACAAGGTGGTTGGACTCTCTCTGCGCCTCACCTCTCTACCAACAGGTTCTTTCCTTTCCCACTGGACAGAGGTCAACTGCTGCACCACACTCCTGGCCCTTGCCTTCCCTCGTAGCCAGGCCGACAGATGTTGAAGAGTGTATGTTCTCGTGGTCCCATCCTTCAAGTAGCCTTGAGCATAGCAGTGCTCGACAAACCCATCACGATATGAAGGGGGCAATTTACCCATAAGCTTGTCCACATGTGAGCCACACTTTAGTTCACTGCCATTCTTCCCCTCTACTGACTCTAACAGCCCAATAAGAGAACTAACAGCGATAGCAAATTCTTGAAAGGCAGCATTATCGCCCATCTTGATAGGTGGGGTGTTCAAAATGCTGCTTATCTCATTCTGGACTAGCTGGCGAGGTTGTCCATATCTAGTTCTCAGAGCAGCCAGGGCGGATGTGTAGGGGTCTCTGGCATACATATGTGACTTAGCCAGTCTATAGGCGCTCGGGAGCTTCAAATGGTCAAGAAGGATCTGGAACTTGAAATGCTCTGAAAGGTGGGTATGGATGCCCACCAGATTGCCCAAAGCCATATCCAGCAGAACAAAGTCGCTTTCTCTGCCACTGTCAAAGTAAGGCAACTTTGGTCTTGGAATTCCATATGCCGATGCAACTAACAGCTCCATCAGGTCAGTTCCTCTCTCAGGTAATGGTGGTGGCCCGACATTGTTTGGAGCCGCTGGGCATGCAGGAGGTACTGGAGATGGCTGCCGGGGCCCTGGAGGTGGATCGTCCCCTCCAGGAGATGGCACTGGAGGCTGTGGATCTGGCCCCTCACCTTCAGAAGTCGCGGGGCTCATCGAAGATTCGGAACACGGCTCATGACCCCTGGGAGGCTTTGGATACATTGGAGTCACAGGAAATGGCTCTTCATCCCGGGAGGTTAGACGGCCCTGCGGCTCCATGAATGGTTCCCCACCGCGGGAAGACGCCAGAGGCACGGGAGGCACATACGATCCTTCATCCCGTCGTGGGTATCCCGCCCTCGTTTCAGTCCGTGGTAGCTGACGGAAAGGTGATTGGGTGAGCGTCGGGCTCTGATTTTGCTCTGTCGCGCCAAGGGAGATGGTATGGACATGACGAGATAGAGAAGGATGGAGATCCTCGGTTGGGAATGAGCTGAGATGTAGGGCAGGTCCTGGTCTCAGTTGCGGTCCGCCCGGCTGCTGAATATTCCAGGAGGGGTGGATGTCCACCTGCTGCTCTGTCTCACTCTCCTCCTTGATCAGAGCTGCAACCAGCCGAGCTTCTTCCAACTCGCGTCTCGCTTTACGCAGCCTTCTCTCCTCCTGCAGCCTCTTGGTAATCCCCTCTCTTTCTCGTAGGGCCTGGCGTGTTTGTTCATCCAGCTGCTGGTACCTCATATCCACTTCTCGCTCTTCCCTTATTTGCTCCTCCAACTCTTCCAGGGCCAGGAGCTTCCTCCTCTCCTCCAGTGTGGCTACTTGTCTGTCACTGAGAGAGATTCGAGAGGCCGAGTTACCGGATTTACCTCCAGTATCATAAGTATATGTGGAGGATGATTCGCTTTTACGTGCAGAAGGCTTCTTTCGTTCATCAGGTTGTACTGGGGCTGGGCCGTCTGGCTGGATCCGCACGACCCCTGGCGAAGCCTTCAGCAAGCTAACATGTGGCCTGGAAAGGCCTGCAGCATCAGAGACGGAAGCTCTAGGAACTGTTTCAAAACCTCGTGGGATCACAGCATCACTGGATTGAAGAGGAACAGCTCGACCTTCTCCACTCCCGGGGGGCTCATGAAGCTCTGCCAAGGGCTCTACAGGGACTGGAGGTGGATCCGGATTAGCGCCGTCCACTCTCTCTGGTGAAGGGGGGGAACTCAAGTTAATGGCTAAAGTAGCACGGGGGGTACGGCTGGAGCTCGTTGGGACAGTATAGCGGTCTGGTGGTCTCCTCACTCTGCGAGGGCGTGGATCGGTCACAGTGGCATCACCTGGCTCAGGCTCAGATTCATGGCTGATCGCATCTGGTCGCTGGAGACCACGTTCTTCGTCTGGCCTCTCTGCCTCCAACCCATTACCTGACATCGTCTCTTTCCTCCGGCTCGAAGGACCATTGAACAAATTAGCAGCTACTCTCAGTGGGGGGCTGGGACACTTTGGAAAGAGGCAGGGTACAGGCAAACCACGGTCAGATGGTTGGAGAGTTGAATAAGGTTGGAAGGAGGAGGACACAGACAGAATTCAGCCAAGTTCACCTCAAAGGGTGTATTTATTAAATTGTCTCTTGTCTTCCTGGCTGGTATATGAGCGTGTGGGTATGGGTGTGTGTGCTGTAACAAGAACAAAGAAACAATCAGCACACAACCAGCAATAACAGTTTAAATCAAAGTTCATATTGCCATCAACATAATATTAACATAAATAATCACAATATATCATATAATAATATATAATATAATTATATAACACAACGGTATTATAGTAACACATTGAAGATAAAGAACAAACATGTACAAACATGACAAGGCATGGAGAATAATTAATTTATGCTACTTCCGGTTGCATAGTACACGGTTGTTAGTGCACAGACACTCGCAGCCAACTCAATTGCACGCTGATGGCCCACAATGGACAGCAAAGGCAGCTGAGATCATTAGAGATTGGTGTGGCAAACGTAATATCACCGCAACCACCACGTCTAACAGTTGCAAGTGGAGAAAGGAAAGTAACTCACGTTTGGAAGACGCACACAGGATTAATCACAAGGCTAGCAGGAGATCAGGAGATTGGAAATAGGAGATGCGAGTTCGGTTAGGTCACACCCGGATGCAAACAGAAGCACTGCTTGACCAGGTAAGTTATATCCCCTGCCTAATAATTAGTGACAGGTGTGTCTCCTGTGCAACACGCGAGGGAATCACAGCTGCAGGCAATTTGGGCCAATCATGGGGGATAGAGCGGGCGAGTGAGGCTTTTGTACACTGCCAATATTGTATTAGTCGATTTCAGTGGTGGAGGAAGTACTGAATCTCTGTACTTAAGTAAAAGTACAAATAACCAGATAAATATTTACTTTAGTGAAAGTAGAAGTAACACAATGACAACCATACTTAAGGGAAAACTCCACGTTTTTTTTTTTTTTTTTTGGAATATGGCTTATTCACATTCTTTCCTACATTTAGATATGTGTGCAAATGCATTTTTGTCTCAGTGCATGCATTGTTTTAGTTTGACAGGGTCGGCGCTAGCTTAGCTTAGCACAATGAATGGATTCCATTGTTGCCAGCTAGTATGTCCTGAGTAAAAGTGATTAAAAAAACAAACCCACGTAATTATTTCTTGTGGCCTGCGTATTCACAACGAGTACAAATAGCGTCGCAGATTAACACTAGGCGATTTCCTAGGCGGATATTGACTTTGGACTATATTAGGGCGAAGCACAGGCGAAGCACTGCTGCTAAGGCGAATCACTGCTACTTGGGCGCAGAGACGTCACGCAACACATGAAATCCCACGACTTCCATAAACCAGAGCCATGTATTAAGACTGAGAGTTGCGACACGCTTTGATGTCGCGTCACGTGGTTCATGGAAGCCCCAATAGTTCCAAAACAGACGCTGGCTGTCATGTTCTTCAATGGACAGACAGCAGTGATTGCATTATTAAACGGTAAATGAAGAGTTCAGATGCAAAAGCCTCTAAATGCCATTTGAAATTTTCTTCTTTAATGATGATTTTTATCAAACTTGTATATTTAAGTTCAGTAATTTCACTTAAATGGCAATGATAATTACCTATTAATTGTTATTTAAATGAAATATCTGAACTTAAATATACAAGTTTGATAAAAATCATCATTAAAGAAGAAAATTTCAAATGGTATTTAGAGGTTTTTGCATCTGAACTCTTCAAATATAAAATAAAACACACACCAAAGTACTTTTTAAGCTTTTATTGCATTTGGTTTATGTCAGTGTTGCATTTTGAGAGGCAGAGTGTCAACTTTTAGGCTATATTTTTGGAGGGATAAGCCTGTGTTCATGTTCGCATTGGTAGTTGCACTGGCTTTAGTGGCTCTAACTTAACTTTTCCATGTCATTCATCTGATGATGGATGTCTCATGATATTTATTTTAGCACAACTGGGCTGTATTAGGTTATTGATTCCCGCGATCTTGCTTATAAATTCCGATTCAGCCATTAGCCTACCGTGATCACACAAGGCTGGTCTGCCGTGGTGGCCCATTCAGGATTACAAACATGACAACCAACATAAACTATAAATAATTACGCTGTGCGTGTACAAATGAATGATTTAGGGGGGAAATAGACTGCTCCCATAACGTAGCAATGACCATATTTACAGTACAGCCCATTCTCACTCCCAAGGCGTCACCTAACTGACGCCTTGGGAAGCATTTGGACATGCTTCAATATCTGACGCTTTAGGCGCCCTTTAGCATCAGTTAGATGACGCCATAGGATCGCGTGTACCCTACCCCCACCCCACACCTAAACCTAACCGCGTCCTCTAACTGACGCTTTCCTTTAGCGTCAGTTAGATGACGCCGTAGGATCGCGTCATGTAAGTGACGCTAAAGGGCGCCTAAAACGTCAAATATTGAAGCATGGTCAAAGGTGACGCCTTGGGGTGAGAATGCGTTGTACAGTAATGTTCGGTAAATTTTTACTTCATAAAATGAAACCGGAGGGATAGTTATTTTTCTTATTATAAAGATGTAATTTTGACTGTGTAGTCATTTTTTAAATTTTTTGTTGTTGTTGTTTTATTCTTCTATTTTGAATGTACTTTATTTTGTATAGTGCTGTGGACCATTTTATATGTATGTCCTGAATAAAGATGATAATGATGATGATGAGTTAATGAGTGAATTATTTGTTCCTAAATACGATCCATAACTGTTGGGATTCAATTCAGTGTAGCTAATGTACCCCTTCATCCTACCCTAATCATTGACTAAACCATTCATCAGAAAACACACACACATTTTTACGATGTACTGTGTATTGGCCTACACGTTTCAATCACACATAATAACTAACCCTACCTGATTTTAAATTTACTTTAAATATTAAAAGTAAAAGTACTTGCATAACAATTTATTCTCTTAATGTCTATTTTCTAATGATTAATAAAACATTTAATTCTAACTCATTCCACCTAATACTCCTATAATGATGTTCAATTGTAATGCTGGGGCAGAGGCGTTGAGATCCATTTGCAGAGTTTTATTTAAACATGCAATGAAGCAGTGATAGACAGACATAAACTGTGCTGGTAACAGGGCAATCCAAAATCATCAACTTCATACAGGCAAGGGTCAGGGCAGGCAGCAAGGTTCACAGAAACGAGGATCCAGGCAGAGATCAGAGTACCAGAAAATCACAATAAACAGGAACAAACGCTCGGTAATGATAGCTGATAGAATCAAGACTTCGCAAAGTCACAATGACAAACACAAGGCGTTTCTCAATGTCAAGGAAGGATCCTCGGAAGCCGGAATTACGAGGATGCTACGTCATCGACGTCCGTCGAAGGACTGTTCCAATGTCGAGGATCCTCAGAATTTCAACCAAGGACTGAGTCCTTCGTTCGGAAAATATCCCATACACAGGAAAGGATGCATATGTGTAGCCTTCGCGCTCTTAAATCACCCACAATCCTATGCGCAGCTTTGCTATCTTGTTCAAAAAATAAAAAAATGTCGACCGTTAGCGGAGTCGGAGTGATAACGGCAATATGCTTTCAAATGTAAGCAAGTATAATTTCAGTTTAGCCATTTATTTAATGTTTGTTAAACTATTTAACATATCGGCTCAAATTTGCTGAGGGGATTTAAAGCTGTTCCCTTTTACTGGTGATTAACTTTTTAATTTTTACTTCATATAACGTTATAGCCTTTTTTGTTGGTCACATATTTTACCATTGCATGTGTTTTAACAGCTAGATCATGTTGCTATGGACGTAGTGCTAGTTCTGTTCACTCCGGTAATATAATCGTTTTTGAATGAATAAACTCCTTTTTAAATAAATATTTTGTGTCAAATTATTGATTTATTTGGTAGGTAGCCGTTTGGTAGCTACAACCCCTTCAGGCTGATTCCATCAAGACCCCTCTGCTTTAGAGTTTGCGGGGTTGTATTCACTATAACAACCGCCTGGTTATACATCCCTTATACTTTATTTATTTATTTATTTATTTATATGAGGACTGACAAGACAAAATAAGGACTGTCAACAAACAGTGCAGTACACCAGCACTATGATTTTTGCAGCGCCGAAGCGGACCTTTCACTGATGTAATGACGCAATGACGTGCACTTGCTAGCCTGTTCCATTTACGTGTTCTCCGAATGCTAAAGAGGACCCTTGCCTAGCCTCTGAAGGAAATGACTTGGAAGGACCCGTCCTGCCAAGGAAGCATCCTTGACATTGAGAAACAAATCAGATGAACTAGGCAGGTGTAAATCCAAGGGAGAGATGGGAAATGTAGTTTCACCATGTCACCATTTCTGAAGCAAGCTTGCAATTAGGCAATATACACATCATGCTTATCCTTACTATATGTTAATAACTATTTTTGGCAATAAACACTATTAATTTATGGTGTAATTCTGAACCTCTTGGCTTGCCATAATCCTAACCAAACATATATTACACGCATGCATGCATTTCCTATGCATGTGAAAACAAATTTCCGCGTATAAATTGCACGATAAACACACTGCGTGCGAGATGTATTTAGTGTGACCAGGTTGATCAATGGCAACCAAACGTCACTGGTGAGACAAACGTGCAATGGACGGACGGTCAGATTACGTTTTGGCAGGGGAAAAACTGATCAGAAAATGTAATGAAAATGTAACAGAAGTTGTAGAAATGTAGTGGAGTAGAAAGTATAATAATTGCTGCAAAATGTAACAAAGTAAAAGTAAAACGTATTCACTATTTATTCTACTTAAGTAAAGGAAAGATACGTGAAAAATGTACTTAAGTAAAGTAACAAAGTATTTGTACTTCGTTACATTCCACCACTGGTTGATTTTTATTTTTATTTTTATTTATCCATCTTTCCTCCTATGTAACAATTACCATTGTCAACACTGCCTAAAATAAAAGATGATATGATTTTAATAAGATAAGATAAATAAGATAACCTTCCCCCACATCTATTCAGTCCCTATCTTCTCATATATATATATATATATATATATATATATGAAGAGTTCAGATGCAAAAGCCTCTAAGTGCCATTTGAAATTTTCTTCTAAAATGATCATTTTTATCAAGCTTGTATATTTAAGTTCAGTAATTTCACTTAAATGGCAATGAAGATAACCTATTAATTGTCATTTAAGTGAAATTACTCAACTTAAATGTACAAGCTTGATAAAAATGGTCATTTTAGAAGAAAATTTCAAATGGCATTTAGAGGCTTTTGCATCTGACCTCTTCATATATATATTTGTATGTTATGTGCAATGTCTAAGAAAGTAGACATTGTTATGTGCAATGTCTAAGGTGCATTAACTTTTAATTTGCACCTTAGACATTGCACATAACATTGGAAGGCCACCTGAGCAAATCGTCTTCTATTTTTTTTCAGCAGTGGTGTGAAGTTGAGTGTTACCAACTCTGACAGTCTGGAGGAGATCTTAATGCCTTAGTAAGTGATGTGATCATGACATATAGGTAAAGGTGATTGGTGGGGTGCCACATCCTATTTGGTTTTATGTAAAGGGAGGATGGAAGATTTGTTCCAGTTCCAGTGCAATTGGCTTTTAAAGAGAATGGGAGAAGATTCTGATTGATTTAGTGCACATTATGGCCAAAACACACCCATGACTCATTAAGAGAATGGGGCAACCCTTCTAGACCATGCGCTGGGTGTGCCAACCATTTTTCCTGTCGTTAAACTAGCAAAAGAGGATTTGGACTCGCCCTAAGTTCACTTACTCCATGCGCTTTAAACTATGTGCTTAGATCGTTAAACAATGTGCTTAGATCGTTAAAATAGGGCCCATAGTTGTGGTGTGGACTGTGCTATTCTTTTATATTTAAATTGTTTTTTAGAACTATATCTTAATCATTATCGTTCCTGGTGTGAACAGGCCTTAATAGTCAATTATGTTTTTTCCTTTTGTTATGTAGGGTTCATTCTTACATTATTAAATTTGCTTCTCCTCAATCATATGTGTTTACATCTTTGTGTAACTCACACGAGGGTGAGTAAATAATGATTTTATTTATTTATTTATTTATTTTTTGTGAACAATGCTTTTAATGTCTGGTGGTAGGAAAAGGAATAAAGTTCTTTTATTTTTTTATTGCAAATAAATCACCCAAAATGTACATTATTACCACATACGGTAGATAGGCTGTTAGTACATTAAAAATGTGTGCACTTAAGCATCGCAGCTATACAGTAATGTGCATGTGACCAAATAAAGATGGAAAAGCACATTGAGGTGTCACTAAGTCACTTCCGTCTACTAGTATTTCACATTCTTACACGGCAATCAGCAGCAGCAGTGTGTAGGTCTGATCACAATGGGGTTTTGCGAGTTTGATTGTACATCCTGTAATTACATTTTTATAAGACACTGCCACTCTCTGCAGAGAAACTTGATATAGTAATCAGAGGTTGTGTGTTTGTGTTACGATCTGGCTGTGTAGATAAATAGCATAATGAAGGAGAATAAACACAACAGTCTTTATTAAATCCACTGATAGAAACACAACCACTAAAACATAGACAATGACCAACAACAAACTGAACCAAACAGAAGGTTTTATACACAAGGTACATGAAGGAACTAAATGGGATCAGCTGGACGAGACTGATCACTGATTAGTAACTAATTTGCTAAACTAGTTTGCTTTCATCTCCGCATACAGCCATTACATTTTTACACTTATTAACCTGTTGCTCTTTTCTTCAGTTGTATTTGTTATGGGTAAGTTCTGTTTTGGGTGGGTTTGACACATGTTGTAGTTCAGTTTTCTGTGTTGGTCAGAACCTGGGGCTCGTTCTTCATACGTCGCTAACTCAGTTAGCTGGATTTGATTGTTGGCGATTTGCCATGATCTTGGATAGTTTGGTTCTTCGAAGCTCATCCTGGACTTGCTGTCATAGCAACAGGTTCGTCAGCTTGAACCTGCTCGCGAGCAGGCTTATTTCATGTAAACAGGATTAGATCGTGGCTGATACGGGAAGTCCTTTAGCGCAGCGCGATAGTGTAGTAGCCTAATTTCTGAGATTTTTTTTTTTTCTCGTGAAACGATCGCCGTGAGGGTGTCGTTTAAATACATTATTATTTTGTTGGAAATGCACATTAATGTTCGATTCGATGTCGGGCTTCAACAACAGCACAAAATGTTTGCATTGCCCTAATTATTTGCTAGTGGCTTCCTTTACACTATTGGAGATGCGGAGAAAGTGATAAGCTTTCTTTCGTGGCAGTGCCATTCACAAAGTTTACCTAGCACTCTTAGTTTTTTTTTTTTTTTTTTTGCCAACTTAGGGTATATTATAATTTTTAATGAAGATAATGCAATCATGATGACCATGCCGATTATGACTTACAGTCCCTCAGGCTTACGTGATTGGTGCCATACACGGTAGACTGCACACATGTTCCCATTAAGGCCTCAATGAAGGGATTTTGTGAGCAGAAAGGGGGCTTTTGTAAATGTGCAGCCAAATTACTATTACAATTTTTAATATTCCAGATTAGTAATATTATATCACTTTTTTTAAAAGGCAGTTGACTGAGTAAAATCTCTTAGATGGTGTGTGACCATGTTCCATATCACAAATCAGTGTGAAAGCAAAATGGCCAGGATCTGTGCATGACTCAAGAATTTTCAGAGATTCACATTTATGAACATTATTTGAACGTGGTAAGGAAAATTATAAATATCAAACTCACGGTATTACATACACTTATGCTGAGAACTGCATTTTTCCATTAAACAGGTGATTACAACAGGATCCTACATGGAGACAGGTGTTTTATGACCCCATTCCCTGATCCAAACCCCAGACCAGTTACAATGCAGCTCTAGGACAAGGGCACACAATGACATGAGCTTTGGCCAACTAAAGGGAAGATTTCAGGGTCTAAAAAGCCTGAGGGTTGCACCTGACAGGGCCTGTGACATTGCATGTGCCATATTACACAACACTGCCAACATCAGAAAAAGAAAAAAAAAAGTTTAAATGAGCCTAAAATAAAAGACAAGACAAATTTGCAAAACTCTTTGCTCAGAGTTTTATTTCAATAGTTCTTTGTAAAGAAAAGCCAGTTATTCAGTCATCTTTTTAAAATATATTATGCAAGGTCAGCAATAGTACTCTGTGTGAAATAGTGTATTTTACTCTGAAGTTTATTTTGAAGCAACTCTCTTTCTAGTGCAATTTTTTCTTAGTCAAGTTCTATTTCTCCCCCTGATTTTTGTTTTTTTCAAAATACTCTGTTTTCTGTTGAAGACTCATATAGGGAACAAATTTAACCCTGTGTTGTTTGTGTCACACATGCCTCATGCAACAAATAAAAAGGAAAAGTTGTCTCTACACTGCCCACCCCTGTATCATTGTGTGCAGACTCTTCTGTAGGCCTTTCTGTACATGTGGACTCCTGTCAGAAAAAATAGGCACAAGTATAAATCAATTAAAGCCATCAATTAAATTAAAGTACTTCCTCCAAAGGACAGTCATCTGAGAAGTTTTCTTCACTCTCCAGTGCAATGTGATTAATAACAAAATATTTTTACATTAACATAAGTTTATCAGTTTTTACTTTCACAAGACAAAGCAATTTATCATTACTCAAGATTTGCAGTTGAAATGACTAAACCAGCCAATTTGGATTATAGGTTTACTTCATTTAATGCAGCAACAAATTATTTCACAGTGTACAAACATAATTTAAATCTTATTTCCCAGTAATGAAGGTGTTGCTGCTACTGGTCCCTGATGTGGGTCTGGAAGAGCTGAACCCAGGGATGGCCTTCACAACAGGGCAATTCACATTCAACCCAAGGGTCAGCTCTTCTGCCAGGGTCAGAAGCATAGGCTATTATTTTTTTCTCAGCCTTTTTCCTGGTTGCTTTTATAAACAGACAATCATTTATTTAACAGTGCCTTTTTAAAAGAGACTAGTAGGCCTATAAGGCCTAAAATTACCATTAAGTAGAATATTGTTGTAGCCTACTTCACTTTCACCATGTCCATTATTATAGTGTGGTGACTCGACATTACAATGAACAAAGTAATTATGAAATTATGAAAATAAAAATAAAATAATAATAATAAGTTATTAAAACATCTAACATGGCCACCACAAACACATTTAATTTGTCTTCTACTTTTGCCATTACTCTCTCCTGGCTTTTGCTCACTTTGAGGTGTTCCTGGCGTTTTAATTAAAGACTGAAATTCGGCATAACCTTGCATTAAAAGCGCTTGCTCTGCTTGGGAGAGAAACTGGGCGTGTTCTTTGGCCATGCTGAACAGCCAATAGCAGCGTTGCTGATCACTGGTTCTGCTATCGATACATGTCCCCTTTTAAACCAACGCGAGAATGTGCAGTTATCTCAGATAACTCAATCCAGCGATACTAATCATAAACAACAGGTGTGTTCGAAGAACCCAATTAGCCGGATCATGATTAGCACGATGATATTATCTTAGATGTCTCATTTGATCTCGGATGTTTTAAGCAACGTACGAAGAACGAGACCCTGATGACTGATTTTCCTCAGAAGCATATTTTGTTTTCATTACAGTGCTCAAAATGGGCACTGGTACACATGTAGAAGACCAGCACTTCTCATATGTTGCTGGCAGTCTGACTGCCCACACCACACCAGCTCCCCCTCCACAGAGTACAATTTAAACCGAAAATATACATTTTGTAAATATTTGAAAATAAATCCTTTATCTGTATAAAGGAGGTGTCAGGAAGGAGACCCAAACTTGTGACCTCTGAGAAGGACTGTACTTAGGGTTGATACAAAATCCTCAATCTCCCCAGGTTGTCTGGTTAGAACGAATTTTACACTCTCATGCCACTCTTTAATGAAACGGTTTGATATAGACGATGAGAGTTTTGTTCATGTTTTATACGCATTAAGCAGAACTGAAGAATAAAGATATTTCCCTCTAAATAGGCTATACCGGATCAGAGATGGAGCGAGTGTCTCTGATGAAAGTTACATGCATACTGACAACAGTCAATATTTAAAAAAAATACCTGCATGTTGCAAAAGCTGTAATTAATTTCTGTAATTACATCTATAATTACACTGCTGATACACTACATATTACAAGTATACTGCGGACCCTTCCATTACACCTTAACCCACCCTTAAACCTAACCATAACATTAAACCTGTCTCTAACCTTACCTCCCTCCTCAATAGCAGCAAAAGTGTTTTGCAATATAACATAAACACAATAAGTACATTGTATCTTGCATTTTTTATGCAAGAATATTTAATTAAATACATCTACAGTAACATAAGGTGTAACCAAAATTACAATTTTGTCATCCTTTACTTATTTATTTCCAAATGCATGTAATTTTTCACTGATATTCTTTCAGTCTGCCATCTCTTGACTCATATGTTCCATAATTTGTTCAATTGTTAACAATGGATTAATTTCAAGTGATTTTGGCTCCAGTTTCTAAGAAAGAGAAAGTATTAGTGAAAATAACCTCAACATGTTTGTGTTATTGTGACATGTCTGCATTGTCTTCTTGCAGGTTCATTGGCTGTATCAGTGACGGACATGACAGCACCTGTGGTTGGATCATCAGGGGGAGTCTATGCTCTGGTCTCTGCCCACCTCGCCAATGTCGTCATGGTAATAGAGAAATCACTATTTTTCTTTTGAGGAATTGTGATCAGGTTTGCTCTAGAAAATGAAAATTCTTCAGCATCAATTTGTGATAATGCCTAGAAATAAAAAAATAAATGTATCACAATGGTGCCATATAGTGGTTATAGACTTCAATCTTCATTCAGGTCCTGTTTAAATTTTGCCTTTATTTTATACACATTACACAGCTGTTGTTAGGCTCATTAATATTCTCACATTATCAAATAGTTGAAAGATTGTTAGGCTCTTGTTATTATATGATCTATGCATGTTAAACTCAAGTCTTTTATGTTGCCCCTCCCTCTTTTTCGTAAAGACCTCTTTGTTGCTCCCTAAAACTTAGACCTTGGGCTCGTTCTTCGTACGTCGCTAACTCAGTTAGCTGGATTTGATTGTTGGCGATTTGGCATGATCTTGGATCGTTTGGTTCTTCGACGCTCATCCTGGACTTGCTGTCATAGCAACAGGTGCGCTAGCTTGAGCCTGCTCGCGAGCAGGCTTATTTCATGTAAACAGGATTAGATCGCGGCTGATACGGGAAGTCCTTCAGCGCAGCGCGATAGTGTGTAGCCTAATTTCTGAGATTTATTTTTGTTTTCTCGTGAAATGATCGTCGTGAGGGTGTCGTTTAAATACATTAATATTTTGTTGGAAATGCACATTAATGTTTGATTCGATATCGGGCTTCAACAACATTACAAAATGTTTGCATTGCCCTAAAATTATTTGCGAGTGGTTTCCTTTACACTATTGGAGATGCGGAGAACTTGATAAGCTTTCTGTTGTGCCATTCACAAAGTAGTGCTCTTAGTTTTTTTTTTTTTTTGCCACAATGACATGAGCTTTGGCCAACTAAAGGGAAGATTTCAGGGTCTAAAAAGCCTGAGGGTTGCACCTGACAGGGCCTGTGACATTGCATGTGCCATATTACACAACACTGCCAACATCAAAAAAAAAAAAAAAGTTTCATTAAGCCTAAAATAAAAGACAAGACAAATTTGCAAAACTCTATTTGCTTAGAGTTTTATTTCAATTGTTCTTTGTAAAGAAAAGCCAGTTATTCAGTCATCTTTTTAAAAGATATTATGCAAGGTCAGCAATAGTACTCTGTGTGATTTTACTCTGAAGTTTATTTTGAAGCAATTCTATTTCTAGTGCAATTTTTTCTTAGTCAAGTTCTGTTTCTCCCCCTGATTTTTGTTTTTTCAAAATACTCTATTTTCTGTTGAAGACTCATATAGGGGACGAATTTAACCCTGTGTCGTTTGTGTCACACATGCCTCATGCAACAAATAAAAAGCAAAAGTTGTCTCTACACTGCCCACCCCTGTATCACTGCTGTGTGCAGACTCTTCTGTAGGCCTTTCTGTACATGTGGACTCCTCTCAGAAATAACAGGCATAGGCACAATTAAAATTAAAGTACTTCCTCCAAAGGACAGTCATCTGAGAAGTTTTCTTCACTCTCCAGTGCAATGTGATTGATAACTCATGGCAAAATATTTTTACATTAACATAAGTTTATCAGTTTTTACTTTCAAAAGACAAAGCAATTTATCATTACTCAAGATTTAACAGCTGAAATGACTAAACCAGCCAATTTGGATTATAGGTCTACTTCATTTAATGCAGCAACAAATTATTTCATAGTGTACAAATATAATTTAAATCTCATTTCCCAGTGATGAAGGTGTTGCTGCTACTGGTCCCTGATGTGGGTCTGGAAGAGCTGAACCCAGGGATGCCCTTCACAACAGGGCAATTCACATTCAACCCAAGGGTCAGCTCTTCTGCCAGGGTCAGGAGCATCATTATTATTTTTTTCTCAGCCTTTTTCCTGGTTGCTTTTATAAACAGACAATCATTTATTTAACAGTGCCTTTTTAAAAGAGACTAGTAGGCCTATAAGGCCTAAAATTACCATTAAGTAGAATATTTTTGTACTTCACTTTCACCATGTCCATTATTATAGTGCGGTGACTCGACATTACAATGAACAAAGTAATTATGAAATTATGAAAATAATAATAAAATAATAATAAGTTATTAAAACATCTAACATGGTCACCACAAACGCATTTAATTTGTCTTCTAGTTTTGCCAGCACTCTCTCCTGGCTTTTGCACACTTTGAGGTGTTCCCTGGCGTTTTAATTAAAGACTGAAATTCGGCATAACCTTGCATTAAAAGCGCTTGCTCTGCTTGGTGGAAAAACTGGGCGTGTTCTTTGGCCATGCTGAACAGCCAATAGCAGCGCTGCTGATCACTGGTTCTGCTATCGATACATGTACCCTTTTAAACCAACGCGAGAACGCGCAGTTATCTCAGATAACTCAATCCAGCGATACTAATCATAAACAACAGGTGTGTTCGAAGAACCCAATTAGCCGGATCATGATTAGCACGATGATATCATCTTAGATCTCTCATTTGATCTCGGATGTTTTAAGCAACGTACGAAGAACGAGCCCCTTATCTCTAAGTGAATGGAGATATTTTGTACTGCATAATGACCTGGTCACAGTCATTAAATATTAACATTGGGTCTGTACACAGTTCTCCCTGGTCAGATCATGAACCATCCTGTACTTGCTCAGCTTTTCAGATAGATTTTTTTGTGTCAGCACTGTTACATGTTCAGGACTCAGATTACACATAGTTTGTCCTCACAAAAACTGATCTCTCTTTAGGTCAGAACTGTTCAAAACTGACTTGAATATTACACACAAAACAGCAAGACTAACCTTGAATTAGCTTATGTGTCACAGGAGCTAATGCTTCCCCCTATACCAGCTCTGATCGTCACATCATCACGGAAAATGCCAGAACAAATTTCCATTTCAGTTTGAAGCAACCTTGATTAAATGGAGTACCAAAACCAATTCCCTGGAACAACACCAGAACAGTCTAAGAAAGAATACCTATGTGCTTTCTCTCTTACCTACTACCAACTTTGTACTCTTATCTCCTAATTTGTTGTTTCTCTCCCTTGCTTTTACAGAACTGGTCAGGGATGAAGTGTCAGTTCAAGCTCTTTCGCATGGCAATGGCTCTGGTGTGCAGTATGTAAACTGTTTTTATGTTACTTATGCTAAAAATTATTATTATTATTTTTTTGCTGGAAATGAAGAGTTCAGATGCAAAAGCCTCTAAGTGCCATTTGAAATTTTCTTCCAGAATGATCATTTTTATCAAGCTTGTATATTTAAGTTCAGTGATTTCACTTAAATGGCAATGATAATTACCTATTAATTGTTATTTAAGTGAAATTACTGAACTTAAATATACAAGTTTGATAAAAATCATCATTAAAGAAGATAATTTCAAATGGCATTTAGAGGCTTTTGCATCTGAACTCTTCAAATATAAAATATTGAAAGTCTAGGGACTTTCAAGGGATGCAAAATAAATTGGTACCATAATAGTCATCAGCAAATTAAAAATTATTTCATTTATTGAATTTTCAAAGGTGACGTATGTAAAATCGACAGATTGCATTTTAAACCAAATTTAAAATATTGGAGAGAGCTGTTTCTCCTGCCCCCTCCTCCTCAAGACTCAATGTTCATGCGGGTTGCCAGTTTGAGAGACACAAAACAGGAATGAGCACAATTGACAATGGAAGGCGACGAGCCTCACACTAGCCGTGTATTCATTATCCTTCAAATTGCACGAATTGAAAATACACCCAATGGAAGCACATACATTTAGCAAAAAACTCCCATAAATTGCAAAAACGGTTTTACACTCACTTGAGGCGGTTTGTCAGGTAATTTGAAAAAGGAATATTTTGCCAAACTTCAATGTAAACAGTGTTTTTTTTTTTCTTCACATTTACAGGTCATCTGGCATACATAAAAGTCGATCATTATTTAGTATTTAGCGCAGTATATTTGGACAGAAGACAAGACAGGTTTTTATTAAACTCATAAAAGACAAGCATCACAGGAATTCTGGATTCTAAACAACAAAGTACTGCCGCAATTTTTCAAAACCTTGAAGCAGATAGGAGGGAAAAACACCTCATATGTGCCACTCCCAGTATAAGGGGCTTTCCTTGCCATTAACTCGCCTACGTCTCCTTCGATTAAAAGTAATGGCTAGTCCGGTGGCTGGGATATAGATAAACCTTCCAACATCCGTTGCCATGCTTTTTGGAATTGCTTATCGCCAGTGTTGTGCAAGTTACTTCCAAACTGTAATACATTAGGTATTACTTGTTACTGTTATTTAAAAGTAATTCATTACCTTACAATATTACTGTCTCAGAATTGTAATGCGTTACATCACTCATGTATTACTTTTGAGTTACTTTCACCAAAATAACTAAGTAGAACTTAACTTTGGGGCTGGAACGATATGCAATGTGAAACCGAAATCGCCATTCGCCACACGACTCAGATCCACGACCCTACAGAATCGCGACACACCTCTTCCAACTCCCAGCATTATTCTCCTTACCGTCCAGATCCAATGCTGTCTTATCTTTAAATTAGGCTAGTAGTATTATTTGAAGTTAACATTTGAAGTTAACCACAAAACTAGTTGAGGATAAATTATTGAAAATTGGGGAAGTCCAGCATTATGGACATGACATTTGCAGTCAAAACTTGAAATAAAAATTCTCAGAAAATACATGTACTGAAACGTATATAGGCTACTTCCTTAAAAGACTCCACAATAGTCACACTTGTGGAAAAATAGTCACACTTGTGGTCTTTGGTCAAAAATGACCCCCATAGGAAATGAATGGGAAATTGTAAAAAAATGAAAAAAATTTGTGAATATTTGTTTTTTGTAATTTTTTTTTATAAGAAATAGTTTTTGAGATTGTTTCAACTATATATTCAAATCCACCAACAACAACAAAAAAAATGTGTTCATAAACAGCTGGGGAATTCACATGCCTCTCCATAGAGAGCTGTACATGCCATCTAGTGGTTACACCATGATTCTACGCTTTTTCTCTATACTGTAACCAGATGGTGCTAATTTTCTTCAAAACATATTTTTTTTTCTGAAGGCCTAGACTCTATATTAAACTAAAATACTGCATTAATATTTTTTTGAAAAAAATAATATATATATAGAAAAAAATATATATTTTTCCATGGCAAAAATAAACCATTAATATTGCATAAATATTAATAAATTCAATTAAATTGTCTCAAAATACTAAATTAAAAAGAATAAATATTATAGAACAAAAATAAATTGCATTGGTTTTACTGGGATGAAGAAAGTTTCATTTTTAGGTGTCCGGTCACTTTTGACCGGGAAGATAACAAGTGTGACTCCGAAACGAAGAGCACCTGAGGGTTAATAATGCTATCTAATGTAAATCTCAAAAAAATCAATTTATAGTGATGTAATTCCTAAATTACCCCATTCAACATGAAATTCTACATAATTTTAATATGGTTAATTTATCAGTTATCAGTTTATCCGAATCAGACTGAATTTTATTATTAATGTATCCCTAGTTATTTCAAAAACTAAAATGTGAAACTAATCTTTTCCATTCTCTGATGGTGACTTTTTTCAACAGGTATATTATGTATATAACTCACTTTATCTTGACAGTACCCCTCGTATCAGACATTATGAAATAATAAAAGTTACCAAATACCTGCAAATAGAACATTTCTACAATGACATTGAAAACTGTAACCTTTTGAATAAATATATTTTCTTCATCCACTGTGAGTAGAAGTCCAAAAAAAAAAAAACAGAAACAAATAAACAAAAAATGACTTCATGCACTTTTAAGTTTACTTTATTGAAGATTTTCTGTATTTACTGAAATTTCTAATATAACCAGCACTGATATAGATTCTACCCCTCAAACTAAGCATTTTCTATATTTACAGTGAGTGTGGAGTTTGGTCGTGCCGTCTGGCTCCGATTCTATCCCCCAGCTTTCCCACCCTGCCCTAATACCAGCTTTGTGGCCCATCTGGGGGGTGTGGCAGTGGGCCTCACCCTTGGTGTTGTGGTTCTTCAGAACTATGAACAGCGCTTACAGGAACAGTCCTTGTTCTGGATCTTCTTTAGTGTCTACACAATATTTATCCTCTGTGGAATCTTCTGGAACATTTTCGCTTACAATCTCTTGGATGTCAAGTTACCCCCACCTCCATGAAGCACAGTATGTGTGTGTGCGTGTGCGTGTGTGTGTGTGTGTGTGTGTGTGTGTGTGTGTGTGCGCGCGTGCGTGTGTGTGTGTTTGTGTGTGTGCTTGTTTGTTTGTGTGAGTGTGTGTGTGTTTGTGTTACTAGCAACAATTTAACAGTTGTAAAGGTCATGAATGAGAATCAAATGCTAAGTACCTTACTGCAGTCCTCCTGTGATGTAATGTTTGTGTTAATAGTGCCTAAACCATGCCAAGTTTTAGTGCCATCAGAGAAGCTAAAACCGCAAATTGTGATGAATGTAAATTTTCAGGACAAGCCCAACAGTTGATGCTTTATTCAGCTATATATTTTTTTTCCAATGAATGGGGGCTATCATTGATAGCACAAGAATTAATTTCAAAGTACCTAGGTTTATAAGCTGCTGCTGCCTTTTCACCTGACTCATTTATATATTCTGTATCAGCTGAAATATTTCTCAATTATTAAAGGAATGAATACATTCATTTACCTGGCACAGAACCTGAGGTTGCATTAGCAAAGAGTAGAATCAGTATTTTATGAGGACCTTTTAGTAAAGTAGAGCCTATTGTGTGTGAAGGGCCCTTAAAATATATTCAAGATTAAGTGAAGTAAAAAGGAATGGAATGAACAGCTAGATAAACTTCTCTCAATATTGGAAACAAGCATTTTGCAGAAAATAATGCAGAGTTATGGTTGACATAAGGGAACCACAATAAATCAATATTAATCAAATCAATCTCCCTAATATCTAACAACATGAATAATAATTTGATTGACCAGACTATAGTACTTCAGTAAAAAAAAAAAAAAAAAAAAAAAAACATAAATGATGTAGTGCCATCTACAGACGGAACAATATTTAAACACATGTAAATGAGTTGAGAGTCAAATTTCATATAACATCCACTCACTTGTATAGAGGAACTTTCACTTTGCCATTCCATTATAGCACTTTTTGACCAGGGGTTCTCAATTCTGGCCCTCGAGATCCACTTTCTTTCAGAGTTGACCTCCACCATTATATTAAACTCACCTCCAACCTTCTAGTAATCCTGAAGATCTTGATTAGCTTGTTCAGGTGTGTTTGATTAGGGTTGGACCTTAACGCTGCAGGAATGTGAACTTTGAGGGCTAGAGTTGAGAACGGTTTTTCACATATACAGTTATATTACCCTGTAAAAACGATTCCTGTTGGCACGGATCCACGAAAATTACTCAAACACTAATTTCTTTGTAAAGAAACTCTATGCGCCTATAGATTGAACAAATAATATCCATGCACATGTCATCACCATTTTCACAAATTCACTTTTATTGTAGTTTACACAGAGGCAATAACAGTATTGTTTTCAAAAACGTGCACTTTGAATCCCATATTCAAAAGTCATGTTTTCAGTATCCCAAACTGCTGTTTTCATGGAAATGAATGGCAGTAAACAGTTTTACGCTGTTAGGAAAAAGGGTGTTGTGTAAACAAAGCCCTTTATTAGCACAGGTTTCATGACACACTGCAGGCGTGGCCTCTCATATTTAAATAAATAGAAGTACAAATTTGACTCCCTTTTGATTTATTTGTGCCACATTGCATCATTTGAATTATATGTTATTTAAATATCCTTTCTGACTGTGATTTAGTGAATGAAATTCGCTTGAGCTGTCTTATATAAGGGAAAATCGTCTCGGTTACATATGTAACACTAGTTCCCTGATAGGGAATGAGACGCTGCATCGAACACAGTGGGAATGCCCCTGCGTTGTGCGTTATGAAGCACGTATGGAATCAGCCCAATGGAGAGACAGAACGTCATAGGCGGGTGACGTCATTGACCAGGAAACTATAAAGCACCCCAAAAACACAAGCGCATCAGGGAAGTGCCTGAAGGAAGCGCTAACGGGAGTGCCGAGAGTATGCACAGGAAAAATAGCAGAGTAGTTTTTCCAGAGTAATTATTTTTTTCCTCAAAAAGAGTTGTTTTTTATCTATTTTGAGTGAACAGAGTAAAATGTGTCCATAGAGTGGGAGCAAAATTATAGAGTAACTGTGACTCCTCCCCAAAATCTTCTGCTCCCTAAGTTTCGTTTGTCAGCCATTACTGTTCTACACGGCCATCGCGATCTGCATTTGGATTTGGAAGAGATCGTTGTGCTACTGCTGGATTTAAAAGTAAGTAGAATTCCAAAGTTTTAGTACCCATTTTCATAAAAATCGCCTCTGTTTTGAGCTCAGATCAATTCCGCGGTTTTTGAACATTACAGAGATAGCTTTCTCATGTTAACTTGATGTGAAGTTTAACGTGACCGTTAAGTTAGTGCTCGACAAGAAAATCACTAACGTTAACGTTAATCACTTGTTTGTTAAATGCAGTTGTACAGCCAAAATGCTAAGCCTATGTTAGTTAACTGGGAAGGCGAACACATAAGGATCACATTTTAAACTGGGCTCAAGATTAAACTAATGGGATAAATTAACTTATTTTTGTAATCACCCCAAACGCAAAGAACGTTAGATGACATAAGTTATAGCTTAAGTAAACGTTAACACTAGTGAAACTAGCTAGCTGCATAATTATGTGTGTCCACTGTCCAGTAAGCGGCTCGAGTTGTGCGCCACATGTACATGACTCTATTAAGAGTTAAGTTAACGTTAGCCTTAATTGGAATGATGGAGGCTATTTATAAGTTATAGCTTACATAAACTTTAATTGACACTATTGAAACTAGCTAGCTGCATATTGATGTGTCCAGTAAGTTATACGTACATTAACGTAACATTACTGTGACGATGAGCGGCTCGAGTTGTGCGCCACATGTACTTGACTCTGTAAAGAGTTAAGTTAACGTTAGCCTTAATGATGGAGGCCATTTTGATGTGGTCATTTTGAGTGTTAACAATGCGTTAAATATTTGTTCATGATGAATAACTTACACATGAACAAATGATTAATGCATTATTAACGCTCTAGTAGAAAATATTAACTAACGAATTCTGATTAATAAATAGTGAGTAATAGCGCTCAGAATGTGTTAGTTCACTATTAGCTAATCAGTAACTTTTTCATACCTCCCATAGGATTACTAATAAATAATAACTACTACTGCTTGTAGGTTCATAATTAACGTGAATAATGCATAATGTATAAAATATTGTAATGTTGGTAACCCACTGATTATGACTCAAGTATTACCAAATAGTTCATAGGGAACTACTTATTATTTGGAACAGTATTCTAAAGTTAAAAGCATGATAACTTCCTTGTAATAAATGACTATTGTAAGCTTTTGATATAATCAGGGCTTCATCTGACTGTGAGTGTTAACGCCTTAACTGTCTTTTTGGTCCCTCCAGAATACAAACCAACAACGTTGTGAGACTGAGAGTGAAGTTCAAAGACACCAAGAAATATATTTTTTCTCCAACACCTTTTACATTTCAAGAATATGCAAAGGGAATCATCTCCCTATTCCCATACTTGGCAGAATGGGTCACCCAGGAGCAAGCTTGGTTATGTACGTAGCTGTTGCCTCTCAATATTTTTGATTTACAGGAGGATGATATACTCTGTATACTGCAGAGTAAAGATTATCTACATTATTATTCATATGGTATTTATTTCTTTAATTGTGTAATGTATAACTACTAGGTCTGTGTATTGTTCTGGTCATAGGAGCATTATTACAATCCAGAAGATGGAAGTGGATATCTGGCATGGAGAATAAAAACCCTGCAGAAAGAAGAATCAGAGGGACGGATGAAAAGGCAACCACAAACAGGTGTGAGATTTGATTTTTAGTCTGCTTTTATTAGCTTGAACGGAATGATTAATAAACTTTTGTAACTTTTTTATTGACCATACAACTTGGTTATTTTACGCATCTGTCTTTGAAGTATTATTTTGTTCCAGATTGGTCAGTCATTAAGTCATAATGTAAATAAGGTCGAGAGTAACATAGTATCTTTTCAAAATATAATTGCTGTTCTCAGGGATGGGCAACAATTAATCGCGAATTCGCGATTAATCGCATCCAAAATAAAAGATTGTGTTTACATAATATATGTGTGTGTAGTGTGTATAATTAATTTATAAATATAAATACCCACACATGTATGTGTATATTTAAGAAGAATGTGTTATTAATATATCAAATATTTATATATAATATTAATTATGTGTAAATATATATAAAGTATATACATGCAAATATTTCTTAAATACATACATGCATGTGTGTATATTTATATATACAAATTAATTATACACACTACACACACATATATTATATAATTTTATTTTGGATGCGATTAATCATTGCCCATCCCTACATGTTGGGCAAATTTAAAAGTCTGGGAAACTCTCACTCTGGGATTATCCCACTCTGGGATACTGTATGGTTTCTATGTTTTTTTTCCCGTCATCTAGTTCTGGTATAAATGTGTTGTGCTTTTGAAAGAAAAGGAACAAAATATTTTGTTTTCATATTGTCTTAAATACTTTCAGGTGGGCCAACTACTGACAGGGATCCCTTCAAAGCCACGAGGCCTCAAACAGACTAGTGAGCTCCAAGACGTTATCCAAAATGCTGAAGGTAACTATTGTGCTATAACTTAAATTATTTAATTGGAAGTTATGCATTTATGACAGCATAGCTTTATTCAGATCTAGAGTTTACTCTATACTTTACCCATTAGACATGCTTGATTCATATGCAACACAGACTTGCAATGGGTAAACTGTCAGAATGAAAATCACATGTTTCTCTAACATTTCTACCTTGATCTTCTCTCAAAGACCTAGTAGAGGAGTTTACAGATTTACAGTTTGAAATGGCTTTCATATTGGTCTCTGAAATATAAAAAGTTTAACTCTTTGATATAAAGTTTAACTCTTTGACCTCATTTCAATATCTGTAAAAACGATATAAACACTGTTCGATTTCTCAAACAAACCGCTCGTTTCGTGTCTTAGGCCATCAATGTGTACTTACATTTACGAGTCATTCAATCATGTTTAATTTGGACTTCTCTGTGCATGCTCTTTGAGGTGGTGACCATAGACCTCCATTATATGACTGACAGACAAGAACGGTTTGACTGAAAAATGTCAAAATTGAAAATACTGTGGAAACAAAGACACCTACATCTTGGATGCCCTTGAGGTAAGCTAAAACATATCAAAAATTAATTTCAAAGTGAACTATCCCTATAATACTTATTCTGTGTGCAGTATAAACTAAAGTACTGGAGTGGTTAAAGTATTTATACTGACACATCATCCAAGTGAAGTTAAGTCTACGTAAAACTAGTTCAACTGAGTATGTTCATCCCCTTCTACCTAAAAAACTAAAACAAATGTGTTTATTTTGTTTTCCTTGTCTTCAGGTTGGGACAGCGACATGTCATCCATTCTGATGCTGGTTCACCTTTTGCCACCCTCAAGTTAAGGCCGGGAAAGATCTCAGCGAGAAAAGCGTGATTCTTGTGAAATTCATCAAGGTGAAGCAACTGATGAAGCAGATAAAATGACACTAGTTCATATGAAGAGTTCAGATGCAAAAGCCTCTAAGTGCCATTTGAAATTTTCTTCTAGAATGATCATTTTTATCAAGCCTGTATATTTAAGTTCAGTAATTTCACTTAAATGGCAATGAAGATTACCTATTGATTGTCATTTAAGTGAAATTACTGAACTTAAATATACAAGATTGATAAAAATGATCATTCTAGGAGAAAATTTCAAATGGCACTTAGAGGCTTTTGCATCTGAACTCTTCATATGTTGTGTTACTGTGTGACCTTGAACTTGCTTATTTCTCAGACAGGTTCTTATAGATCACCTACCATCCAAATTGTTGTTCTTGTGCTATTCTTTTCTGCTTAGTACAGTAACAATCTGTTGAAACTATGTAATAAAGAAACTTTGAGGGAAGACACAATTTTATCACAATTTTCGATTATTTTATTATTATTGTTAATTTTTATTTTATTTTTTTGATCACAAGTGAATTGAGTGTAGGTGCAACATTGTTTAAACAGGTGCTTGAAAAATAAAATTGAGATATACGAGTATAAAGTTGTTGATTTTTTTTTTCAGACAAAGCAAGTTTTTCATTTATATTTTTACGACTTTTTGAGGGTAAAACATGAATGGTGCAATTCAGAAAAATAATTTACTCTTTATAGTTTACTCATAATTGATAATAAACAACTCAGGAGGGAAAGTAAATTGTGGCAGAGTACATTTAAAGTTCCCCTGAACAGAGTTAAAAAGTAGCAGAGTAATTTTCTTGTAGCTCTAAACTGAGTAAAATAGCATGAGAGTTGATTTTAAAAAACACTAAATAGAGTTAAATATCATTGGAAAGAGTAAAATTGTATCACTAAATTGAGTATAATTAACTCTGGAAAAACTGCTCTATCAAAAGAGTAACTTTTACTCTTTTCAGAGAGGGACCAAATGTTATCTGGAATAGAGTAAAATTTTCTTCAATTTGAGTAAATTTTACTCTGACAAATTTACTGTGTGGCGGAACGACGCATCGTCGTACATACGTAACCTAGACGTTCCCTTTCAAGGGAACTTCGAGCTGCGTCGAACGCTGTGGGAACGTGAATACCCACGTCGCCATAAGAGCAAATGACCGTCGTGTGAGATCAAGCGCACAGAGGATGAGAGCACCTGCGCCCCAGGGGTAGAGCTTAAGTCTAAATCATAGAACTTAATAAACATATGCTGTGAAGACCATCCAGGTGCATAAGAAACATCACTCAGGGAGACTCCTAACAATAAAGCTTTGGAAGCAGTCATACTCCTAGTAGAGTGGGCTCGTACAGCCAAAGGTGAAGGCTGACCAGCCGACTCAACCACCCACTTGCTCATTCTCTGTTTAGACGCAGGACACCCTTTCCTGGGTGACCCAAAACACACAAATAATTGTTTTTATTACCTCCACAGGGCAGCTCTGTGACGTAAGTGTCTAACACCTTAACAGGGCAGAATAAATTAAGTTTTTCCTGGTCTAACGACAGAAATGGAGGAGGAAAGAAACCCTGCAGAACTGTAGGTCTAACAACATTAGTAGGGACCTGGGAACATAACCTGGCCTAAAGTACAGCCTTAAAAGCCTTAACCATACCAGGCGAAAATTCATGGCATGAGGGTGCAAACGACAGAGACTGCAAATCTCTGATTCTTTTTAGTGAGGAGATAGCAAGAAGAAAGATAGTTTTAAAAGTGAGAAACTTCTTCGATAGGTTCGAAAGGAGCTAGGGAAGGACCTTCTAATACAATGGCCAGATCCCAGGTCGGTACCCTCGTACGAACTGCTGCCCTCAGCCTCAATGTGCCATGAAGGAAACGAGTTATAAGCGGGTGTCTCCCAAGAGAAACTTCACTGAAAGGGATGTGGTAAGCAGCCAGTGCCTCCACATACACCCCTTTAGTGTGGAGGGGGATAACCCTGTGGAGAAACGCTCCTGCAGAAATTCCAGCACTGCACCCACTGCAGTGCTGGAATACTAACAACATTTCCTGGTTGATGACGTCACCTGCCTATGACGTTCCGTCTCTCCATTGGGCTGATTCCATACGTGCTTCATGACACACAACGCAGGGGCATTCCCACAGCGTTCGACACAGGTCAAAGTTCCCTTGAAAGGGAAATATAATTTATGCATATAGACGAATCCGACGAGCGTTCTGTGTAGGCTGCCATCTTGTGGCGACGCCATTACTGAGCTGTTACACAGGCATAGACATATGCACCGGTATGTAAACAAACCTCGGTGATAACGCGAACGCACCCTCGATGACAGCTACAGCCAGGCAGAATGACTTGTTGGGTTGATGATGTTAGACAGTGGCCTCCAGTCACAGATGAAGGTACAAACGATCTTACAGATTATTTATGAAAATAGATTGGCAAGCTAGCTAGGCTAACGTTTGCTAACGAGGAAACTGTAAAAAGATCTGTCCATTTGGCAACAATAAATAAATGAATGAAATCAAATAAACAAATTCATGTTTTTCATTTGTGTCCATTATTTATCTCATTTTCACACTGCAACGGGCAAGGGTAAGGTAACGTTACAGCTAGAAAGTATACAATATCGACCAATTAGTGTTTTAAACCATGGAAAGACGTCAATATAACAGCAGGAGAACAATTATGTCACATAACGTTACATTTAGCTCAGGAAAGCTATTTAATGACCATAGCATGTTAATTGAATAGAAAAAATAGCAAAAGAGGAGATTTTGCTGATCACTATATCACATATTTATTATATTTTTTAACTTATGTCATTAAATAATTGTTATTATACGCGAATGTCCGCATCTTGTACTCGCCCAGGAAATCTGTGTAAACTGTACGGCACCAGACAGGGGCAGTCGACCCAGGGTATTCACAATGTTTTCTCTTCAAAATTGAAATTTTACTGCCACCATTGAAACAATTTATAACGGAAACTGTTTACCCACTCGACATTATACAAGGGGTAACGTTGTAACGTTAGTGACAGTCGTAAATCGCGGGCTGTTTATTCCAGTAGACGCAAGTTGCAACTAAAACAATAGGAGGCAATGGCGCAACGCTACACAGCAACAGCTCAGTAATGGCGCCCGCTTACTTCCGTTAGTTTCGCCGGATTCGTCTATAAGTAAAATGATTAAAACAAGAAAAGGTTACACTTTATTTTAAGGTGTCATTGTTAAACTCTAATTATATATTTAAGTACAGAGTAACATTAAGCAACTACATGTAGGGTAGGATTAGTATTTGTTTGAGGATTAGTTGCATGTAATTATGCATAATTTACAGTTATTACTATGGTAAGTACATGTAACATGTAACAAGGACACTGTCAAATAAAGTGTTTTTGTCCTGAAATCGCACACTTAATTTGATTTCATGAAACATATTTGATTATATATTTGAATCATATGTTACTGGAATACCAGCATGCCCTTAGGAATCACCACATCTCAATTTCAAATCAATAATCAACAGAATGAAATCAGAAGAACACATAATTTGTCAGCTATAAATGCTACAATTAACTCAATTGATCTGTTATACGCTGTTTAATATATAAGATGTATTGCGGTAGTTTTAAATGAATTGTGATTGTGTGACATATATTGTACCTCAAATACTGTAAGGGGTCTATTTTATGAAGTTTATTTCTATTGGTGCTGTAGTATTTGAAGGTTGCTAGGTGTCTGCGCCTGTGTGCCTGTTCACTGGTTAGCTTCTAGACCATTTCACAAGATGTAAACAACACTGGTCCAGAAGCACTTCCTGTTTCAGTTTTTTAACACTACATAAAAGCTGGGATAAAATAGAACCAACAGAACATTTAAAACTGAATCAAAAATTTAAACAAACATCTTTAAGATGTTTTCTTTACATGTGAAATAAAGAAAACGGTTACAAACTGAAACAGGAAGTGCTTCTGGGCCAGTGTTGTTTACATCTTTTGAAATGGTCTATCAGTTCTGTGCACAGACATACTTTAGAGCAACACTGATCCTGGTACAGCTGTGTGTGTTCTCTGAGTATCTTCTGCCTGTAGTGTGTGTTGCCACTATTTCTCAAGCTTACAAGATAATAGAAAACTAAATAAAACCTGCAGAAATTTCATGAATCTCATACTTAAATGTCACTACTTTGTGTCCTAAACAACAGAAAATGTTTAACATTGTGTTTAAGCTACTTTTGAAGTGCCAGTATTTTGTTTTGCATTGCTGACCTTACTGCATCAAAAATGTAATGTTGGGATGTAAGTAACCTGGGAATGTGTGTAAAGGGCTATGGCACTGGAAGTTTGAGTGAAAGCATATTTCAACATCCGTCTATTTTATAGATTTGATATGTAAATATAAAGTGTATTAAAAAAATCTGTAATCGAAAAATACCATTTCCTGTACTTTCATTTTGAATCAGGACATTGGTTTTATAATAGTATATGTGAGCCCTGAAACGTTATGAATTGCTTTAAAAAAAACAAAAGTCATACAAATTATGGTGTTTTGATTTCTAAGGCACTAGAGTCTACAGTAGTAAAATATTGTAAAAATTAGTTACAATGATTTGAGGGGAGGCAGTTCAGTTCAAATCATGCCTAAATCTACATTTTTATTTATTTAAATATTATTTATTTAAAACAAACTCTGTTGCAAATGTGTATCTGTAAGTATACACAGGCATGAAAACTTCTCACCTTTCGGCAAAATTCGCCGTTTTAAGAACAAAATGGGTCACCAACGTGACTTGTGCAGATCCGATGAAAAAACATTTGGGGAGGGGGAGGGGGGGTACTTTGCGGTTTTTTAAAGGGCACCTATTATGGAAAATTCACTTTTACATGGAGTTTGAACATAAATATGTGTTGGCAGTGTGTGAGCAAAACCACCCAAGAATGATAAAAATCCACCCAGTGTTTTTTTTACAATCTCAATAAATCATATGCACTGTCTCAGAACGAGCTGTTCTAAGATCCAGCTCTTTGTGGCGTAGAAAGTGAGCAAGGGGTTTGATTGACAGTGTGGTTGTGGCATAGACCCCGCCCTCGGTGATCTGTACACACCATCCTCCATTGTTTCAACGACAGCCGGTAATGTGTCTTGGAAACATAAGTGTTCTGTCGTGGACTCGTGGGTTAATCCCAAGCGGCAACCTCCCCGTCTCTCTCTTGAAGCCAACACGGAAGTGAATTAAACTGCAATTTATCGAGTGGCCGCTTGAGGCAGGCTGCAGAAGCGAGTCAAATCTGTATCTCCCCCATGTTAAAATGCCCAACTTTACAGCAGAAAAAAACATGTTTACAGCCTGGAGCAAAAAGTGGCGTTGGTCTATTGAGCTCATTTTTCCCTTCATGACGACTGTGAGGGGGGTGAATTTTTTTACAACTCATCTGTTTAAATTATATTTAAGCCTTAAAGTTCTGCATAATTAAGGGTGTGGCTACTTGAGTGACAGGTGGATTCTTGCTGCCGCTTTCACTGCTAGTCGAATGTCTGCTGTCTGTTAGCGTCACCCTCAGCTGTGTTTGTGCTTTTTCCGGGATTATTTCATACAATTTAATACATGTATTATACCTTCGCCCGTGCATGCCATTGGATTCCGTCGTGTTGAGTATGGAGAGAATAACCAGCGCTGTGTTTCCAGCAGTTTCCCTCACATGGACTAATGGATGTCTGATGATTTCAGTGCATTCTCTCAGATGCACACCCTTGAATGAGCGCGCATTTCTAGTTCATTTACTTGGAGTTCTGAGGTAATATCTTTGATTTGACCCATCTTGAGGAGCTGGCGGCCAAAATCAGACTGTATAAATGGACTGAATAAAGCTCTTTACGAACTTGACGTGAGATGCCGACTGACATGTGCTTGCCTTGAATCACTGTCACATCACATGCACAAGCTTAGAGCAATATTGTAAGTAATTAATACATTTTTAACTAGCAGAATAATACTGCATCACGATGCACATAGTTGACTGCTTGATTGTTGTGAGAAATGTGTGTGATCTGTGTTATGTACTTGTATACATGGTCTTATATTGCCCCTTGTGAGATTAATAAAATTAATAAAAAAAGTAAAGTAAATAGTCTCACTTTTAGTTACGTCTTAACTATTATAATATTTCGAAGGGCAAAACATGAACTTTAACCTTGGCTTTACTTTTTTAATCAGCTGTCAATTCAGCGCGAGGGCAGCATAGCATTAGCACCTCAGCTCCACCCGCGTCCCGCCTCTTTGCCCATTTTAATTTATCCGGTAGTGATGAGAAGTGACGCACTGCCAAGATGGCGACGGCCGGCCCCGCCCACTTTAGGCCTCAAAAACGCTCTTCAGAAACCTATGGGTGACGTCACGGACACTACGTCCATATTTTTTACAGTCTATGGTTAATCCTGTTGTTGTGGCTTAAAAATTAATCCTCAAGTGTGGATTGTCGTCTACTGTTTGCAATCCAACGTCACCTCTAGTAACAGTGTGTTTTATGATTTTTGAGCAAATAGTAATTTCAGTCTGTCAGCCAATTCAACAACAAATTATGCGTCTAAAGTTGTTGTCGTCGTAGGATGTCTGTGTATATAATTTAAACATTGTTTGTATAGTGTGTAACCACACGTTTATAAATATATATTTAAAGATATTGTATTAAAAACTGCATATGTTGTTGTTCTGTAAGTTAGCCATCTCCTCACATTTGCCACAGAAGCACCTGTATGACAAGTAAACAGGTCCCTCGCATAAATGTAATTTCGCTTGTACGTAGCAAACTTTATCACAGTATGTGTATGTAGTTTCAAAAAAATGCGCCACCATTAGTGTTTGTGTGTGTGTCTGTGTGTGTGTGTGTGTGTGTGTGTGTGCGCGTGCGTTTTTGTGGGATTAGGAGGATATTAGTGTTAAAAATGAACCAGAAGAAAAACATGATTTAACAGTTAAAAGTAACAATATACAAAGTTATATTGTAAGACTTTTTTTCTATAAATAAATTGATTAAATGTAAACTATTTTGTAATTAATAAGATTACATTTATTTAATTGAACATGTAAAAAATATGCTTATTCTTATGCTCTATACTTCATTCTCTTTGCTTATCCTTGGCATTGTCATCCTTATTTATATTCCCTCGGTACCACTTTTCTTATTTTACTTTATATATATTTTGGTGTTTGCTGATAATTATTCTCTAACACATACTCTAGTCCTCCATCTCTCTCACCTATTTTTTGTTGTTGTTTACTTTATAAATCCAAGGTTTTAAGAGCCATTCCCCCCTGCAAAAAGGTACACAACTGTGTTAAGCAAGAGGGGGGTATGAGCAGTAGTAGGTGCCCATTCTGTCAGTACACCAGCATGCCATATGGCCGATGTATTACCACATCAAAAATAATTTTCTATCCTATCCTAATCTATCTATTCATCTCTGTGTGCCTATCTATCTCTACCTATCTGTCATATCCGATCTGTCTGCGCTTGATAAACTATATTGCCCACAAAACTTTTAGGATAGGCTTGCTCAAGCCAAATTAAAGTTTTTATTTAGAGTTTATTCTTCATAAACAATTAAGTCACTTAGGTACTACAGACAAAGCCAATAACACTCAAGTGTATCTTGTCTAACATTTTCCTATATAATATGTTTAAAATGTATAAAAAAATAAATTCCTTGTATGACTCTGTACTGATAATGCCATTCTTCAAAATGATTCAATATTGTTTGTTCTGTATTTTATCTAAATTAGGTGTTGTGAACTGGAGTGCAAGAGTTCCAGGTGCCCTCGTTGACTGTGCTTGCACTGTACTGAAATACACAAGGACTGCCCACCTGGGTGTGTAGGTGATGGCAGAAGGGGAGTCCTGCATGCATTTTCTTCCGTGAAGGAGGTTGAGGGCTAGTTTTTTCAATGATGGAGGAGTAGATTGTGTGAGAGTGTACGTGTGGGTACATGATGTGTGTGTGTGTTTGTGTGTGCATGTATTTGTGTGTATGATTATCTGAATATCTCTTTGCACAATTTTTCAAACTTGTTTTGAAATAAAAGCTATCACTGGTATGAGTTTTTTTTTTTTTTGAGTTTGCATGCATAATATGGTTTGCAGAGATTGACAATGTACTGTATGTAGTTATTTTAACTTCAAACTTTATTGGCATAAATGTTTTATAATAACCTATATAATGCACATAGAACTATTACAGAGGAATGCTTAAAATAAGAAATATATTTAGGTGCCATTAATGTTTACAGTTATTTTGTTATTTACATGGTGAAGTGCTACAGAATGTGAAAAACTACATAAATATTACACAATACTCTGTAATTCCTTATACGCTGAACTTGGATCAGGCATAGTTAAAACTATGGATATGTGCTCTACTCCTTTTTGCTGCTTTCATTATTACTTTAGAGATTTTTAATACTTAATCATTTTATTAAAAGTATTATTTCAAATTTGCGCATGCGTTTTGTACGATGCATGTGCTATACCATGTGCTTTCAGCGTGGTATATATATATAGCACAAAAAACTTATATATCACCTTTATATACTATATATATATATATATATATATATATATATATATATATATATACTGTATATACATACACACAGAGAGAGAGGCTTCTTCATGAACCACAGGGATTTGTAATGGGCCACAATGCAAATTCTCTCTTGAAGACAGTAAATAGAGACTGTGTTTTTAAACATTTACATTTGTGGAAGAAAAATGTACCCAAGATAATTAAAGTGTTTAAATTAAAGTGTTTCATTTCTTAGTTTTTGTCTTTCATTATAATTCCTAATGTAATGTTATCTCTAGTGAAACTGGAGAGAGACTGGAGATAAGGCTCAAGCCAATGATACATGTCACACCAGAATGTGTTGCTGTAAGAGCAGGAGAAAAACAAATGATCCGTGGTCTCTAAGTTAATATACAGTTAGCTCTAAGTTAAATCCACGTGTGAGGTTTGAGCGCGATTTAGCGCGTGAGTTTTTCAACCCCATTTCCTGTTTACCGTGCATGGCGTCGACGTCATTGCTGTGCCACTAACCAATGAGAAGCGTTTTGGGCGGAGCTGCACGTGTAGCCCCGCCCCAGGTGTAAGGCAATTCTACAAAAAAGTTCTAAACACATTATAAATGTTACATATGTATTGCTAAAACATATTACAAAGTCTGTGAACTGTGAAGTTCTGAAATGTGGAGTTAGACCGTTAAACAGTTTTTCACCATTGCAATTTCACGGATTAATTAGGCGGGGCTAAAACAGGGCTCGATGACGCACTGGAGCCCATGAGCTGCTGGACACCCCCCTATTTGATGACGCACAGAGTATGATCTCCCACTCTCCACACACACTCCCCGAGCACATTCGCATTCACCGCTCAATCGCGAGTGACTGTCAGTACTATTAGTTACTACAGCTGAGCCTACAGTTTTCTAGCTAGCTATGCCTTCGACACGGACATGCATGGGCTACTACCTGGATGCGATCATGTACAAAACAGATCGGTATCTTCATTTAAATTCCCCTAAAAACGATCACATCAAGAAGAGGTTTTTAAAGAGCCAACCTTGTTGATGAAAAGCTGAGGATCACCCCCAACACCCGCCTCTGTAGTGATCGTTTTACACTGGATCGTTTTATAAACTTTCCTCAGAGACAACTTGGATTCACTGATAATCCGCTGTTACTGGTGAACGGGGCCGAAACGACGATCTCCCGCCTCAGTGTTCATCCTCCCGTCTCCAAAAGCTAATCAGCTAATATCACCGTCAACAGCTTTCCCGTGAGTGGGCGTGGTTTCAGCGCAGCCAGCGGACACGCCCCCAGCGTTTGAGAGCAGAGAATCTGATCATTTTTTCATGATTTTTGATAGCTTATTTTATGTACTTCCCGGCGTTTTTTATCATTCAAATTTGGCTGGGTGGCTAATAACACATTTTTCTGTGGTATGACAGACTCAGAACACATACTTAATTTTGACTTTACGGCTTTAACTTGTGCAGTGATTGGTGCAAACATACCTCTAATAATAAACTTTAAGCTGAAGTGACTTCCAATAATTTCCTAAGTGCATTCCACAGACATATTCTCCATCTGTAAATGTTAGAAAGTCATGCAAATATTTCCATTTTGCTGTCATGAGTGAACGAGCCTTCAGCAGGCTAAACTTCCGTGAACGAGCATGCGCGCCGAACAGACGGACGGAGCGCGAAATGGCATAGCCTATGTAGCTATGAGACGCCAATTCGTATTTCCATTTTTGTCGTGCTATCAACACGCATAATCGCTTTTCAGCGTGTTTATGAACACAGATGACTTAACGTTACATTACTGTATATGACCTACCCCTACCCGTCACTAAACCTACCCGTCACTGGGGTTAATACCATTAATGAGTCTTCCCCTACCATCCTAGGAAAAAAAATATTGCTCCCCAGATGTAGATCTACATTTTGCTTCGTTTCGCTCGGACATTTAACATCGTGTACATACACACGAAATCACTCGGATATTTAACGGCATAGATATTCACGGGGATAGCTCAAAATGCGCATAGATACCCAGATAGCAAACTGACATTGAATCAACGTAGAAACATGACATCGAAACAACGTTGATCTGACATTGTTTTGCTCATCGAATTAACGTTGAACCAACGTAAGACGCGTCATTCTTTCAAAACTAACGGAAAATCAACTTGAAATCAACGCGTTGTTTCAACGTTATGAAAGCAAACCAATTTTCGATTTTCATTTAGCTTTGAAGAATGCCGCGTCTGACATTGGTTCAACGTTAATTCGATGAGCAAAATCAACGTTGTTTCAATGTCATGAGAGATGTCGTTTCCACGTTGATTCAATGTCAGTTTGCAGCTGTGTCTGAAATCGCTCCCTATCCACTATATAGTGCACTATATCGGGTGTCGGCCATTTTGTAGTGGTGTCCTAATTCTGAGTGAACAACATCATTCCCTACATTCATTCACTACTTTTACCCACAATCCTCTCTGAATTCGAGTGTACATTCGATGTACACTTGCTGAAGCCCTATTTCCCACAATCCAATGCGGAGAAAACTGAGCGTGCATGCATAGACATATACACTAGACCTCACCTTGGATACGGCAGTTCATTAGATCGAATGCGTCAATAGAGCCGCCATCTTGAAACAGGGGAGCCCCTCCACTTTAATGCATCAGTGTCAATGTAGTAGACACAGGTCTAACGCAAATAAAATCACCATAAATCATCATGAATGCGATTTTTCTTGTTTTTTTGGTTTGTTCCAATGGTCAGACATGTATTTATCATTGATTCTAGAAAGAAAAAAAAATTTGTATTTTTTTTTTTTTTAAAAACATTCTCCCAGATAGCAAACTGACATTGAATCAACGTGGAAATATGACATCGAAACAACGTTGATCTAACATTGTTTTGCTCATCGAATTAACGTTGAACCAACGCCAGACGCGTCATTCTTTCAAAACTAACGGAAAATCAACTTGAAATCAACGCGTTGTTTCAACGTTATAAAAGCAAACCAATTTTCGATTTTCATTTAGCTTTGAAGAATGCTGCGTCTGACGTTGGTTCAACGTTAATTCGATGAGCAAAATCAACGTTGTTTCAATGTCATGAGAGACGTCGTTTCCACGTTGATTCAATGTCAGTTTGCTGTCTGGGTCTTCCTAGTTCAGATTTCATCCGTGAACTTCATACGCTGCACAAAAGTCCGCCACCATCAATGAATTCGAAGTAAAGGCAGAGATAGCAGCGTTACCTAGCTACTTCCTATGACAAGACCCCTGTTCCAAGATGGCGGCGGTTTTGACGCATGCTTAGAACCCCCAGGTGAGGTCTAGTGTATATGTCTATGGCGTGCATGAAAGTGCGGTGCGAGCAAGTTTAAACCAGAGATTACATTACATCCAGTGGAGGATTTGAAAAATATCCGTTAATCGTCGTTAGGAAGCGTATTCATTTGAATATAATAACGGTCGCCGGAGGGCGCTCGAAGACACGTCATCTGTGAACGTGAGAGTTACAATTTCAGTCGATGAAACTACAAAGCTGGCACGGAGGTATATATATAATTACAAAATAAAGTAATTATGATGTTATTGTTGTTAATATAATTTTAAAAAGTAGGTAATATAAGATAAAAGGAGTTTTATCAGTACACGTGACAAAGTCTTTTCTGCGACAGCTCCAACTCTCCGACGCGCAGTGTAAACGTCAGCGTCCGAATTCACTCACTTTATCTCGTTCACTCCTTGCAGATATAATGCACTCAAATGCCATACACTATATAGGGATTATGTGAATGAGTGAACGAGTGAGCGGTTTCAGACACAGCTTATGTCTCAACTGTACCCATTCTACCCTACATTGCTTAAGTTCCTGATCTCATGTGCGCAAACACAATTAAATAATAGACAACATGGCAGTTATCGGATAACCTAAGATCTTGTAGTTATTTTGTAGTTATTTATCTTGTAGTTACCCCACCTCTCCATGCCGGGTAAACACCAGCTGATGCAGTAAACAACATTTCACAACGATTTCAGTAGCCTACACTAATAGCTATCCTTGCTCCTGCTCGATTATCAGGTAATATTCTATTCACAAAATACAACCAATAGTACGGTAATGTTAAGACTTACTTGTGAAAAGCCCTATTTTCGGCGGTCCGGTGATTAGAACAGGAAAATGCTCCACAATGCTCTGGCATCTCATCTGCTGCCACGCAACGAAACTAGGAATACGACCGGTTCAAGATGGCGGCCGTATTTCTCGGTTTCCAGCAGCCAATAGGGTATCTAGTCTGTATATGATATCTATGGTCCCCTGTAATTTCATACTGGAGTAGATTATTTAAAAAGATCTGGTCCTTACCACAAAAATATTTTTAACAAATAAAGTAAAAGAAGTATCCTTCAAAATAATAAATACATTTTACCCTGCTAAATATTTCATGATTAAATATGAAAGTAATATTGACAGAAGATGCTCATTTTGCCCAAGTTCACACAGAAACTGTTTATCATTTATTTTGGTCATGTTTCTATCCACAAGTTTCCTACGCCCCATGAGGCCTTGCGTCAAAAGTGGGCGCGACTTCCGGTTAGAAGTAAACAAAGCGCGATTTGAAATGCTTCACACTCATTCATTCAACAGTTGACAGTCATTCAAGTTATAGCGATCCAAACTAGCTAAAGATGTGGGAACACAACCTCAACGAAATTAAAAAGGGTGAAATAACAGTACCCTCCGCAGTAGTTGATTGGGAGTATTATAATAACATTATTAATAATCAATACTCATCAAGGCTGACAGTGTCACAGTCTGCGTCTGCACCATCCTGTCTGCGTCTCCTGCACTACACTTCCCATGATCCTCTCGTCTGCACACCTGGACTCACTCCCTCATCAGCCTCCCGTTCAGCGTCCTGTTTCATCTGTTTCACCTGTTTTCACCCCATTATGTCTGATTCCTCTGTGTATTTAGTTCCCTCAGTTTCATTCTGTCTTTGTCGGTCGTTGTCTATGGAAGTTTATTGTGAACCCGTGTGGTGCCCGTGCTCCTGTCTGCCTGCCTGTTTATATATTACCTGTTCTTCCCGATACTCCGGTCTCCTCGTTCCTCTGCCAGAGCCACACCGTGACAGACAGACAGTTGTGCGAGCTGACAAACAATTAAAATAAAAAATACACACTTAGTCATTGTGCTTTGGAGTTTATTCAAAATTATAAATGAATGTGCTACTTGAATACATTAACTGGCACATTTGGTATTCTGTCAGCACAGGCTTTGATCGTGAGTTTAGCTGTAACATCAGTAACGAAAAGCCAATCACATGCTGAGAGAGTTTATAGAATATTAAGAATTTAAACAAATGTACACAGGAAGATTCGTCGTCTTTTGGGAGGTGATGGAAACCACAGTCGTTGGCAGGATCACTCTGATTTCGTTTCCGGCTTATGTTCAAAACAATCACGTTTAAGCCACTGAATTAGTTAAGTCCGGTTATACATACAACCGTGAACAGCACATGTTGTCCCTGAGCTCCGTAACGACATCTCTCATAAAGATTTGCGTCTTTAAATAGTAAAATAATTCTCCGAAAAACAGTTTGCCTCTTCGCTAACTAACACACAAAATACCATTGGAATGCTACTTCCGCCGCGTCACCGGAAGTTTCACCCACTTTATTTTTTACAGGAGCGCCCCTCGGAAACTTGTGGATAGTAAACAACTATGGGATAGAATTGACAAGTTTATTAAAGACAATATCCAGCAAGATATTTCAGTAACCTTAGTTTAAAGACATCATTTTTGGATACATTGACCTTGATCCAGATAAAAAAAAAAGCCTGCTTTGTTACCAATTTAATTTATTTTATTGGGAAATTCTATATCCATAAATGTAAATTCTCCAACAATAACTGTCACAGTCTGTCGTCTGTCGTCTGTCGTCTTCACCAGTTTGTCCCGTCATCTGCACTACACTTCCCCGGATCCTTTTGTTTCTACTCCCGGACTCACTCCCCAATCAGCCACCTGTTCCTCGTCCTGTCATTATCATTTTCACCTGTGTTCACCCCACTTAGCTTAATTCCTCTGTGTATTTAGTTCAGTTCAGTGTCATTCAGAGTTTGTCGGTCGATGTCTATGGATGTTTGTTGTAAGCCCGTGTGGCGCCCGTGTGGCGCCCGTGTTTCTGTCTTCCTGCCTGTTTTTGTATATAATAAACCCTGTTCTCACCGATACTCCGGTCTCCTCGTCCTTCAGCCAGAGCCACACCGTGACAGATCGACCGACCACAACCTTGACAGCATGGGACTTCTCCTCACCCCAGCTCTCACCACCCTCAACCTATTTCAAGACGGACACTCATCTGAGGAGTATGTCGGCAGGTTCCTGGAGCTCTCTGCTGGGGTAAGTTGGTCGGATGGCGTCCTAAAGTCAGTCTTTTGGCTGGGTTTGGACGATCATCTGTACCAGCGAGCCCCAGCAGCTGCGTTTCCAGGAACCTTCGCCGAATACCTGGACCATGTGTTGTGGTTGAGTGGGTCAGCCTTCACCGTTGGTGAGGCTGAAGATGACCGCACCACTCAACCACACACACCCACCATCATCTCCACACCTGCCATCATCATCAACCGGTCAGAGCCCCCTTCACTGCTGGTTCCGTCCAGCCCTCCCGAGTCAGATCTCCCCTCTCCGCTGGTTCCGTCCAGCCCTTCCGAGCCTGAACCCTCTTCTTCGCTGGTTCCGCCCAGCCCCGTCCAGCCCGCACCAGAGACCGTCCTGCCCGCTCCAGAGACCGTCCTGCCCGCTCCAGAGACCGTCCAGCCAGAGACCGTCCGGCCAGAGACCGTCCAGCCAGAGACCGTCCAGCCAGAGACCGTCCAGCCAGCGACCGTCCGGCCAGCGACCGTCCGGCCAGAGACCGTCCGGCCAGCGACCGTCCAGCCAGAGACCAGGATCCCACCCAGCCTCCCTCTCCCGCCTCCTCCCACCATTCACCCATCAGCCCTCCTGTCCCATAGCCATCCAGACCCAGCAGGGTTAGTGGATCCCCGGCCTTCGCCTCACACCTCCTCCATCTGGACCCTTCCTCGGCCCCCTGTCCCATCGGCTCCCCCGTGGCTTCTACCTCCCTCAGCTCCTCCGTGGTCCCTCAGTCCACCAGCTCGTCCAGGCTCCCTCGTCCCTCTGGATTCCTTTCGGTCCCTCATCACCCGTCCTTCTCCTCGGGACTTTCATTTGTTTGCTTTGCCCCGTCATTTCACCCCCCCGGTTCAGTTGGATTCTTCACTCCCTCCAGTCACCCATCAGCCCTCACTCCCTCTGTCCTCACCGTGTCCCTCTGTACCCCTGTCATCACTTCAGTCACCGGAGCCTGCGGTGTCCCCATGTTCCCACGGTCCCTCATCAGTACCTCATGTCGTCAGTCCCCCGGCTTCACCCTGGTCTCCTCTCCCATCTGCTCCGCCCTGGTCTCGCCCTCCATCTGCTCCGCCCTGGTCTCGCCCTCAGCCTGCTCCGCCCTGGTCTCTCCCTCGATCTGCTCCGCCCTAGTCTCGCCCGCAGCCTGCTCCGCCCTGGCCTCGCCCTCATCCTGCTCCGCCCTGGCCACGCCCTCAGCCTGCTCCCCCCTGGCCACACCCTCAACCTGCTCCGCCCTGGACCTCGTCCTCATCCTGCTCCACCCTGGGGGGCTTCCTCCTCCTGACCACGCCCTCCACAGCCTCCAGGGCGCCCACCCCCCCTCCCCATTGATGTTACGGCGTGAGGCCACGCCTACCGGGAGGGGGGAGTGATGTCACAGTCTGGCGTCTGTCGTCTTCACCAGTTTGTCCCGTCATCTGCACTACACTTCCCCGGATCCTTTTGTTTCTACTCCCGGACTCACTCCCCAATCAGCCACCTGTTCCTCGTCCTGTCATTATCATTTTCACCTGTGTTCACCCCACTTAGCTTAATTCCTCTGTGTTCAGTTCAGTGTCATTCAGAGTTTGTCGGTCGATGTCTATGGATGTTTGTTGTAAGCTCGTGTGGCGCCCGTGTTCCTGTCTTCCTGCCTGTTTTTGTATATAATAAACCCTGTTCTCACCGATACTCCGGTCTCCTCGTCCTTCAGCCAGAGCCACACCGTGACAATAACCAATCTTTATAGTTTTTTTTTTTTGAAAGAGTTTGAAATGTACCTTAACACCATCTCATCCTCAGTAAAGAAAGCAATAAAAACACTTATTTTGTAATGACTTCAATTTGGTTAGACCTAAATTTTGTATAGAATATCTTGCCCTCTTGACCCTCATTTTATTTATTTATTGTTCCTCTTTCTTTCCTCTTCTTTTTGTTTTAGATAGTCATACACTTATGTTAAGATGAAAATGTGAAGAGTTCAGATGCAAAAACCTCTAAGTGCCATTTGAAATTTTGTTCTAGAATGACCATTTTTATCAAGCTTGTGTATTTAAGTTGAGTAATTTCACTTAAATGACAATTAATAGGTAATCTTCATTGCCATTTAAGTGAAATTACTGAACTTAAATATACAAGCTTGATAAAAATGATAATTTTAGAAGAAAATTTCAAATGGCACTTAGAGGCTTTTCAACGGAATGGCCATCACCCAAACAAACTTGGTTCAAGAGTACTAAAGGACAACATCTACTTCTCCCTCCATCATCCTTCTGCTGTGTGTGCCAATCCATTCAACCTGAATGGCACACACACACCTGAATACAGTATGAACGACCACAGGACTTCACTTCAGCACCTGAATGGACATATTGCTGACACATCACACAAGGACAATGATAACACCACTCAGCCACAACAACAACCTCTGCTCACGGATACAATCTCAGCAGAGCCCTGCCCACAGAGCTCACCACAATCAGACTATGACATATCAGAACTGCTCCCAGATTCAGCACCCAAGGACGACTTTCTGGAAAACAGCGAGGGAATCCAGGACAGCATTTTACACCCTCCAATAACACCAGAGCAACAGCCCATCTCACCTGACACGTTATCACTCTCTCCAGCATCTCCACTTCTGTGCTTCTCAGAGAAAATGGAACAACTGGTGTCTGCTGGAACCAAACTGTCCCACTCTTTTGCTGCAAGCCCCCAGATACCAACCAAAAAACGGCAGGCCCCAAAACCACCAAAGCTTTCGTGCCCAGCTCGCCCTCCCCCTCCTCCACCGAGAGTTATTCGGCCTCTGCCACAGCGCCAGGGCTCACAGCCTCCTCCATCAGCTCGAGGTGAACCAAAAACAACTGATACCAGCTCTAAGTGAAATATTTTGGGTTCTCGCTATGAAAACAATAACTTTATCAAATGTTATCAGAACAAGCGGGTTGTCTGAATTGTGCCTGAATCTTTCTCTATTGCTGTTCATTTACATGATAGAAAATCTAAGGCCTTCAACAGCCGTACAGCAAACCCATCTAATCTGGTGTCCATTACACGCCAAACTAAGACTGCTGTGGGGACAAAAAGCAACACTATAAAGTTAGCACTTTTAAACATCCGCTCCATTAAAAATAAATCACTTCTAGTCAATGACTTAATAACCACACACAACCTGGACTTCATGTTTCTAACTGAAACTTGGCTAGAAGACAGCTGTAGTGCAGCGGTCCTAAACGAAACATCCCCTCCAAATTTTACTTATATGAGTGTCTGCAGAGCGGGTAAGAGAGGCGGGGGCTTAGCTGTTCTTTTTAAAGATGTTTATCAATGTAAGCAAATATCATTTGGGAATTACCCCTCTTTCGAATATCTGGGTATTGTGTTAAAAGGTGCTCCACGTATTTTACTTATCATTGTTTACAGGCCTCCAAAATACTCTCCAGCCTTTGCTGAGGACTTTACAGAACTGATATCAACAATTGCCTCTGAGTTTGGCTGTTTTGCCATTGCTGGAGATTTTAACATTCACATAGATAATGCAGAAAACAATATGGCAAAAGAAATCAAAACTGTTTTAAAAACTTTTGATCTGACACAGCATGTACATGGTCCCACACACAATCGTGGACACACTCTAGATTTACTTATCAGTACGGGTTTAAACATCTCATCGATTGTTTTTAAGGATGTAGCACTGTCTGACCATTTCTGTATTTTCTTTGATATATTAATCTCTCCTGCCATTGAAGCTAGAGCTGTGTCTGTCAAGAAGAGATGCTTAAATGAAAACACTGGTGTGCTATTTATGAAGGCTATATCTTTAAAACCAAGCATATCTGCTGACTCTGTTGATTTTCTCCTTGATTCTTTTAACTCAAAAGTTAAGAGTGTAATTGATGATATTGCTCCTGTGAAAGTCAGGAAGAATAGTGGCAGACAAAAAGCACCTTGGAGAAACTCAACAGTTGTGCAAAATATGAAAAGACAATGCAGAAGAGCAGAGCGTATGTGGCGGAAGACAAAACTTGTAGTCCATTATAACATCTACAAAGACAGCATCCATGCTTTCAATAGGGAACTAGGCAAAGCTAGGCGGACTTTCTTCTCAAATATTATAAACAGCAATATAAACAACACACGCACTCTTTTTGCTTCTGTAGAGAGACTGACAAACCCCCCAAGCCAGACTCCCATAGAAATGCTCTCAGAAAGGAAATGCAGTGAGTTTGCTTCTTTCTTCTCTGAGAAAATCAATAATATCAGAAAAGTGATCAACACATCCTTGGGTTGCTCTGGGGTCAGGCAGATCAGACCACAACCTGAGAAATTAGTTACTATTTCGAAGAAATTGATGGCACAATTTTGGTAGAAGAAGAAGAAGAAGAAGTTTTATTTATATAGCGCCTTTCCAAAGCTCAAGGTCGCTTTACATGGTACATGAACAATACATTTAAACACTGACACACAGCTAACAGTCACAGAGGATACAAAATAGTCACATTTAAACGAAGTACATGTTGAATAGATATGTTTTTAGCTGTGTCTTGAAAGCAGTCATTGATTAAATATTTCGAAGTGAAAGGGGCAGTGAATTCCATAATGTTGGCGCATTTACACTAAATGACCTTCCACCTACTGTAGATAATCGATAGCGGGGGATGGACAATAAACCAAGTTCAGTTGATCTGAGAGAGCGTGCAGGACGGTAGGTGAAAAGTAGATCAGACAAATATGGGGTGCAAGACCGTTTAATGCCTTATATGTTAAAAGCAATACCTTAAAGTGGATACGAGATGCAACGGGTAACCAGTGAAGGTCATGAAGCACTGGAGTAATGTGAGCAGAACGCCTGGTGGAGGTGAGAACTCTTGCTGCTGAGTTTTGGACGTGCTGGCAATACGTTTTTTGGGAAGCCCAATAAATAAAGCATTGCAATTGTCCAGATGTGATGTGATTAGTGCATGAATTAAGAGTTCGGCGTCAGGCGAAGTGAGAGATGGTCTTAGACGAGCAATATTTCGAAGATGAAAGAAAGAGTTTTTCACAATGGAAGAAATATGAGAGCCAAAAGATAGAGTTGAGTCAAATAAGACACCAAGGTTACGAGTCAGTGATGAGGGCTTAATATGGACACCATCAATATAGAAGGACTGGTCCATCCGTTTGACTGAGGCTGGAGAGCCAATCACTAATATCTCAGTTTTATTATCATTTAATTTGAGGAAGTTAAGGGACATCCAATGCTTGATGTCCCTGATGCATGCAGTGAGTGAGTCAGGCAGGGATGGTCTATCGGAGCTGGTGGTGAGGTAAATTTGAATGTCATCAGCATAGCAATGGAATTGAAGTCCATGCCTGCGTATGATGTTACCAAGTGGGTGTATATAGATGATGAACAAAAGTGGACCAAGAACCGAACCTTGAGGAACGCCCCGTGTAAGTAAATTGGTGGCAGAATTATGACCTTGTATGGTGATATAATACTTTCTGTCAGTGATATAGGAAATAAGCCAGGAAAGAGCGGAACCAGTGACACCAATATCAGAAAGCCGAGAAATAAGCAGTTCATGGCATACCATGTCGAAAGCAGCGCTTAGATCAAGAAGCATCAAGATGTTTATTAACCCTGAATCCATCGATGAGAGAATGTCGTTAACCACACGCAGAAGAGCAGTTTCAGTGCTGTGAGATGGGCGAAAACCTGACTGAAAAGGTTCAAAAAGACCATTCATATCCAAATAAGATCGTAATTGTGAAGCAACAACTTTTTCAAGGATTTTGCTTAAGAATGTTAGGTTTGATATTGGTCTGTAATTGTCCATGTTTAAATGGTCAAGGCCAGGCTTTTGAGAATGGGAGTCACTGCAGCAGTTTTTAATTCCGCTGGGACAATGGCACAAGCTAAACTACAGTTTGTCATATGAGTTATGAATGGTGCAACCTCGAGGACGCACTTCTTAAGTAGAACAGTAGGTGTAGGATCGAGCCGGCAAGATGTAGAGTTGGACTTCACAATTAGGTCACTTATGGCAACAGGAGTAGTCAGAGTAAAAGTAGAGAGAGGGTTTGACGAGTGGGCTAGACCAGATATCATTAAGCTTGAGTCACTTGTGTGCGTGTATTTGATGATGGAAGAAGTGATGGACATCAATTTGTCTGAAAAGAATTTAGAGAAGCTATTTACAAGCTCCACAGAGCCTGACATAACATGTTGTGGTGGATTTGTTAGTTTGTTGACCATAGAAAAGAGTGATTTAGGTCTGCACGAGGAATTCCGAATAGTAGAGGAGAAATAAGTGGATCTAGCATTGTTAAGGGCGGTCCGGAAGTTGAACAGGTGTTCTTTAAGAGCTAAAGAGTGCACAGTGAGTCCAGTTTTCCTGTGTAGTCTTTCTAGACGGTGACTCTCAGTTTTCATCATCCGAAGTTCAGGAGTGAACCAGGGTGAGGCACGAGTAGATGGAACCAGTCTAGTTCTAACAGGAGCATGTATATCAAGTATTTGAGACAGAACATTATTGTAAGTACAGCAGATTTCTGACGGACGTTTAGACAGACATTCGGATAAAGTAGAAGCCCTTATTGAAGCAGAAAAATAAGTTGAATTAACAGAGTTAATTTTACGATAGGTCAGCATTTTCTTCTGAGGAGACACAGATATTGGAAAACTACAACTGAAATTTATGAGTTTGTGATCTGAAAATGCAAAATCAGAGCCATTAACAAGAATATTATTCAAGCCAGATGTACATATGAGATCCAATATGTGACCTCTGGAGTGAGTGGCAAAAGTTACATTTTGATTCAAGTTGAAACAGTCCAATACTGACATCAATTCTTTGCATTGCAGTGTTTTCATGTATATTAAAATCACCAAGCAAAATAACAGATGAATGACAAGCACAGACAAGAGTAAGTAACACGCTAATATCAGAGAAAAAGTCAGATGGACTCTTCGGAGGTCGGTAAATTAAGATTACAGCCAGTGACGTTTGACCCGTCATTTTCAGCGCTAAATATTCGAATGTTGTAACATCATGAAACTCAATCCTAGATATTTTAATAGTCTCACGGCAAACTACAGCCAGCCCTCCACCTCTGCGATGAAGACGTGGTTGAGAAAAAAAGATGTATCCAGGCGGCGTTAAGAGGTTTAAGTTCAAGAAGTCATTAGGCACCTGCCAGGTTTCCGTTAGAAATAGCATGTCCAGGTCAGTGTCAATGATTATGTCATTCAATAGTGATGCTTTATCAGTTAGAGAACGGATGTTTAGCAGCGCACATCGCAGGTCTGGTGATGCACGTCTGCAAATTCCGAGGTCAGGATCAGGACGCAGCGATCTTAAATTTCCAAAGTTGATAGGCCTATGTCTTTTATCCAGTTGTGTTGTATCAGAAACACGGGTAACGGTAGAGACAACCGGAATGTTATCGGAGGGCGAGTAATGATAATTCCGAAGTTTTTTCCGCGACCGGTGAATGTAGCGAGGTCGGCGTAAAACCTCGAGCTGTTCACAACGTTTATAAGTGACAGGAGCCAGGCGGAAAACTCCTTTTAATTATCTGAGATGAGCAGCGGAATATTGTAAAGCCATCTTGGAGAAACAACTGTGATTCGTCTCATCAACAGACAGCAGGAACCAAAGAAGACCAAAAAACAAAAACAAAAACTGCCAGTGAATATGTGACGATGACCCGTTCAACCTAACACAACAGTTTCGGTTTGGTAGAAACCGTAGAAATGGTAGAAACCGTACAGCACCTTAAAACATCCACCTGCGCCCTTGACACACTTCCCACATCTTTTTTCAAAAGTGTGTTAAACTGTTTAGAAGCAGATCTCCTAGAAGTGGTAAATGCCTCACTTCGCTCTGGGAGTTTTCCGATCTCCCTGAAAACTGCAGTTGTCAAGCCCCTCCTGAAAAAGAGCAATCTGGATAAGACCATCTTAAGCAACTATAGACCAATCTCAAATCTTCCTTTCATAGGCAAGATCAGGGGCGGATTGGCAATCGGGAATACCGGGAACAATCCCGAACGGCCGGTCCATTTCGGGCCGAACCGGCCGGTGGTCAATGATATATATATATTTTTTTTGGATGATACGTTTTATGATAAACGACCGGCGCGGCGGCCGCTCAGCTGCAGCGGAACTGTGTGTGTTTCAGACTAGGCCAAACCAATACTTTCAAACTTGAGGGGGGATACGAGCGGCCCCTCCTAACTTGGACTGATCCTCGTTTTTCCTGACATCCGATTGGCTCAAACTTAAGGCGCCGAAAAAAGGAGTTTGGAGATTTGTATGAATGCAAGTTGCAACAGAGACGGACATTTAAAAATGCTGAAAAGAAGGAAAGAAGAGAAAGAAATGGGTGGGGTCGAAAAAATAAGAATGAAAAAGAAAAAAATGTTGGCACGAGCGGCAGCTAAATGCGCCAAATTAACAGACCTTTTCCAGGAAAAGAGTGCTGTGGCAGGAGGTAACGTTACAGATGAGGAAGGAGGACCCATGCAGCAGCAGGACAGGTGCACAATTAGTGATGCGTTTATACACTGAAATTATTTATATTTGCATTTAAATATAGGCATATATATTATATAAGGGATAATGTAGAGCGAGGCGGTTGTATTTGCTATAAAAACGATTGTATTAGTTTCGTGCCACGAATGCGGTCTGTTATTGGTTGATAACAGGCCGCGCGTTGCCATGGACACGCAGGATTCTAACCGTATAGACAGAACTATTTTCTTTAGCGGAAGCAATACAATAGTTTTTAAAACAGTAAACTCATTTTTAAATCAATATTGTGTGTCAAATTATTGATTTATTTGGTAGATAGCCATGAAATAAAAATGTGCTGTTATCATGTTATAGCCATGTGTCCCTTACATTTTAGAGATATATATAAACAGCAGTTTGCAGTGTGTCATCACACAGACAACATCCTATTATAAGCAAGTAATCTCTGTATGTATATTAGCTGTATGTATAATTGTACATACATATATTAGCTGTATAATTGTGTCAAATTATTGATTTACTATAGCCATGTAATAAAAATGTGCTGTTATCATGTTATAGCCATGTATCCCTCACATGTTTAGAGATATATTATATATTATAAAGAGCAGTTTGCAGAGTGTCATCACACACAGACAACATCCTTCTCTAAGCAAGTAATCTCTGTATGTATATTAGCTGTAAAGGTCAGTGATGGAGAGGGACAGGTTGAGGATGACCCCTGCAGTCATATTGGTGATGAGGGAGAGAAGAGGAGGAGCAGTAGGAGATGAGGAGGAGAGAGGAAGAGCAGGAAACAGACAGGTAGAGGGGCAGTGTGCAGGGCTGGGTAGGCAATCATATTAGGAAAATAAATCAATCAGATATTTACATATAGGTTAAAATGCCAATAATTCCACATACTAGATAATAACCTGACTGAAGCACAGATTGAATTAGAAAATGTTTTATTCTTAGTCATATTTATAACTGAATTTCTTCTCCTGCATATGGAGCTGCACATCAGTAAGCAGAGGCAGGGTCCATCACAGGGGAAGCTAAGCCAGGGAGCCAAGCTGAGAAAGTAAGGACACACACACACACAAATCTCTATTTTATGGGACTGCATTGTAGTTTTTGAGTATATGAGTATTTGTAACTATTTTATCACTCCAACTGACTGTGCACATGACATGCTGGTAGTTAGCAGTATACTGTGACTTATGTGTTCGAGATTAGGTTTTGCTGACCTGGTTGTGTTCAGTGCAGTGGTGACTTGCTTATACAACCTGAGGAGGCAGGTGTCATCCTAAAGTTTCTTGAAGGTTTTCAGCATAATCTGATTCTCTTTATAAAAGCCCTATCAGAATTAAAATAACTGCAAAAAATCCTTCTGCTCGTGCACCAAGGGTACTCGCATAAAAGGCCTCTCCATCTTAAAGTCCCAGGCTGAATTTCAGTCCCAGTACGTCCCTGGGCAAGATCATTGAAAAGGTTGTCTTCAATCAGCTGAACAAATTTTTAAGCTCAAATGGATATTCTGACAATTTTCAATCTGGTTTCCGATCGCATCACAGCACGGAGACAGCACTCATAAAGATAATAAACGATATTCGCTTAAATACTGATACAGGCAAATTATCCGTGTTGGTTCTACTCGACCTCAGTGCTGCATTTGACACTGTCGATCACAACATACTTCTTGACAGGCTGGAAAACTGGGTGGGGCTTTCTGGGATAGTCCTAAAATGGTTCAGGTCATACTTAGAAGGGAGAGGTTATTTTGTGAGTATAGGGGACCATAAGTCTGAGTGGACATCCATGACTTGCGGAGTCCCTCAGGGCTCGATTCTTGCGCCACTCCTGTTCAACCTGTATATGCTCCCAATGAGCCAAATAATGAGAAAGAACCAAATCGCTTACCATAGCTACGCAGACGACACACAGCTCTACTTAGCCCTATCGCCTAACGACTACAGCCCCATTGACTCCCTGTGCCAATGCATTGATGAAGTAAACGGTTGGATGTGTCAAAATTTTCTTCAGTTAAACAAAGACAAAACTGAAGTTATTGCGTTTGGAAACAAAGATGAAGTTCTCAAGGTGAATGCATACCTTGACGCTAGGGGTCTAACAGCTAAAAATCAAGTCAGGAATCTTGGTGTGTCTCTAGAGTCAGACCTTAGTTTCAGTAGTCATGTCAAAGCAATAACTAAATCAGCATACTATCATCTGAAAAATATTTCAAGAATTAGATGCTTAGTTTCCAGTCAAGACTTAGAGAAACTTGTGCATGCTTTCATCACCAGCAGGGTGGATTACTGTAATGGCCTCCTCACTGGCCTTCCTAAAAAGACCATAAGACAGTTGCAGCTCATACAGAACGCTGCTGCCAGGATTCTGAGCAGGACCAGAAAATATGAACACATCACACCAGTCCTCAGATCTTTACACTGGCTGCCAGTTACATTTAGGATTGATTTTAAAGTATTATTACTGGTATATAAATCATTTAATGGGTTAGGACCTCAATATATTGCAGATATGCTAACTGAATATAAACCCAACAGATCGCTCAGATCATTATCACATCAGCTAGAAATACCAAGGGTTCACTCTAAGCATGGAGAGTCTGCTTTTAGCCATTATGCCAGCCGCAGCTGGAACCAGCTTCCAGAAGAGATCAGGTGTGCTCCTACAGTAGTCACATTCAAATCTAGACTCAAAACACATCTGTTTAGCTGTGCATTTACTGAATGACCGCTGTTCGTCCGACTGTTACTGTACTTCATTTTATTCTAAATGGTTTTAATTTACTGTATTTTATTTTTATCATAATTTTTATTTTTCATTATTTCTTATTTTTGATTCTAAACTGTTTTAATTATTCTGATTTCTTTTGATTATTTTAATTTCTTCTATGTAAAGCACTTTGAATTGCCATCGTGTATGAAATGTGCTATATAAATAAACTTGCCTTGCCTTGCCTTGCATCTGAACTCTTCATGCACATATTGTTGTCATTTTGTACAGATATGTTTGCAATTTTGTAACAGATTTGTATGCTATGTGCTATGATTGTCATATTTGTTTGTTCTTAAGCATTAAAAAAAATGATATCTATGGTGCGACGTAGCCATAGCCATAGACATAATATATATACATAGACGCCCTATTGGCCGCTGGAGCGTTACGTCAATGGCGCCGCCATATTAAGGAGAGCAACTTTCCCATACCTCTCATAGCGGGAATTGAGAAAAATGCCTGTTTTGTGTGCTGCTTGGGGCTGTAAAAATCGCCACACAACTGAAAACAGCTTTCGAGGAAGAACCTTTCACAAGCAAGACTGAACGTTTGTTTTTGCTTGTATTTGGTCATGATTTAATTAGTAAGTAATGTTTAGAGATTAAATACTACTGTTATTGTGTCACGCAATGTAGTTTTAATAGTTTTTCAGTCGACAATGTAGTTGTTTAAAGCTCAAATATGTGGTTTGTTTATAAAGATAGAGCCTATTTAAAAATTTGATCTGAAGTTTTCGGAGTTGCTGCGCCCCCGCCCAGCGCTCGTCTCCCCCGCCTGGAACAGCCGTACCACGGCCATGTGCTTCTGACGGTTGCCGCTGGCTCGGATGTCTCTAGTCAAGAGGTTAAACATGAGATATAATTCGTATAATTTGTGTTTATCTTTGGTCTCATTAATCTATAAATGGTTCCCTGGTAAATAGTTTTGGCTGAGGGCAAAGTAAAGTTTCATAATTTTATATTTAGGCTATTTTAACATTGTATGTTTGACTGAAGCTACTTCTGTTATAATGGCTAGCCTATTACTGATCAATAAAACTGAAAATTAACACAAAGAGCTAAATATTAAATATATTTTGTGTGTGTGTTTATTCTGTAGTTGAAATGTCATATTATACATTAATAAACTATTATCAATATTTTTACATGTATACATCACCATTTTATTTGCTGTATACTATTTGTTTATTTTATTGACTAAACTATTTACTATTACTTTTCACTTAATGTTATAATTACTATTTGCATTGCAACGCATGCCCAGTTGTACCACAACATATGAAGAGTTCAGATGCAAAAGCCTCTAAATGCCATGTGAAATTTTCTTCTTTAATGATGATTTTTATCAAACTTAAGTGAAATTAATGAAATAAAATATACAAGTTTGATAAAAATCATCATTAAAGAAGAAAATTTCAAATGGCATTTAGAGGCTTTTGCATCTGAACTCTTCATATGTATTATCATAAAGGATCCATCATCAGTTATCAATGTTATTGCTAAAATGTGGTCAATCACATAAAATGCTTTTTCCACAATGAGCAAACTTAAATATCTCCGTATGGGGATCTTCACCATTCTTATCCAAGAATGTTTTTATCCAGAAGAACGCAGCTCACCTGTTTACTCGCATTTAATTACAATGCAGTCTTGACCTCCGCAAAATGGCGGACCCGTTGACGTATCGCAGCAACGTTCCAAAGCGGCCAATAGGGCGTCTATGTATGTATTATGTCTATGGCCATAGCTGCGTGTTTGGGAATAATGTGGAAAAGAGGAAGGAATATATCTTATAATATAGATAAAATACAAGAAGCTATAGGAGTTGTTGAAAAATGGTCATTAGAATGGGGTTTCAAATTCTCAGTATCTAAAACATGTTACCAGATATTTATGAAGAAGAAAATTAAAGAGATTAAAATGTTACAATTATATGGATCTTCGTTAGAGAAAGTGTCAAAATTTAAGTATCTAGGATTGTGGTTTGATGATAGATTAATATGGAAGGATCAAATAGATTATATATTAAAGAAATGTGGTAAAGTTTTAAATTTAATGAGAGCAGTAGCAGGACAAGATTGGGGTGCTGAAAAGCAGTCATTAAAGAGTATTTATATTGGTCTTATGAGATCAACATTGGATTATGGATGCATTGTTTATGAGTCAGCATCACCAACGATGTTAAAGAAACTAGATGTCATGCAAGCAAAAGCATTAAGAATCATTTTAGGAGCAGTTAAGACCACATCCATTGCAGCGTTACAAGTAGAGACATCAGAAATGCCATTATTCATAAGACGACAAAAATTGGCTATGGCATACTGGATAAATTTACAGGGACAAAAAAAAATAATCATCCTGTAAGGGAAATCCTGCATGATTGTTGGAAAATTTTAAGTACAACAGGTAAAGGCTTTGCGTGGAAAATAAAAGGGTGGGTTAATGAAAATGGTCTAGACTCAAAATCATTTGCACCAATAGAAGTAATATCCCCAATTCCACCTTGGATGCTAGTGCAACTGGACATAGATATAAATTTACACAAGAATAGAAAGGAAATGGACAAAGTGGTTAGTATAAATACATATGTTAATGACTATATTAAAAACTCACATTACTCATTTCTTCAAATATATGAAGAGTTCAGATGCAAAAGCCTCTAAGTGCCATTTGAAATTTTCTTCTAGAATGATCATTTTTATCAAGCTTGTATATTTAAGTTCAGTGATTTCACTTAAATAGCAATGATAATTACCTATTAATTGTTATTTAAGTGAAATTACTGAACTTATATATACAAGTTTGATAAAAATCATCATTAAAGAAGAAAATTTCAAATGGCATTTAGAGGTTTTTGCATCTTAACTCTTCATATACAGATGGTTCAAAGAATATAGAGACTGGAAGGACAGGGATTGCTTTCTATGTCCCAGAGTTTAAGATGAGGAAGCCTGGTAGGATAACAGATGGCACATCAGTATATACAGCTGAGATGACAGCTATTTTAATGGCAATAGAGTGGGTTTATGAAGTTAGACCAAATAAGGTAATAATATGCTCCTCTGACTCAATGTCAGTTCTTGAGAGTTTACAATCATTAGAAACAAAGAGAACTGATATTTTAACAGAAATCATGATCAAGTTATACAGTTTATGACAGGTGGGAATAATAATTCGTTTTATGTGGGTTCCAGCACATGTGGGTGTTCAAGGTAATGAGGAAGCAGACAAAATAGCCAAAGAATCATTAAAAATGGAAGAACCAAATATAAACATCTACCTCAGTAGAGCAGAAGGGAAACATTTAATTTTAGAAGCGTGCTATAGGAAATGGCAGACACTTTGGGACTCATGTCATGCAGGTCGACATTATTATAAAGTCCAAAAAAAAACATAAAGCGAGGCAATATAATCCACAACCTAAGTAGAAGAGAACAAGTCATTTTCACACATTTAAGAACAGGACATTCAAATCTAAATAATACTTTACACATTATAGGGAAACATAACACAGGTTTATGTGAAGTTTGTTCAGTAGAGGAGACAGTCGAACATATATTGAAGGAATGTAAGTCTTATAATAAGGAAAGGAGGATTCTTAAGGAAGAATTGCAAGCAGTAGGATGTCAGGAATTCAATATAACCAAATTATTAAATGATGGTCCAAATTCAGGGAAACAGATAAAGGCAATCATGAGATTTATTAAGAATAGTGGGTTATATAATAGGATTTAGGAAAATTTAGTTCATTCTCGCCCGGCACGCTGTAGCTGGAGGAATGGCGGCGACGTCAGCAGGACGTGATCGAGGAAAGAGTAATCGACTGAAAGCGGGAGATTCGAAAAATGTAGGAAATGGTGTTTTAGGAGCGGTTGAGCACGACTGCTTCGTGAATGAATCAGACATAGGTAGGTGGGCAGAAATGGATTGTAGTGAAGGGAAAGATGAAGAAAATGAGGGAACATTGAAGGGAGAGTTTCCAAAAGAGAAAGGCAGTCAAGTTAAAGGGAATAAAAGAATAAGAAAAGAAAATGATGAGGGGTCTGAAAGTGAGGAAGAAGGACATGAACAAAATAAGAAGGAAAAAGAGAATTTTATTGTCATAATAAGATTAAATGACAAAGATCAAGAGAGTTTGAAGATTATCAACCCATTTGTTTTAACAAAACATCTGGCAAGTAAGATAGGGGAGATAGTATATGCAAAGGTCCTAAATGATGGAAATTTGTTGGTAAAATGTGCAAATGAGGGTCAATTTGAGAAAGCAATCAAAGTAAAAGAGATTGGAAAACTAAGAGTGATAAACACTAGGAGGGTGGGAGCAGGAAATGGAGGAGGATGTAAAGGAGTGATCACAGGGGTACCTATGAATGTAGGAATGGAAGAACTTAAAAGACATCTTAAAGGGGGAGAAATAGTGATAGCGCAAAGACTTAAAACAACAAGAGAAGGAGTGAAAAAGGACAGTGAAACGGTATTGATTGAATTTGAGGGGGAAAATATGCCAAAAAAGGTACACCTTGGTTATATGAGCTACCCAGTAAGAATGTATGTACCAAGACCATTGAGGTGTTTTAATTGTCAGAGGTTTGGACATAGCCAATAACTGTAGAGAGAAGAAGAGATGTGCGAGATGTGGGGGCGAACATGACTACGGAGATTGTGGAACAGGAGTGCAACCAAAATGTTGTAATTGTGGAGGGAACCATAATGTGGCATATGGAGGATGTAAGGTGATGAGGCAAGAAAATAAAATCCAGAAAATAAGAGTGGAAAGAAGGATCACTTATGCAGAAGCAGCAAGATTGTCAAGAGTACATGACAATATCACCACCGAGCAAGCAGAATTGGGAATTGGAGAACAACAGCAAAGGAAAAGTGACAAGATATATGTGGACAAAAAGGACTTGGTAACATTTATTGCAGGAGTGATAAATAGTACTGCTGAAGTTAAATCAAAAAATGATAAAATACAGCTGGTTGTTAAAGCAGCAGTAAATCATTTGGGACTAGTGGGACTGACATGGGAAGAAGTGAGGGAAAATCTCACTAATCAGTCAAGCCAGGATTCACCATGTATTGGTTAATATTAATGGTTGTTATTTTACAATGGAATGCAAGAAGCATACTGGCCAATGGTCAGGAATTCAAACATTTCATTAAAGATAGTAAAATGAATCCAGATGTAGTGTGTATCCAGGAGACTTGGTTAAAGCCAAATTTAGAGTATGTGATTCATGGGTATATAGGGATAAGAAATGACAGAGATAATGGGGGACGGGGAGGAGGAGGAGGATGCGCTACATTTATTAAACAAAATATTCCGTATAGGGTTCTAGAAAAGGGAAAGGATCTAGAATACATTGTGGTAGCATTGTGGGAAAGAGGAGAGGAAGTTGTTATAATAAACTACTATAATCCTTGTAAGAGGTTGGAAGTAGATCAGTTATCAAGGATACAAGGAAATAATAGACAAAAAGTAATATGGTGTGCAGATTTTAATGCCCATAGTAAAATCTGGGGGGGTTCACATACAGATGCAAATGGAAGGGTGGTAGAAGATTTGATGGATGATAAAGAGTTAGTGTGTATGAATGACGGAAGAGGAACAAGAATAAACATAACAACAGGAAATGAGTCAGCATTAGATATTACATTAGTGTCTAATGCTTTGGCTGGAATAAGTAACTGGCGTGTTTGGAATGATTCAACAGTGGGCAGTGATCACTACCCAGTAACATGCTCAGTGGGAGAGCGCATGGATATAAGACCAGGTGGAGGAGTGCCAAAATGGGGTTTTAGAAGAGCAGATTGGGAAAAATTTCAGCAATTAAGTGAGGAGTCAATATCAAAGATAGACACTTCAGGGAATATAGATGAAATAAACAAACAAATAACATCAGCAATTATAATGGCAGCAGGTGAATCTATTCCCAAGAGTAAACAAAGGAGGAATAAAAAAACTGGTACCATGGTGGACAGAAGAGTGTCGTCAGGCTGTAAAAAACAGGAATAAAGCGTTTAAGCGAGTTAAAAACACCCATAACTTGCAGCATTTAATTCAGTATAAAAAAGCACAGGCTATTGTGAGAAGAACAGTACGTCAAGCTAAAAGGGCGAGTTGGAAGGAGTTCTGCAATGAAATAGGAAGAACAACACCTGTGGGAGAGGTTTGGGGAATGATAAAAAGGATGGGAGGAATAAGGAGGGAATGGGATATTCCAGTTTTAACTACTGAGGAAGGAACAGCAATCTCTAATAAGGATAAGGCAGAGATGATGGTAAAAGCATTTGTAAAAATTCACAGCTCAAGCAACCTATCAGAAATATGCAAAATGAGAAGGGAAAGAACAATGAGTCGGTATCCAGATGTGTTAAAATGGAGGGATAAAGTTGAGGATAAAATTGATGAACCTTTTAATATGGCTGAGTTGATGAGAGCAATAAACAGAGCTAAACCGACATCTCCAGGGAAAGATCAGATATGCTATGGGATGCTAAAACATCTAGGGGAAGGAGCGCTCTTAAAGTTGTTGCACTTTTATAACAGAGTGTGGGAGGAGGGTAGATTACCAGCAGCATGGAAAGAGGCAGTAGTCGTTCCAATAAGGAAACCTGGCAAAGATCCTTCTAAACCCAGTAGTTATAGACCAATAGCATTAACATCAAATGTGTGCAAAATTATGGAGAGGATGATAACAGAAAGGTTATCGTATATGTTAGAAAAAAATGGAAAACTGGCAAATTATCAAAGTGGTTTTAGGAAAGGAAGGAGTACCATGGATTCGGTGATTAGACTAGAAAACGAAATAAGAAAGGCTCAGGCAAATAAAGAATCAGTCATCACAGTGTTTTTCGATATAGAAAAAGCGTATGACATGATGTGGAAGGAAGGGTTGTTGATAAAGTTGCATTTGGTGGGGGTTGGTGGCAGAGTCTTTAACTGGATAAAAAAATTTTTGTTTGGAAGAAAAATAGAAGAATAGGGTCAGACATGTCAAGTCAGTACGAAGTGGACAATGGAACGCCTCAAGGCAGTGTGATAAGCCCACTACTTTTTATCATTATGATCAATGATGTCTTCACAAAGGTGCCAATGGATATAGGGAGGTCACTGTTTGCGGATGATGGAGCTTTGTGGAAAAGGGGAAGGAATAGAGTATGCAATTAGTAAAGTACAAGGAGCAATTGATGAGGTGGTGGAGTGGGGATATGATTGGGGGTTTAAGTTCTCAGTAGAAAAAACACAAACAGTCTTTTTCACCAGGAAACAAATTAAGGAAGGGTAAGTTAAATATGTATGGGAAAGAATTAGAAAGGGTTGGAACATTTAAATTTTTGGGAGTTATCTTCGATTCTCGGTTAACATGGGCAGATCACATAAAGAAAATAGAAGGAAAATGTAAAAAAGTTATTAACGTGATGAGATGTTTGACAGGCAGGGAATGAGGAGCAAGTTGCTCTGCATTAAAAGCAATATATGTGGCATTGATAAGATCTGTGTTGGATTATGGAAGTGTAGCTTATGGGTCAGCAGCTAAAACTCAACTACAGAAGCTAGACATGATTCAGGCACAGGCATTAAGAGTGTGTAGTGGTGCTTTTAAAACTTCACCGATACCTGCACTTCTATAGAAATGGGAGAAATGTCGTTAGCATTAAGAAGGAGGCAGCTGATGACAAACTATTGGGCCAATTTGCAGGGACATAATGATTTCCACCCTACTAAGGTAGTGTTGCAGGAGACATGGGAGAATACAAGATTTAATGGAGATAATTTAAGTCGAGTAGGTAATGAGGTAGCAAAAGAATTTGGAGTATTTGAAATGAAGTTGAGCCCTGCAGTTGTATTTTCGACAGTGGCTCCATGGGTACTTGTATGGCCAGATATAGACTGGTATTTGTTAGAGCTAAAAAGGAAAGAAAAAGGTCAAATAGATGGTTGGAGCATTTAATTACCAAATAAATAAAGAATATAAGGACTTCATACATATATATACAGATGGTTCTAAGAAACCTGAGACAGGAGTGACAGGATATGGGGTGGCAATACCTGCAAAAGGAATAGGAATTAATAGAAGAACATCAGATTTTTTGGGAGTATATACAGTGGAAATGGTGGCCGTGTTAGTTGCAGTAAGGTGGGTGGAAAGAACAAGGCAAGAAAAGGTGCTGATATGCTCCGATTCATCCTCAGTACTAATGAGCTTAAGATCATTTCATTCTGGGAGCCGTCAGGATATATTGTGTGAAGTCCTTCAGTCAGTGACAAGGATAAAAAATCAAGGAGGACAGGTATGTGGGTTCCAGCACATGTAGGGGTGAAAGGGAATGAGCTGGTGGATGAATTGGCGAAAAGGGCATTAAAGAAGGAAAATATAGAAATGCATATTAAAATAAGTAGAGCAGAGGTTAAAAGTATTGTCTGGGGAAAATCTAACCAAATGTGGCAAGAAAGATGGGACAGAGAGGAGAAAGGAAGGCATTTATATCAAATTCAAAAGAGTGTAAAAATAACTAGATTAGGTGGTGGGCACAGAAGAGAGGAAACTGTAATGACAAGGTTAAGGTTGGGCCATAGTGCTTTAAACAAATCACTGAAATTGATAGGAAAACATGAAACAGGCTTGTGCGAGTGGTGTCAGGAAGTAGAGTCAGTGGAGCATATAATAATAAGTTGTAGGAGGTATGAGTCACAGAGAATTATAATGAGGAATAAATTGAGAGAATTAGGGGAACAAGAGTTAACATTAAAAGGAGTGTTGAATATAGGTGATAGAGCACAGGTTAGGATATTGTTAACTTTTTTAAGGGAAACAGGTTTGTATGATCGGACATGAGGATAAATAGGGATATAGGAAAAGTGTGAAGGGAAATTAGTGAATACGAGTAATATGGTGGGATTTATTTTTTTTTATTTTTTATTTTTATTTTATTTTATTTATTTTTTTATTATTTTTTTATTATTATTATTATTATTATTATTTTTTTTTTTATTTTTTTTTATGTGGAAATTAGATTGTAAGCCTAATGTCTGATTCACACTCCGAAGCAGAAGGTGGCGGTATTGCACCAAAAGCTGGTTGCCAACCGCCGGTAAAAACAAATAATAAGAAGAAGAAGAAGTAGTTCATTCTCTTCACACTCCATCACAGTAGGTGGCGGTATGCACCTTTAAAGTTGGTTCGCAACCCGCCATAAAACCAAAAGAAGAAGAAGAAGAAGAAGAAGCTGCGTGTTTGCGTCATTTGCTGCTGCATTGTGGGTATGGTGAAAAGATATTAGCGGAGCCGCGCCATTTTTTGTGTGTTTCCAGCTGAAAACGAGATTTTCTGCTTAGTGACGGGTTTGAATCGTTTCCCTGTCGGATTACAATACAGAACGAGTTGTTATTAAAATGGGACGAAAGAAGAAGAAGCAAATGAAGCCATGGTGCTGGTATCTTTTCCATGACCCGACGTGGCCTGTTCAGTGCTGTTGCAGCAGCGTGATCATGATTTCAAGCTCATGCCGTCAGTCTCAGGATATAGTTTATTGCTACACATTAAAGGAAGGGCAGAAACCTGTTTGTTTAGTATTGCTGAATTGTGTTGTTTTGATGCCATTTTAGTTTTAATGTAATTGTTGTTATGGTTAAGGGAGTATTTTAGACACAATAGCTGTCTCGACGTAGCTATGCGCTTCCTGAACATTTTGCGCTGCAATGGTGGGGTAGAACTGCAGATGCATTTTTAAAGCATTGAATTTTTATGTTCAAGCATTTCACATCTTTTTTTATATGCAGAGTTTTCTACTCCCCTGAATGTGATCCTTAACCAGAATTTAAGGTACTGCAACAGAGATTTTGATGATGAAAAGATTCTCATTCAGCATCAGAAAGCCAAACATTTCAAATGTCATATTTGTCACAAGAAGCTGTACACGGGGCCTGGATTAGCCATACATTGCATGCAGGTATGGACCTTTAATAACACATAATACATTGATGTTTGCTAAGGGGTGTTGAATTAAATCTTTTTCTTTTTTTAAAGGTGCACAAAGAGACAATAGATGGAGTTCCTAATGCAATACCAGGAAGAACAGACATAGAACTGGAAATCTACGGTATGGAGGGTATTCCAGAAAAAGACATGCAAGACCGGAGAAGAGTACTTGAACAAAAGTCGCATGGTACAGTGTAATAGTGCTTAGGCAATCTAAGTGGTTTGTAAAATTTCAATAGAATGGTTTCTCACAGATATAACCTTGTGCTGTCTGTGCAGAGAGTCAGAAGAAGAAACCAAATCAGGATGATTCTGATGAGGAGGAGGATGATGATGATGATGAAGCCGGGCCTTCATCATTTCAGCAGCCTGCTGCTCAGCCTCAGGCTGCCTACATGCCTCCTATGACCCAGGCAGGCATCCATCATGTTGCTCATGCCCAAGGCATGCCACATGGTTATGCAGGTGTGAATGACTAAAGTTTACAGCTCACAGCTCTGTACAGCTCAAGCAAAAGTGTGGCCCATTAAGACATAATATCTTTTCCTAAAGGCATGCCACATATGTTGACTGGTGTCCCACCAATGATTCCTGGAATGCCACCAGTAATGCCAGGCATGCCACCAGGGTAGGTCTCAATGTTAAATTATGTAAATTATAACTTTATTATTATGGTCCAGTGTGATTAATCTTTGGTTCTGTTATGAATAGCATGATGCCAATGGGAGGGATGATGCATCCGATGATGCCTGGCATGCCACCAGGTCAGTGTTGTAGGCAGTCATTAATCTATTTAAATAGACTAGTTAATATGAATAAGTCATTATTTTTAGTGATGGATTAATAGGAAAACTTTCATTTCGCTTTGGTAAATGAATTAAAAATAATTTCAATAACATTAAATAAAAGATTGCTAATTAAACATGCTAATTGTATACTGTTCAGGGTTTTGTTCTTGGGGAAAATAAAACGAGTAATAGTAAAGTTTTTTTTTGGCAACAAGCTTCCTCTATTTTAGCTGAACAATTTTTACATATGCCACTCCTAGCAGAATTTTTGGTCACTGTAAAGTGTTTACACCCTGCTGACATTTTAACCTGTTATAGCTTATCCATATTTTGCACATGAAACACTCAAAACACTTCATCTGAGGAGCGTCTATTAAATGTTATGTTTTAAATCAGTGGGTTTAAAAGGAAATAGTTTCTTTTTGCTGTTTAGACCGAATATATTCCGTCACCAAAACTTTGTGCATCTGTAATAATACAGATGTAATCAATGGGAAAAACACAAAAGGTTGTAGTAGCAAACAATTTTTCTTGTTTATAGGAATGCCACCCCATGTTGCAAGGCCTGGCATGCCTCCTATGGCACCTGCAGCCCCTGTCACAGCTCCTGTAATGGCCAGCAGACCAGCTGTACCTGCCACACAGTCTGTTGCTTCTAAACCCCTCTTCCCCAGCGCTGTGCAGGTACTGAACATAGGACCAGACTAACTTGTTTGCTCGATTAATACCGTATTGTTCCAAATATAAGACACCCCCCCCCCCTTTTTTTTCAAGATGTACCTTTTGGAAAAAGCCTTTTTGACAACCAAAACTTGTATTTTAAAGAAAATAATTTATTTAAAATATTTCATATTAAATATTTTTCTTATTTAAATGTAAGATTTTTTTTTTTAATTTAAAGTATGGTAATTACTGGTCAAATACACCAACAACAATCACATTAAGAAATGAACATTTTATGGCATAGCTACCATTAAAAATAACCTTAACTTCTCATTTAGTAGATTTCACTAACTGATTTCTCAGATTTTTTTTATGTACAGTGACAGATGCTGGCATGTCAAAAACACAGGTGTTAGCTCTGCATTATCTGATCCAGGGATGTGAATGTTTTTTCCTTAGGGTGATCACATAGCACTGAGAAAAAATCACATTATAAAATAAATAATCATACACCGACGGCGGTGTCAGCCATGCAAGGCGCCATTTCATTCAATTTCATGTTCCTAGTCACCCTGGTGTGCTAAAAAAGGTAAATATTAATGGGAATACTTCATAGATATTTTATTCATAAAAAATTCTAGGGGTATGAATAATTGTGGCCAACGTGTTTTGGAGAAAAACATTTATTTTATAATGTGATTTCCCCCTCACTTTCAATTCTTTTACTTAAACGAAAGGTTAGGATTTTGCCAATTTTATGAATGAAAGATCAAAAGGATAAACGATGCAGTTTTTTTTTTTTTTTTTTTTACAGCCAATTTTGATCATATTTACCAGGGGTATGATTAATTCTGGGCTCGACTGTATGTATGTGTATATGTGTGCGTGTATATATATATATATATATATATATATACACACACACACACACACACACACACACACACACACTGTTATCCTTTCTCTCTGTGCTTCAGATGGGGACTGGTGTTGTGAGCCCCAGCGCCGCCCCTGCAAGTGCAGAGACACAGTCAGCCTCCTCTAAGCCTCTGTTCCTTAGTTCTGCCCAAGTACGCACTAGTTTGTGTGCTTCTCTTTACTGCAGCACAGCATGCAGATCAGACTCGCTTGTTTCTGTCATTAGTATATGCACACCTGCATATGAAGACTGTGGTGTTGGTATTTAGGGCAATATTTAGCTGCTTAGTGATTTTAATTTGGTTCTTGATGCATGCATGTGCTATTAACGTTCAGCATGTTATATGTACTTGTACTAGCTTTTTTCTTTGTATCATAAAAGATTTGTATTTTGCTTATGTACGAATTGTATTATGTTTTTTTTTAATTGATTTTTTTTTTCTATAATTATCCAAAACCTCTCTACTTGACCTTTTTTTGCCTTCCTTTAAAAAATAATAATTATAATTTAGCAATGCGTGCTGTGATTGGGCAAAACATTTGTTTTTCTTTCAAGCTTGTTTTGAAATGTCAGTTTTTCCTTTCAGGCGCAGCAGACTGTATCAGGACCATCATCAAACTCTTCTGATTCTCCTAAAGTGACATTCCCAGCCTACACCCAGCCTTCCTCCACTCCTTCTGTTGCTGTCTCCTCCAGCACTGTGGCCAAACCCCCTGCCACAGTCACAAGTAAGCCAGCCACCCTCACCACCTTGAGTGCTACCAGTAAGTTGATGCACCCTGATGAGGATATTTCGCTGGTGAGTGCTGGAGTTTTGCTCTAACTACTTTTTTTGACAGTAAGTAATTGTGAATGCATTATCTGGTGTTAAAGGGAATATTGCAATAGCACAAATTTGCCAATTAAGTGATGTTGTGAGAATACATGCAGTCCAAAGTGTTCTTGTCACTGCAAGTGTCTGATTACATTGTTATTGTCTTGGCCACAATTAAGGAAGAGAGACGGGCTCAGCTGCCTAGGTACCAGAGGCTAATCCCTCGGTCTGGGCAGACTGCAGCAGCTGCTGCCTCGGCTCCCCCTACTGGAGCGGTGGGAGGAATGATACCTCCACAGCAGCCTGGAATGAGGCATCCCATACATGGTAAGATTGTGTCTAGGGATGTCCCAATACCACTTTTTCACTTCCGATGCCGCAGCTTTGGCTTTTGCAGATACCAATATTAATCCGATATTTTTATTTATTCTTAAGCTTATAAAACTTTATAGTACTTTTCTCAATTACCTAAAAATACCACCTAAAATATACCTCCAGTATATAGTCCACAAAAACAGTTGATTATGAAAGATTGCCACCCTTTAATCAAACACTACTACAAAAAAAAAGAAAATACAGCTACTTCAGTACTCAAAGCTAGCTAGCTACCAACAGGTTTAAAGTTAAAACAATTTAAACAGCAGAATTCTACAATTTTTTACAAATTGTCATTTCTTTTTTAAATCAAGTAGAATTTCTATAACGGTGCGACTATTTTAAGCCTTGTTAGTGGTATAAACTAGCGATTTCGTTTTACTTAGTCAATGCCCCCATTACTAGCATTATACACTAAACAGTTTTTGTAGATAAAACTCTTTACATTCGATTATCATGAAAACAAATCTCAGAGAACGATTGACTAGGTACCGATGTTTTATTAGACCAAAGGTTCATTGTTCGCCGGAGTTCTCCTTTAACATTGAATCATCTTGAAGATAGTTTCATCGTTGACTGTAACCAAACGCGACGTGCTGATTAGACACTGAATGGAGAATGACTGACAGCCACAGAGGAGGGAAAAGTTTACGTGATCTTGAATTTAATGACTAAAATATAATTTCTCTCTCACGTAATGGCTTCAGAACACTTATAGAGTGCACAAACACGTTATGGTGCTTTAGAATGTTTCTGTGCCTTTTGTGGGGCTTAACAATAACACATAATAGTATACGCTCAAAATCGGTTTTGGATCGGCCTTGTCTGATTGATACCCGACCCGTCAAAAATGGCAGTATCGAACCCGATACCGATCCTGAGTATCGGATCGGGACATCCCTAATTGTGTCTAGGTCGTATCATTTCTGTGTTAGTCACCGTCACAGAATTTTTCCTGTATTCAAACCATTTTAGCTGCCTCCTAAATTGAAACCAAAGATTTGTTTGTGCCGTTCTGTAGCATTGATACTCGCTGATAGCCATCTGTTTTAAAACGCTCCCATGAGTGTTTGTGTTTGCACTCTGTGATAGACAGAGTGGGCCTCCCATGGGCATAAGGCCATCCGTAATGTCTCCAGGCAGCCGATACTGAAACATTGCTGTCGTCCCATTAGGTTTGGAGGTTATGATTTCAAAGAAGTCAAAGGTTTCTATTTACAATGTGTTTTGGCATCATTAAGCTTTGTAGCCAATAACAGTGTAGTACTGTTTTCTGTTTCACACACAACCGAAGCACCGTTTAATAAGAAGATACTTTATGAAGACAGTTCACTTCGCGTATACAGGCAGGAGCCATCTTAAAAAATAGTCTCGATAAGTCGATCCCCGAACGCCGTTCATACAGTTCAGAAGTTCGTTGAACTTCATAGAGTTCAGATCACTCAGCACGACGTTCGTGGTTTGACTTATCGAGACTTTTAAGATGGCTCCTGTCTCTATTCGCGAAGTGGACTGTCTTCATAAAGTATCTTCTTATTAAACGGTCTGTACACTTACAAAGTTCTCAATGCTTCGTTTTGCATGTATGGAGCCTCATTATGTTACTGCGTTAGTGTGGGGCTATTTTGAGCCTTGTTAGTGTTATAAACTAGCGATTTCTTTTTACTTAGTCAATGCCCCCATTACTAGCATTATACGCTAAACAGTTTTTAGTAGGGGTGTAACGGTACATGTATTCGTATTGAACCGTTTCGGTTCGAGGCTTCCTGTTCGGTACGCATACAAACCGAACGATTGCTTGGACCATTTTTCCTGCCGGCAAAATTCGTGCTGACGCGGCCAACACAACGTTGCGCAACATCAAATGGCAAGCGTAATGAAAGCAGAACGAAACTGCGCTGCTACTCGTTATGTGCTTCACGGATCGTTTATCAGTTCGGACCAGCAACATCTGTGCAGCGCGAGCCGATCACGATCAAGCAACACTGTTACTACACAGCACTAAGAGATCCGGTAAAGAAAACATTTAAATTGGCCACTGAGGTAATAACATCGCTGCGAGATCTAGTGAGAAGCATTCACATTTCTCCGTTATTAACCGTAGATCTCTATTAGATCAAACAGCGCTGTCATGGAAACCAGGAGAAACATTGTGCCGTGAATGAACTAGTAATACTTTCGTCCACAGACCAGCAACATTCACCATGGATTTAATATAGTAACACTAACTGGAACCAGTTTGGCTGGAATGGTGAAATGCTTTCAAGTACTTCACACATCTTTTTCCAGCACTTCAAAATTCAAATATTATATAAATAAATATATATTTAAATGTTATTTTTAATGTGATGACCAAAACATTATTTGTTCATCCTTCAAAGATGACTCATTTATAAACCTGAAAGTTTCAAGATCTAGGAAAACACACTTATTTAAAAATATTTTTTCTTTAAACAAATAGGAAATTTCTCTGGCATTTCTTTCTTTTTGCTGTATCGAAAACGTACCGAACCGTGACTTTAAAACCAGGGTACGTACCGAACCGTGATTTTTGTGTACCGTTACACCCCTAGTTTTTAGAGATAAAACTCTTTACATTCGATTATCATGAAAACAAATCTCAGAGAACGGTTGACTATGTACCGATGTTTTATTAGACCAAAGGTTCATTGTTCGCCGGAGTTCTCCTTTAACTCTCGTGGTGATACAAACAGCTGCAGGTATATTAGGCTGCTGTCATTTCAAGATAAATTAATGGATCCAATATTATTATATGCATCAGTTTTCTTTGTCAGTTATACAAACTGACTGTTAACAAGGATTCCCGCTGAGACTGTCATTTCACAAGTTTCTGTCTTCTTGCGCTTGATGTTTAAACTGACAGGACTTAAACACACAAATAATAAACTTTCACTATAGTTTACTCACAATATGTGTTTTGTTTTTTGTTTTTTTGCTCTCAGGTCAGTATGGTGGTCCACCACAGGGCATGCCTAGTTATCTGACTGGTGGCATGCCTCCTTATGGACAGAGTGCCCCAATGGTGCCCTCATACCAAGCTGGCCCACCTGGGCCTCCCATGGGCATAAGGCCACCCGTAATGTCTCCAGGCAGCCGATACTGAAACAGCGCTGTCGTCCCACTAGGTTTGGAGGTTAAACCTTTTCTCATCTTGTGCTTTTAATGTAGCCAAACCAATGAGCTCTAAACCCACTGCTGAAGAAAAAAACGGACATTTAAGATATGTAATATCACACAAAAGCATTGGATTCAGCCCTTAAATAAAGACTTTGCAGATAACAGCAGTATCAATGTTACACTTGATACATGTATTGCTTTTCTTCCTGTTGTGTTTCATTCAGGTTGTACAAGTACAGTATATTAGACAAAGGTTCATAATATATTGAAGCTGCTGGCCTAACAGTATCTCCATGCACAAGGCAAGTTCCCAGTAAGATTTCTGCTTTTATCTTAGTTGTGAAGCCCTCACAGCACCATACTGTGCTGTTGGACTTAACGTCCCCAACATCAGATTGGTGAGGGCTTCAGATCAATGTTGTCATGGTGTTTTTTTTTTTTTTTTTGTTTTTTTTTTTACTGTTTGCATCCATTTGTTCAGGGTTTAAATAGCACATGGGTAAATGCGTCTTTCTGCAATTGTTTTTGTTTCCTTTTTTTTTGCTATGTTTATTGTAATAAAACATGCTTAATTTTGATTTTTTTTCTTGATTTTGTTTTTGTGTGAGTGTTTCATGAACAATGGAGTCTTCAGGCAGGTTGGTTTTCTTGATGAAGCCATAATGACGTTACAGATACACTTACTCTGTCAATAACTAATTTGTTCTGGAATGTTCATATGGCATTTAGTCTTAACACAGCATTAAGAGTAATTTATAGTAAAGAATAAAACTTTAATCACTGCTTTTAATATTTTTAACTGTCAATTGACACATTTTTCGCTTAACCTAGTTGCATGAATGAGCTTTCCAGAAGTTGGTTTTAATTGCACCACACATTTGTCTGACATGACATGCTTGATGTGATATTTCTCACTTACCAGTATTAAATTGGTACAATGGCTTGGAAGCATTTCCTGGTCTGCAGGTAAGACCCGCTGTGTGAATTATATTGCAAAGAATCCAATTTTACTGCATGTTTTTGTATTTCACCCATGGGTTTTAGTCTCATGTAATGGATTCCTCACAAGAGGAATATGATGTCTGTTTTATCATTTGGGAAATGCAGGAAAAATTGCCTGAAGATATTTACCAGTTAAGAGTTTGCCAGACTGTCACACAATTTAAATTTTTCTCTTTTAGGGTAGCCAACCCTGCTCCTGGAGATCTAAAAGTCTTGCAGGGTCAAACACATTTGAACCACATGTTATAACCATGGTGTTTAGGATTGCTTGAAATTTCCAGGTGTGATGGTGCAATGCTGGAACTGAACTGCAGGAATTAAGCTCTCCAGGAGCGGGGGTGGCTACCCTTGCTTTAAATTGACTTGATTTTACATTATAGGTTTTCATCTTTACTTCCTAATTTAGGGTTACTTGTTGGAATACCAAGAAGTATTGTTATGATTGTTGCTCCTCCTGATATAGAGTAGAAAGGGATGTTATTTTTTCATGGACTGATGTTGTGAAATAAACAACTGTATTCTAATTTGATTCATTGCTTGGATGTTTAATACACAATACAGTACCAGTCAAAATGGGTTTTAAGGTTATTTTCCACACATGGAAACAATTTTTCCCTCTCGTCATGCTATTTGGTTTTAATTGAGGTGTTTTTCCAACAGTTTTTATAAGCTTTGCTATATAGTAGAGGTGGTTTGGCCATAGTATTAAAACCATCTTTTGGCAAAATTTCTCATATTGTAGTGAGTGAATCAACTAATCTTACACCATATCTTACTAAGTATCATATCACAAAGTTAACCACAAAATTCAAGAACATTAACTCTTGAACTCCTAAACTTATGTCATAACGGAACCTTAAAGGAGCTGTATGTAAGAAATTTATTTCAAATAATCATAAAATGGCCCTGATGTGTCACTAGACATTAAGAAATCATGTTCATTTCAAATAGTTATATCACTGACAACAGCAGTCCGGCCAGGATATTGTCATTTAAAAAGTGTTGTTGCAGCCTTCAACTGTCATGTTGTGTTTTGGTCTGATGCTCCACTCTCCACCGATCTACCAATCACGAAGTCAGTAGTGTTGCAGCATTCGGGTTGCCAGCTCTGCTCTAGTTACCACAGCTGCAGATACAAATGTGTGGGGTAAAAAAAGTTGGATCCTGCAGCCTATCTGGCAACCTGGAGTCAGGGGGAGGCGGAGGGGATACACCGCTCTACAGAAATTTAAAACTGATTGCAGTACCTGTTTTGGCCACAATCTTACATACAGCTCCTTTAAACACTAATATGTATTCCCCTTATTGGAAAAAAAAAAAAAAAAAAACACTGTAAAAAAGAAAAAGTTAGTTCAACTTAAATTTTAAAGGCAACCGACTGCACAGAATTTTTGAGTTTAAGATATCAACTTATTTTTTTAAGTTTTACAGAACTACAATTATTAAAGCTGCCGTCGGCAAATTTTTTTTGCTCATATTCAGTGAGATCGACACTATAATCCGACAGAACAACATAAATAAAGTGGTTTTAGAAAAAACCCGAGCTTCTAACTCCATCTGGGGCCCGTTCTTCGTACGTTGCTTAAAACATCCGGGATCAAATGAGACATCCAAGATAATATCATCGTGCTCATCATGATCCAGCTAATTTGGTTCTTTGAACACTCCTTCTGGTTATGATTAGTATAGCTGGATTGAGTTATGTGAGATAATTGCGCGTTCATGCGCTGGGTTAAAAGGGGATATGTATCGATACTAGAAACATTGATCAGCAATGCTGCTATTGGCTGTTCGCCGTGGCCAATAGCGCGCTCAGCTTTTTTCTCCACAGAAGAGCAAGAGTTATTGCTTGAAGGATAAGCTGAATTTGAAAACTTAATTAAAACGCAGGAAACACCTTAAGGCCGGATTCACATGTAGAAAACGCTGGGCGCGCCACATTCTCCATTTTCCAAAGCGCCAGGGTGGTTGTGCTTCAGTTGGTTCTTGTCACATCTCACATGACCTGTGTGCGTATGGTGCGCTTGCGGTATTCTGAAAAGTTGAGATGTATTTATCTCGGCGCGGTGCAGACGCGCATGGAAAAAACGAGCGCGTCGCACCGCGACCGCATCGCTTCCATTATGAGCGCGCATACCGCGCGCCTACATTTGAAATAACGAACTTGAGCAAGACGCGATATGTGAACCGGCCCTAAGTGTGCAAAAGCCAGGAGAGAGAGCCGGGCAGCCGGCAAAAAATAGCAGACAAATTAAGTTTGTAGTTAGATGTTTTTATCACTTATTACAGTATATATTTTTATATTTTATTTCTATTTTAATAATTTCTAAATAATTAACTTTTTTCATTGTAATGTCAGAGTCACACCCACCCACTGCTAGAACATAGGAACAAGTAAAAGTGAAGTAGCCTACTAGAATATTCTACATAATAGTAATTTGTATAGTAATCCATTTTAAAAAGGCACTGTTAATAAATGTTTGCCTGTTTATAAAAGCAAGAAAAAGGCTGAGAAAAAAAAGAAAAGAAAAACAAACAGGTGGTGGTCCTGCACCCCCACATTACCCAGGCAAAAGAGCTGGCCCTTGGGTTAAATGTGAACCTTGTGGAGGGCATCCTTGTGTTCAGCTCTTCCTCACACACATATAGCGCCTTCACTGCTGGTAAATGAACTTTAAATGATCCTAGTACACTATAAAATAATTTGTTGCTGCATTAAATTAAGTAGGCCTATAATCCAAATGGCTGTCCAGTCATATCAGCTGTTAAACCTTAGTAATGAATTGCTTTGACTTGTGAAAGTCTACATGTGTGACTGTGAAACTATAATTTAAATAACTACATAACTTAATGTAAAAAAAAAAAAAATGTTGCCATGAGTTATTGATCACATTTCCCCCCACCGTACTTCATTGTATTACTTCAATATACTAACACTTTTATGTGTTCCCAAGCAAGTGGCTGAAGCATGTGCAGTAAGTGGACTTTTTTGTTACATCAAAAGGGAAGAAAGTACAACACTTTGAAATGCCCATTTTCCCCAATGCACATGACAGTGAAGAAACCCTCTCAGGTATCTTTAAGTGCATAAATAGCTTTACTTAATTTACACTTGAATACCTATTATTTCTGAATGCAATATGAGTTGCAGGAGTCCACATCTACAGAAGAGTCTGCACAAAGCAGTGATGCAGAGGTGGCAGTGTTGTACTTTTCCTTTTAAACGTACAGTATGCGATTTTTGGCCACCAGAGGTCACTCATTTAAAATAATAACAAAAGACTTACTTTGATGACGTCGGGAAAGAGCGTGGGCTCACGGGAGTTGTTGTCGCTGTCAATGACAACCAGCTCAGCTCATGACATGTGTTACGGTCCCTGGTCTAGGTCAGACAGTAACATAAACACCAACACCAATTCCTTCAGTTAGCTTGAATTTATCATCATTCTGGGTTTGTTTTAAAATCAGCATTGCTTATTCACCAAGACAATATCTTGAAAATAAATTAATAAAGAGAACAAAACAGGAAAAAGATTAGAAGCAATATCTTCAGGGGTGAGCTAATGCCAAAATAATAAACCAAACAGAACTAACTTTCCCCAAAGAAACTACCTTACCTGTGAATTAAAAGAAAAGAAAACAAAACATACAATGGGATACCCTACCTCCTTAACTAACAATAAACTGGAGAAAAACAACGGCCTTTCGGCCTACAAAAGAAACATGGCACACACCCCCTACGGCTTCTCAAGTAATCAGACACATACAGATGAGATCATCAACACTGGTGTTTTGATACAAATCACTCAGGATCAATAACCATACAAGAGCACATTAATCACATGATTATGGGCTACATTTTTACAGAGAGCAAACACACAGTACAACCCCAGTTGCAAACAATGGCAGAGCGCCCCCTCTAGTGGTATTGCAGGGAATTTATGGTCCGGGCCTCTCCTCTGATCCAATCACAATCAGCGTGTTGTTAGATCTAGGACCAATCCTAAAGGAGAAGGAGACAGCAGCAACCATGGATATCATATAGAGACTAGATACCCTATTGGCCGCTGGAAAACGAGAAATCCGGCCGCCATCTTGAACCGGTCGTATTCCTAGTTTCGTTGCGTGGCAGCAGATAAGATGCCAGAGCACTGTGGAGCAAGTTCTAATCGCCGGACCACCGAAAATAGGGCTTTTCACAAGTAAGTCTTAACATTACCGTACTATTGGTTGTATTTTGTGAATAGAATATTACCAGATAATCGAGAAGGAGCAAGGATATTTGCTATTACTGTACTGAAATCGTTGTGAAATGCTGTTTACTGCATCAGCCGGTGTTCACCCGGCATGGAGAGGTGGTAACTGTTAAAGTAATAATTACAAAAGCTTCTAGGTTGTCAGATAAGCATTCAACTGCCCTGTTGTATAGGTTATTTGTGTTTGCGCACATCAGGAAGCAACGTAATATACACGCATGACAGCGATGCGTAAATTGAGTTACCTCTCCAACTGTTTTATTGATAACCTATATCTTACCATATGCGATTTGGCTATTGATATTACAGAAGTCCTGTGGTAAAATTACATTAACTTACTCCATCTACCCTTGTGAAGTTAATCCGAATATGGCTTTAGTCTCGACATTTTCCCCTCCTACATCCACATACAATAAAATAAGGTAGGCTATAGCCTATGTTGTCCGAATTTAATTTTTTTAGAAATTAACGTTACTGATGCAAACACGATGAAAAGCTTCTTCTCAATTTTTATTACAGGTGGCTGCGTTCTGTGTGTGTGTGTGTGTGTGTGTGTGTGTGTGTGTGTGTTGGTTTTGGTGGATTACAAGGTCTTTCCACCAGTTTACATACCAGCATTATGAGGACATTTGGGATTATAAGGACAAGGACATGTCCTTGTAATTCAAACACCGTGAAATCATTAATCTGAGCCTGAGACACATCCTCCTGATTTTTTTTGGGATGTCCCTTTAAGTAGGTATACCAGTTTTCTTGTGTGTGCGTGTATATCTCGTGACTGCCGTCTATCGGCTGGATCTGCAACTGCCGTTTCACACACATGTAACATATCACTCACGCCACCGGCCTCGCGCAGCGCGCCGTCCTCAGGGGCGAAAATTTCATCAAAATAATGTTGGGGGGGACAATAAACATAACAATTCTCAAGAGCAAATTTTGAAGGGGACACCAATAATACAGGCAAAAAAATACAGAGGAAAGCCTTACTACTACTATTATTAGTGTAGCATGGAGACCATTTCATTATACTTCTTAAAATTTCTTTCTGGTTTAAGCCAGCGGCGAATCTTTTTACATACTCTCCTCACGCAGCGCAGCGATTTCATTTCATTCATTGACTAATTCTTTAACTATTAAATGATATAAACCAACTAAATCACAGTGAAAGCGTTAGAATCTAAATGCACAGCGCACCCGGACTTTCTCATCATGGCCAGCAATATTGTAATGTTTAATGACATGAAGATAGTGTCTGTTAATATTGTTATGTACAATTAAATACAATCGTTGCTGAGTCTGCGATCCGAAAACTTTACCTCAGAGCATCCGTTAACTGAATGAATTGAGAATCTCACCTGAAAAATCCAATAACATCAGCAATTGTCAAGCAGCTGATTTCTGTAAATGAATGCAAAACTAAATGTATATTGCAGCATATGGCGAAGTCTGGATCCGTCAGCACCGATTTGAGACAAAAATAATTTAAATTGTATATAAAACTATGTAAATGGCGCTCTGTGGCGCAGCAGGGTTTTGAACACGGTCCTGAGCCGTTGCTGGGCGCCGCGGACAGACGCCGAACGGCGCCGCCGGTGTGTGTACTCATAGAGAATAATGTGTTCGAATTTTAAAGACGTGGCGCTGCGCGACGCGACGCTACGCTTCTCGTCCGGTGTGCGACCTACTTTAATGGAGTTCCACAACTATTCAAACACTAGCTGTGTCTGAAATCGCTCCCTATCCACTAAATAGTGCACTATATCGGGTGTCGGCCATTTTGTAGTGGTGTCCGAATTCTGAGTGAACGACATCATTCCCTACATTCATTCACTACTTTTACCCACAATCCTCTCTGAATTCGAGTGTACATTCGATGTACACTCGCTGAAGCCCTATTTCCCACAATCCAATGCGGAGAGAACTGAGCGCGCATGAAAGTTCGGCGCGAGCAAGTTTAAACCAGAGATTACATTACATCGAGTGGAGGATTTGAAAAATATCCGTTAATCGTCGTTTTGAACATAATAACGGTCGCCGGAGGGCGCTCGACGACACGTCATCTGTGAACGTGAGAGTTAATGTACAATTTCAGTCGATGAAACTACAAAGCTGGCACGGAGGTATAATTACAAAATAAAGTCATCATGATTGTTATTGTTGTTAATATTATTTTATAAACTAAGTAATGTAAGATAAAAGGAGTTTTATCAGTACGCGTGACGAAGCCTTTTCTGCGACAGCTCCAACTCTCCGACGCACAGTGTAAACGTCAGCGTCCGAATTCACTCACTTCATCTCCTTCACTCCTTGCAGATATAGTGCACTCAAATGCCATACACTATATAGGGATTAGTGAATGAGTGAACGAGTGAGCGGTTTCAGACACAGCTACTATGTTTTTCTCTCCCGCCACCGGAATGTGTGTGTCTGAGGTAAAAGGGACGGAGGCGGTGGACCAACGCACTGTGAGGCAAGGGAGGGGGGTCTCAAAATGTTTAGAACGCTTTTTTCGTAATTGCCCCGTTTGCATTTGTGTTATTTTATTTCTTAATTATTTTAAGAATATATCATTACATTATTTACAATACATATTTTAATGTTTTTTTTGGGGGGGACAACCCTCAGATAGGGGGGGGGGGGGGGGTGGTCCTGACCCCCCCGACCCCCCCGCGATTTCTGCCTATGCTCTTACATCCCTCGCACTCGATCGTCCTGCTCGCCACAGCCAACTAGACATTTTGTTTGAAATGAATTTCAAACTCTTACTCTGGTAACAGCTAATGTTAGCGTTGTAGATGGAAGAGTGTGTTTGCGTCTCTGTTTGCGCTGTTCCGGTGGGTGGGTTAGTGTGTCTTGCGGAGCTGTGCAATGTTGGGGAATTCTGGGAGCTGTAGTTTTTTAACACAAAGGCGCCCCTTGGTTATTTTCTGTTTTTTCTCAGTCAAGAGGGCACCAAATTAAAAAATGATTTTACATTTCGACTACATATATGATCCACTTTCAATAAAGATTAATGTTGCAATGGGTGAAATGCTCCTTTAAGCTACAGAAAGAACAAAACAGGTTCATTCTTGTGTGTTATGCAGCACGTTTGAGCTTCAGTGAGAACCAATGAGGTTCAGTATTGTGTTACGCAGCACATATAAGCTTCAGTGAAAACAAATCAGGTTAATTCTCATGTATAATGCAGCATGTTTGAGCTTTAGCAAGAACAAGTGAGGTTCGTTCTTGTGTTACCTAGCAATTTTATCTTCCACAAGAAGCATCAGTTCAGTCAGTTCAGTCAGTCCTTTGTCTGTAGTTAGTCTCATTTTGAGTGTGTGTTTGTCTTGCCAGCCTGCCAGTCAATACCTGTGTGAATTCTATTTAGTAAATCGTGTGAATTGTAATTTGAGTAATGATGGCAAAACAAGGCTTCCTGAACCACTGAGACCTCACAGCCCATTGCTTCACCCAAAGGTTAAAGGGGTCATGAACTGGCTTTTTAAATTTTATTATATTGTTTTCTGAGGTGAACTTATGACGTTCGCTTGGTTTTTGCATTCAAAAACATTAAAAAATATTGCATTGCATACACCAATCTTCTGTACTCTGTCCAGTGCTGCTTCAAGTCGATCACTGTATAGGCTACTGTATGCTTTCGAATCAGTACTGTGATGTCATACACCAATCTTCTGTAGGCCTACTCTGTACAGTGCTTCTTCATTTTCTTTTTTTATTAGTTACTTTAAATGATTGTATCTTTGTCCTGGGTAACATTTCTGGATTTAACACTGCAAAAAAACAACTTAAAATTGTTTACAATAGAAACACATTTAGACTATTTTAAATCTAAATATTCTAATTTGTTTATTATTTTGGGTGGAGACTTTAGCCCAACTATAAACAGTTTGTTGGATAGATCACCACCTAGATCATCTAATGGATCACCAGGCCTCTGTGAACTGATTTCACGTTTTGGTTTGATTGACATTTGGAGGGAAAAACATCCTCATGCTTCACAATTTACCTGGACTAACAGTTCTGGTTCTTTGAGGTCTAGGATTGACTTCTGGTTGATATCTAACTCTCTATCTGATTACGTCAATAAGGTTGAAATTTTGCCTTCTCCACTGTCCAATCATAAGTCTTTTGATAACCCATCTTACTCAAGAACTTATTGGAAACTAAACTCTGCTTTATTAGAGGATGAGGAAACTTGTCAATCTGTAATTTCTAAACTTCACTTCTTTCTTAATATTTAATATTTGATCTTTTTTAATGTTTCTGTTTTTATGTTGTAGCACTTTGAGGTCATTAAATTGATGTAAAGTGCATTACAAATAAAATATATTATTATTATTATTAATAAAGCTCAAGCTGAAAATAAGTTTGGTTATAATTGGGAGCTAGGTTAATGTTATTTAAAGTTGGATCTCAAAAAGCCAAGCAATGCAAATTAGAGGAACTTAACATTGTTAAAAAAAAATTGTCTGTCTCTCCTGCATCCCCGATGAAAATTTATCAGTTTTCCAAAAATTAGAATTGGCTGAACTTCAGAACTCATTAGATAACTTGTATATATGTAAAGCAAGGGGTGCTTTTGTTCGTTCAAGAAGGAGATGGATGGAAGAGGGGGGACGGAATTCCAATTATTTTTTTAGGTTAGAGAAACAGCGTAATCATCTCAATTCTATAAATAGTCTTAACATAAATGGAGTGGTTTCAAAAGATCATAAAGAAATTTCTAACTATTGTGAGGAATTTTATAAAAATCTTTATCGTTCTATCTAGACACTCTCAACAAACTTTAGATTTATTTTTTAACTCTTGACCCAGACCGTATTTCCAAAATTGATGAGATTGGCAAAAGTTTGTGTGAATCTCCTATTCAAGTCAAGGATATTTCTGAGGCGATTGGTAAGCTGAGACTTAATAAATCTCCTGGTAATGACGGTCTGACCTCAGAGTTCTATAAGAAATTCTCAAATAATCTTTCTCCATTTCTTCTCCAAGTGTATTTAGAAAGCTTACATAAGGGTGCTCTCCCAAGCTCTATGACTCTATGGTGTTATAAATTTGATCCCTAAGCCTCAAAAGGACCCCACTCAACTTGAAAATTGTGAAAGTTGTATTAATTGATCTTCTGGACTCTGCCTGTTCCTCTGCCTGCACCCACACCGTGACAGATTGACCGACCCAAAACGAAGAATGGAGTGGGCAGCCATGAACCTCATTCTGCTGGCTCAGGAGGATCAGTCCCTCGAGGCCACACACAGAGGTATTTGGACTTGGTACCACATGTACATTATGACGACACCAGCCTCTGTGTGTTTTTCGAAATCCTCGAAGTCCTCGAAGTTCCCTCGAGGCCCCTCTCCGGGCAGGCGTGCTCTGGTCTCATCATTGAGACCTGCCCGGAGAGGGGCCTTGAGGGAACTTCGAGGATTTCGTCGAGTGGGTGCTGGTGCATAATAGTTCACGGTTCACCATTGAACGCTGCACCAGCCCCACCGACTCTTCAGCGCTGGTTCCGTCCAGCCGAGCCTGAGCCCGTCCAGCCCGAGACCGTCCAGCCCGAGCCCGAGCCCGTCCAGCCCGAGACCGTCCAGCCCGAGCTCGAGACCAGGATCCCACCCAGCCTCCCTCTCCCGCCTCCTCTCATCTGTTTCCTGTTAGCCCTTCTGCCTTCCAGCCCTTCCAGACACTTCTTCGGCCCCTCGTCCCATCTGCTCCCCCTTGGCTCCTACCTCCCTCAGCTCCACCATGGCCCCTCAGTCCACCAGTTCTGCCAGGTTCCCTCGTCCCCCGGATTCACTTTGGTCCCTCGTCATCCTTCCCTCACCTATGGACTTCCATCCTCCGCCTCAGTCTCGTCTCCTCCCTCCATCAGCTCCACCATGGGTCCTCCCTCAGCCTGCTCCGCCCTGGCCACGCCCTCAGCCTGCTCTGCCCTGGCCACGCCCTCCCTCCTCTGTTCTATGGCGTGAGGCCACGCCTTCCGGGAGGGGGGAGTTCTGTCACAGTCCTCACCTGCACCAGTCTGTCTTGTCATCAGCACCACACTTCCCAGGATCCTCTTGACTCCACTCCTGAACTCACTCCCTCATCAGCCACCTGTTCTTGAGGGAACACCTTGAGGGAACACCTGTTCACCCGTCTTATTCATCAGTATCACCTGTCTTCACATCATTATGTTTGATTCTAGCCTGTATTTAGTTTGCTTCAGTTTATTCAGTTATTGTCGGTCAATGTTGATGTTACCCTGTGTTTGCTCCCGTTCTTCTGTACCCTTGCCTGTTCTTCTGTGAGTAAAAGTTGTATTAATTTATTCTCTGGACTCTGCCTGCACCCACACCGTGACACTAACATTATGCTGATAACAATTTTCACAATAAAACTTTACACACTTGAAAAAGAAAGTACACTTTCTAGTACACTTTCATTATGAAAAAATATTAGGACAGAACATTGTTTTAATTCAATGTCACAGTATTACAAGATAACGGACAGAAGAAATTGCAAACCTCTGGTTGAATTTAACTTAAGTGGCCAGACATAGAATTGCGTTTTCTTTCCTATTTCAATTTTTCTTATAGCAGCTGTCTGAAAAACAACAAATAATAATATGAAAAAAGAGAGTTATATATGAATAAATAAGGTTGTCAAGCTTGAACTACTATAAACACCAATCAACACCATTATTCAGTCGTGAGACTGTGTTGGCTCAAGACAAAGTAACTTTTTACCAAAAACTTCAAAGAAAGATCATTGACATAATGACACCATTTTTTTTTCAAGAAATCAGAAATAAATACACAGCTTCATTTTGCAAATATAAAGAATGTTAATGCAATGTTGGACATATTATAATGGCTAATTAGGTTTTTTGCAGATGCATTGGACAATGTTTTATATTTGTATATTTGTATAAGACAAACAAATGTATCCACATAGATTTTAAAAAAAGATTTATTAAGATTAAAATTTTAAATAGTGATCTTTTTATTTAGCAAAAAACTAAAACATACCAGCAGCATCTTCATCTCTTCTAGTCTGCTTCGACGTCACTTGAAAAGCTTGGCTATGATTGGTCAAATTGAATAGCCTATAGCTGAACTGAAAAAGGCGCGCTGTTAGACTGTGCATGTGTCAAAAATACTACTGCCAAAGACAAGCAACGTTAATGTAACGCACATCTTACCTAGAATCATTCACAACATAATGAGGTTCCTGAATGCCACACGCCATCAGGGTTCTCAAGTCTCACGCATTGGCCGTGAGACACACGCATTTCGACCGGTTCACATGCCACACTGTGTATTTCTCACGCTGAAAAGGCAATGCCAACCAAGTTGTCCTGGCTGAAAGCTTTCTAACGTTGTATACGAGGCGCCGGCAAACAAAGTGAAGTTTCCTGCCGCCAGCGCGTATCTCAACGCATTCTCACCCCAAGGCGTCACCTTTGACCATGCTTCAATATTTGACGTTTTAGGCGCCCTTTAGCGTCACTTACATGACGCGATCCTACAGCGTCATCTAACTGACGCTAAAGGAAAGCGTCTGTTAGAGGACGCGGTTAGGTTTAGGTGTGGGGTGGGGGTAGGGTACACGCGATCCTAGGGCGTCATCTTACTGACGCTAAAGGGCGCCTAAAGCGTCAGATATTGAAGCATGTCCAAATGCTTCCCAAGGCGTCAGTTAAGTGACGCCTTGGGAGTGAGAATGGGCTGCGTATCTCCGCCAGATTGCGTTCGTTACTAGGCAACATACACTCACCGGCCACTTTATTAGGTACCCCATGCTAGTAACGGGTTGGACCCCCTTTTGCCTTCAGAACTGCCTCAATTCTTCGTGGCATAGATTCAACAAGGTGCTGGAAGCATTCCTCAGGGAGTTTGGTCCATATTGACATGATGGCATCACACAGTTGCCGCAGATTTGTCGGCTGCACAGCCATGATGCGAATCTCCCGTTCCACCACATCCCAAAGATGCTCTATTGGATTGAGATCTGGTGACTGTGGAGGCCATTTGAGTACAGCGAACTCATTGTCATGTTCAAGAAACCAGTCTGAGATGATTCCAGCTTTATGACATGGCGCATTATCCTGCTGAAAGTAGCCATCAGAAGTTGGGTACATTGTGGTCATAAAGGGATGGACATGGTCAGCAACAATACTCAGGTAGGCTGTGGCGTTGCAACGATGCTCAATTGGTACCAAGGGGCCCAAAGAGTGCCAAGAAAATATTCCCCACACCATGACACCACCACCACCAGCCTGAACCGTTGACACAAGGCAGGATGGATCCATGCTTTCATGTTGTAGACGCCAAATTCTGACCCTATTATCCGAATGTCGCAGCAGAAATCGAGACTCATCAGACCAGGCAACGTTTTTCCAATCTTCTGTCCAATTTCGATGAGCTTGTGCAAATTGTAGCCACAGTTTCCTGTTCTTAGCTGAAAGGAGTGGCACCCGGTGTGGTCTTCTGCTGCTGTAGCCCATCTGCCTCAAAGTTCGACGTACTGTGCGTTCAGAGATGCTCTTCTGCCCACCTTGGTTGTAACGGGTGGTTATTTGAGTCACTGTTGCCCTTCTATCAGCTCGAACCAGTCTGGCCATTCTCCTCTGACCTCTGGCATCAACAAGGCATTTCCGCCCACAGAACTGCCACTCACTGGATGTTTTTTCTTTTTCGGACCATTCTCTGTAAACCCTAGAGATGGTTGTGCGTGAAAATCCCAGTAGATTAGCAGTTTCTGAAATACTCAGACCAGCCCTTCTGGCACCAACAATCATGCCACGTTCAAAGTCACTCAAATCACCTTTCTTCCCCATACTGATGCTCGGTTTGAACTGCAGGAGATTGTCTTGACCATGTCTACATGCCTAAATGCACTGAGTTGCCGCCATGTGATTGGCTGCTTAGAAATTAAGTGTTATCGAGCAGTTGGACCGGTGTACCTAATAAAGTGGCCGGTGAGTGTATATGCGCGCTGCGTGCACCACTGATCTATACATGTCATTCAGTAGCGCGAACACACGGAAATGGACGGAACATCCTCGGCCACCGTACGTTCGTTACTAGGTAACCAACAACATCGCGCGAACACATGTGTCGTGATGGAGAAGAAGGTAAGTTGGAAGAAGCTCGTCTAACATTGTTGGGCTAGAACATTTAATATATAGCCCATCGTACATTATTATTGATGCAGTCAAAAACTCTACAACTACTTTGCAACCAGGCTCAGTTTGGCTATCTTACGTTATCTGAACTAAGAGAAATGTTAGTGGGTATGGAAAGGAATGAAGATTTACTGATTTTATTTTAAATTATATTATACTGTAATATTAATAGTCTTTCTAGTTACATTAAGGATGTATTACAGCAGATTGCTCTGGGTAATATTTAATCATTGTCATAATGTTGCATTTGTATTTTTCAAAGATGTCAGGAAAAAAGCAGAAAGATATTTTGTCATTTTGGGCACCAAAGGGTAAGCCCCCTAAAAAGGTTGCCAGATTAGAGGAGGAGACAGTGGAAGAGGTGGTGCACTCTAATCTGTCCATTTGTTCTCAATGTCCCACCACACAATAAATCATTCGTATTTGATGTGATGAATTGCTCTGTCATTTATCAGATTTACTAATTGTTATAATTTTAATTTGTTCTGGTTAATTATGAACAATGGGTAAAATTGGGGGCGGGGATGGGTGGGGCGGGGCTTCATTATGGCTCCTCCCCTAACCGCATGTGATCTCACTCCAAGCTTTTGCTCAAACTTGAGAACCCTGCACGCCATGCAAACGTGAAGAAGCTGGGTAAAATCAACACTAAAATTACTTAGAAGCTGCCAAGCTGGGTAAAATCAACACTAAAATTACAGTCTATGTCTTCTCAAAACGCTACGTTTCAAAAAGTTAATCACAAAAAAATATCACCTAATGAATCGCGTGGTTTCTTCCTAGTCCTCCAAAGACACATGATCGCTCTATGAATTTTAACAGTTTAAATGTAGACCTCTAAATCTAATCACAGTCAAGTAACATTTACGCACAGCAGAATTTAAGAATTATCTGACAAACGGAGGCTCTGAGTGAAGTGCGTGCGACGAGAGGAGAGCTCATTATCATAAGAACCAATCAAAACCATTGAACGGCTCTGGAACCAATCAGGACTCACGTGTAAGTAGTATGCTATTGTTTGAAATTAAACAAGTACAAACTTTTTTTATGGTCTCTGGAAAATATATCTGATCAAATTCAAATAATATGTTGAAATCCTTGTGGGAATTTAAACGTCGCATGCAGTGGACAACATGCTTTTAAGAAGCCCTTTGAGTAAAAGTGAACATCAGTAATTTTAGGTAGCCTACATTCTATGTATATACATCTATATATATATATATATATCATTAAAGGGTTAGTTCACCCAAAAATGAAAATTAAGTCATTAATTACTCACCCCCATGCTGTACCAACCCCGTAAGACCTTCGTTCGTCTTCGGAACACAAATGAAGATATTTTTGATTAAATTTGAGAGCTGTATAACTACCACATTGGCTCCTAAGGGACTGCCTCTTGACGGCCCAAAAAGTCAATGAAGAAAATGTTTAAATATCCGAAGTGACTACCGTGGCTCAACTATATGTGTATCAAGCGACGCGAATACTTTTTGTGCGAAAAAACAAACAAAAATAACGAGTTTATTCGACTATCTCTTTTCTTCCTTGTAGGCCAGAACGAGACTTCCTTATAGATTTCCACGACGCATGCGCGAGAATTGCGATCTAAGCTGGTGTAAGCAGATCGCAAATCTCGCGCATGCGTCGTGGAAATCTAAGGAATTCTCGTTCTGGCCTACAAGGAAGAAAAGAAATAGTCGAATAAACTCGTTATTTTTGTTTGTTTTTTCGCACAAAAAGTATTCGCGTCGCTTGATACACATATAGTTGAGCCACGGTAGTCACTTCGGATATTTAAACATTTTCTTCATTGACTTTTTGGGCCGTCAAGAGGCAGTCCCTTAGGAGCCAATGTGGTAGTTATACAGCTCTCAAATTTAATCAAAAATATCTTCATTTGTGTTCCGAAGACGAACGAAGGTCTTACGGGGTTGGTACAGCATGGGGGTGAGTAATTAATGACTTAATTTTCATTTTTGGGTGAACTAACCCTTTAAGACGGTCGCCTGCCACCACCTACTGGCGGTTTAGTGTTAAATGTTTAAAAGTAGCATCATTCTTTCTTATATGTAAATTAAAATCAATTTCATAACATTATTTCATGCAATTGTAATTTTTCAGTGTAAATGATTTAATTTGATCAACCCCTAGGGTAACAGCACTATGGTGTCTTATTATTAGAAATAATTGAATTTATTGATCAAATTTAGGAATTTAAAATGAAATATGAAGCATACATTTAATAATATTGGGGGAGGGGGGTGCCCTTTAAAGGTGCAGAAATTACAATATGGTGATTTAAATATCAAAGCTGATATATCAATGATGAGAATATTTTTTAAGAATAAGTCAAATTTTTAAAAAATCTGAACAAGCAACTTTTTTACTCGGACAAGTGAAAGGCAGATTTACTTAGCGTATGAAAAGGCTTAATGTCGAGCCCTCCCTATTTAGCAATGTCCTCAGGAGACACACATACACGGGTAGGCAGTGGCCCACCTTACCTGGTGACCATGTCTTGGTCCACCAGAATTTATAGTTTACCCACCTCTTCAACTACACCTCTGCATACACCAATCGTCTGTACTCTGTACAGTGCTGTCGATCACTGTCTGCTGTATGCTTTCGAATCAGTACTGTGATGTCATACACCAATCGTCTGTACTCTGTATAGTGCTGCTTCTAGTTGATCACTGTATATTTTCGAATCAGTACTGTGATGTCATACCCAGGGATGTAGTGGAGGCTAAATGCACGTAAATGCCATTTACCCACCTCCCAATATTCGGGAATTGCGTTTGCACCTCCAAAGTGCGTTTATCCACCTTTCAATTACGTGTATTCACCTCTAAATATCCAGTAGTTCCTAAGACATTTTAAATTAAGCTTATGTCGTTTTAGTTTCATATTGTCCACACTCTAAAAAATGATGAGTTGGATTTACTTAAAATATATATGCACCATTTTTGTATCAAAAAATGTGCAAATATATTTTAAGTAAATCCAACACAGTGCAGGCCATGTGAGATCAAAATAAATCTTAGTTCTGTTAACTTAAAATTTAAGCTCATTTATATATATAAAATAAGACAATTAAATCAGTTGAACCAACCATTTTAACTTAGTTTAGATCTTCAGCTTACATGTCTTAAAATAAATAACATGCAAATCACACACAATAAAGCATTTCACTTTATTATTTATTTAAATTGCATCTTAAAATATATTCAAATAGAAAATAGTTGTTAAAATAATAATAATAATATAGTCACAATATTACAGTTTTTCTTGGATCAAAGAAATGAAGGCTTGGTGGGCAGAAGAGACTTCTTTTAAAAATATTAAAAAATCTTAGTGTGTGTGTGTGTGTGTGTCTATATATATAATTATATATATATATATATATATATATATATATATATATATATATATATTATTTTTTTCAAAAACCAATAAAAAAAAACAATTAAATGCAACAAATTAGTCCATTATTAAATGCCTATAAATATATAAAAAATAGTCTATTAAATAATATCTATTAATTTAAACAAAACAGAAGTTAATTAATGACTTTCCTCCAGAGGTTATGAACGAATCTCTTCAAAAACATTTTAGCAGTAACTACTGGAAAACAGTAAAGATCTACAATCTTTATTTGAAGCTAAAGTTTTGTTTAAAGGGTATTTACTTATTTTGATAATAATTTTGAAGGTTTAATTTACTGAATTAACGCTGTCATTTAGGAATAATATTGTGCTAGAATCAAGATTGCCATTATTTAATGATAAATCGTGCACACACGGAGCTGTAGGCAATGTGCTTTCGAATTTAATATTTGTATGTTAATGTTACCAAAAGTAGGCTAACCCGCGCCCAAGGCTCCCTTTCCCGCGATCCATGTAGGCCTATAGACAATAGAGATAGAGAACATGGGAATTTGTAAGTATGCAAAGTACATTAGTTTTATCCAAAAACAACTCGCTAATAAAGTAGGCCTATAATCTATCCGTGGGGGAGAGAGAGCGCAGTCCGAATTGGTCACACCGAACGCGTCAAACACGTCAAGTCTAGTTAGACGCTTGAATCTTCTGCAGCCCGCTCAAGTTCAAAATTTTCTACTGAGAGAGACGTTCGCGGCAAACGAGTCACCCAATTCGCGACGCCCGGCGCGAATGATGCGTCTTCGCGTCTTTGCATTGACTATGAATGTACTCTGCTATCGCAATTAAATTCGCGTTCGGTGTGAACACACCATTAATGCCAACGCATTCTCACCCCAAGGCGTCACCTTTGACCATGCTTCAATATTTGACGTTTTAGGCGCCCTTTAGCGTCACTTACATGACGCGATCCTAAGGCGTCATCTAACTGACGCTAAAGGAAAGCGTCTGTTAGAGGACGCGGTTAGGTTTAGGTGTGGGGTGGGGGTAGGGTACACGCGATCTCAGGGCGTCATCTTACTGACGCTAAAGGGTCAGATATTGAAGCATGTCCAAAAGCTTCCCAAGGCGTCAGTTAGGTGACGCCTTGGGGGTGAGAATGGGCTGTTAATGCATATACGAGCCAACATCATGGTCATATATTTTGAAAAAACACAATATATAGCTACTCGCGTGCAAAACACTTATTTCATTCGTTAACATGTAGACTACAAATGTTTGCATTCGTAAGAAACGTTTCTAATTGTTGATGCAAAATTTGTAGCAATTCTGAAATTCAGTTAAAAGTAAATTTCTTGATCAAAAATGCAATAAATGATCATGTGTAGGCCTAAGTACAAAAAATAAGCTTACCGCTTCTCAACGTCTTCACATGTTTCATATTTTTTTTGTCTGGATAGGCATCACGGGAAATTGCATAGCCTATATCACGTGGCTCATACAGTTACTTAAACTGATATAATCGATTTACTTAATTTTGATGCAATTATTGTAGTAGTTGACATGCATTATGTTTTTTTATTATTTTATTTATGCATACATTTAAGTGCACCTAGTAGCTTATATTTTTTTGTTACACACATATGTTAAGTAAACGTTGAAAAGTTAGGAATACTTAATTTTTTATGTTTGATCCAATTACTTTTATAAGTATTGGTTGTTCGGCTGCTTCAAGATCATACATGCTTTCGAAACAGTACTGTGATGTCATACACCAATCGTCTGTACTCTGTACAGTGCTGCTTCAAGATCATACTGTTTGCTTTCGAAACAGTACTGTGATGTCATACACCAATCGTCTGTACTCTGTACAGTGCTGCTTCAAGATCATACTGTATGCTTTCAAATCAGTACTGTGATGTCATACACCAATCGTATGTTCTCTGTACAGTGCTGCTTCAAGATCATACTGTTTGCTTTCGAATCAGTACTGTGATGTCATACACCAATCGTCTGTACTCTGTACAGTGCTGCTTCAAGATCATACTGTATGCTTTCGAATCAGTACTGTGATGTCATAAACCAATCGTCTGTAGGGGAGACCCGGGGCAATTGTAACGTATTTTACATTTTCCTTAATAACTCACAAACTACTTGAGATAGACTAGTCATCTTTTGATACAAGAAACATATATATGTGCACTAATTAATAATACAATTTATATATTTTTACTTATAAGAACAAGACTAAAATATTCAATTAAATGCAGTGTGGGGGCAATTGTAACACTGAGAAATAACTCCTATTAACCCACTTTATCTCAAATAAAAGCCTACCTCAAAGTAATCACTTTACTGCTGTTAATTTTAATAGTTTATATAATATTCCCACTTTGTCAAGCACATATAAAACACACATTCTTTTATATAAAAAATGTTAATTGATGATTTGTTAATACTGGAACAAACATTTATTTTAATACACCCTTTTAAAATGAAGTTTTACAATAGAATTTAGTGAAATATGTTCATTTTTTTTAACAGAAAAGTATGTCAACACACACAAACAAGCTTATTACAATGGTCCTTGTGGCTCGGGGGCAACTGTAACACAGTGTTACAGTGTTGTTCATGTTCTTTTTTAATCAATAACCTAGGGATAAAATGTATACAAGTTTAAATTGACAGACATCTAAACTTTAGACAGCAGAAGAAAAATACTGTACATTCAAAAAATAACTTTCACACCTCAAAATCAGTTTGTCGTTAATAACTTCTGCTAAAGTTGAAAATGTCACGCTTCTTTTCCACAGATAGAGAGAGAATCCTATTGGGCATGTACAGATTAAGTGTCATCACTCTAGCTTGTTTCTGATTGGAGGAATTGAGTGTGGTACAATTGCCCCCTGTTACAATTGCCCCCGGTCTCCCCAGTGCTTCGTCAAGGTGATCAAAGTACACTGCATGCTTTCGAATCAGTACTGTGATGTCATACACCCAGGGATGTAGTGGAGGCTAAATGCACAAATGCCGTTTACGCACCTCCCAATATTCGGGAATTGCGTTTACCCACCTCCAAAGTGCGTTTATCCACCTTTCAATTGCGTTTATCCACCTCTAAATATCCTAGTTCCTAAGACATTTTAAATTAAGCTTATGTCGTTAATTTAGTTTCTTTAATTTAGTTAATTTAGTATAGGTTGTTAAACCTAAGGCGAACTTTTTCACTCATTAAGACGGTCGCCTGCCACCACCTACTGGCGGTTTAGTGTTAAATGTTTAAAAGTAGCATCATTCTTTCTTATATGTAAATTAAAATCAATTTCATAACATTATTTCATGCAATTGTAATTTTTCAGTGTAAATGATTTAATTTGATCAACCCCTAGGGTAACAGCCCTATGGTGTGATGCCGGTGCCGTGATGTGGCAGAAACACAGGAAGGAGGCTGGATCCAAACGCAGTGTAGAGGCTTTATTTAGACAAACTACATATTTAAACAAAGACTCAGGAACAGGGCTCAGGAACAGGACTCAGATACGGGAGTGACACACAACGACCTCACACGTACAACAACTCACAAAACTAAGACAGAAACAAAGGGCTTAAATAATAAGACAAGCAAACTTAACAAGGTAACGAGGGGGCGTGGACAATAGGAAACACCTGGAAAACTCAATAGACAGGGAACCACTAATAATACAAAGACACAAAACCACATCATAACAGAGCCCCTCCCCTATGGGCGGCTCCTGACGCCCATAAAGACACCAAAAAGTTCAGGTGGGCGGTGAAGCGAAGGCGGTCTGGGGGAGGGACGGAGGGCCAGGCCCGTGCAGGGGAACGGGACCAGGAGGTAGCCAAGACGAGCCTGGGCCGCAGAGCGTGGGCCGTGCAGGACCAGGCGAAGGCCAGGGCGGAGCAGGACCAGGCGAAGGCCAGGGCGGAGCAGGACCAGGCGAAGGCCAGGGCGGAGCAGGACCAGGCGAAGGCCAGGGCGGAGCAGGACCAGGCGAAGGCCAGGGCGGAGCAGGACCAGGCGAAGGCCAGGGCGGAGCAGGACCAGGCGACGGCCAGGGCGGAGCAGGACCAGGCGACGGCCAGGGCGGAGCAGGACCAGGCGAAGGCCAGGGCGGAGCAGGACCAGGCGACGCTGTGGGACCCTCGGGCGTCCACAACAGTGAAGGTCCCTCAGACGGCCACGGCGGTGAAGCCCCCTCGGAAGACCATGGCGGTGAAGACCCCTCGGGCGGCCACGGCGGTGAAGACCCCTCGGGCGGCCACGGCGGTGAAGACCCCTCGGGCGGCCACGGCGGTGAAGACCCCTCGGGCGGCCACGGCGGAGCAGGATGAGATAAAGGCCATGTCTGTATAGCCTCCATGGCCCTCACCAGGTACCTACTGCCCCCCCCAAAAAAATACTTGGAGAAGTCCATAGGGAGTTGAAGGGCACAGCTTGAACAGAGCTTGAAGGACACCGGCAGGGCGAGGCGCGGAGGCGGGGCCGGCAGGGCGAGGCGCAGAGGCGGGGCCGGCAGGGCGAGGCGCAGAGGCGGGGCCGGCAGGGCGAGGCGCAGAGGCGGGGCCGGCAGGGTGAGGCATCCTGGTATGCTCACCGAAGCCTGGCGAACCGAACGAGCCCTCCTTTTCCTCCTGCGGCGGCGTTTCACTTGAACTGAAGACTTAATCACATGAACTGAAGACTCATCACTCACTGGAGATTCGCTCACTTGACTCGATTTGGACCTGGACACACTTGACTCACTTGCTTTGGACCTGGACACACTTGACTCCCTTGACTCGGCCGTTGACTCACTTGACTCGGCCGTTGACTCACTTGACTCACTCACAGGGCTGACGTGAATCGTGTGCTCGGCTGAGCTGACGTGAAACAGCGGTGCGGGCTCAGCGGGCCTGATGGTCGTGATAACATCCCTCTCTACCTCTCCAACAGTGAAGGGAGATCCACAAAACTGCAGGACAAAATCAATGAACTGCTCCAGGGTCCAACTGGGGTCCTCCTCTGGTAAATTTAAACCAATGTCTAGATCCAGTCCACTCCAGAAACAGTCCTTCAATGCATCTTCTCCATCCGGAACGAGATGGCTAAACAAAAGGAATTCCTCCACATAATCCTCGATGCAGCGATTGTTCTGATAAAGAGAGCAAAGTTTGCTCAGTGAGCTCTGGCTACTACCTGCTGGATCCATGTTTAGGTGAGTTGTTCTGTGATGCCGGTGCCGTGATGTGGCAGAAACACAGGAAGGAGGCTGGATCCAAACGCAGTGTAGAGGCTTTATTTAGACAAACTACATATTTAAACAAAGACTCAGGAACAGGACTCAGATACGGGAGTGACACACAACGACCTCACACGTACAACAACTCACAAAACTAAGACAGAAACAAAGGGCTTAAATAATAAGACAAGCAAACTTAACAAGGTAACGAGGGGGCGTGGACAATAGGAAACACCTGGAAAACTCAATAGACAGGGAACCACTAATAATACAAAGACACAAAACCACATCATAACATATGGTGTCTTATTATTAGAAATAATTGAATTTATTGATCAAATTTAGGAATTTAAAATGAAATATGAAGCATACATTTAATAATTTTGGGGGAGGGGGGTGCCCTTTAAAGGTGCAGAAATTACAATATGGTGATTTAAATATCAGCTGATATATCAATGATGAGAATATTTTTTAAGAATAAGTCAAATTTTTAAAAAATCTGAACAAGCAACTTTTTTACTCGGACAAGTGAAAGGCAGATTTACTTAGCGTATGAAAAGGCTTAATGTCGAGCCCTCCCTATATAGCAATGTCATCAGGAGACACACATACACGGGTAGGCAGTGGCCCACCTTACCTGGTGACCATGTCTTGGTCCACCAGAATTTATAGTTTACCCACCTCTTCAACTACACCTCTGCATACACCAATCGTCTGTACTCTACAGTGCTGTCGATCACTGTCTGCTGTATGCTTTCGAATCAGTACTGTGATGTCATACACCAATCGTCTGTACTCTGTATAGTGCTGCTTCTAGTTGATCACTGTATATTTTCGAATCAGTACTGTGATGTCATACCCAGGGATGTAGTGGAGGCTAAATGCACGTAAATGCCATTTACCCACCTCCCAATATTCGGGAATTGCGTTTGCACCTCCAAAGTGCGTTTATCCACCTTTCAATTACGTTTATTCACCTCTAAATATCCAGTAGTTCCTAAGACATTTTAAATTAAGCTTATGTCGTTTTAGTTTCATATTGTCCACACTCTAAAAAATGATGAGTTGGATTTACTTAAAATATATATGCACCATTTTTGTATCAAAAAATGTGCACATATCTTTTAAGTAAATCCAACACAGTGCAGGCCATGTGAGATCAACATAAATCTTAGTTCTGTTAACTTAAAATTTAAGCTCATTTATATATATAAAATAAGACAATTAAATCAGTTGAACCAACCATTTTAACTTAGTTTAGATCTTCAGCTTACATGTCTTAAAATAAATAACATGCAAATCACACACAATAAAGCATTTCACTTTATTATTTATTTAAATTGCATCTTAAAATATATTCAAATAGAAAATAGTTGTTAAAATAATAATAATAATATAGTCACAATATTACAGTTTTTCTTGGATCAAAGAAATGGAGGCTTGGTGGGCAGAAGAGACTTCTTTTAAAAATATTAAAAAATCTTAGTGTGTGTGTGTGTGTGTGTGTGTGTCTATATATATAATTATATATATATATATATATATATATATATATATATATATATATATATATGTATATATATATTATTTTTTTCAAAAACCAATAAAAAAAACAATTAAATGCAACAAATTAGTCCATTATTAAATGCCTATAAATATAAAAAAATAGTCTATTAAATAATATCTATTAATTTAAACAAAACAGAAGTTAATTAATGACTTTCCTCCAGAGGTTATGAACGAATCTCTTCAAAAACATTTTAGCAGTAACTACTGGAAAACAGTAAAGATCTACAATCTTTATTTGAAGCTAAAGTTTTGTTTAAAGGGTATTTACTTATTTTGATAATAATTTTGAAGGTTTAATTTACTGAATTAACGCTGTCATTTAGGAATAATATTGTGCTAGAATCAAGATTGCCATTATTTAATGATAAATCGTGCACACACGGAGCTGTAGGCAATGTGCTTTCGAATTTAATATTTGTATGTTAACGTTACCAAAAGTAGGCTAACCCGCGCCCAAGGCTCCCTTTCCCGCGATCCATGTAGGCCTATAGACAATAGAGATAGAGAACATGGGAATTTGTAAGTATGCAAAGTACATTAGTTTTATCCAAAAACAACTCGCTAATAAAGTAGGCCTATAATCTATCCGTGGGGGAGAGAGAGCGCAGTCCGAATTGGTCACACCGAACGCGTCAAACACGTCAAGTCTAGTTAGACGCTTGAATCTTCTGCAGCCCGCTCAAGTTCAAAATTTTCTACTGAGAGAGACGTTCGCGGCAAACGAGTCACCCAATTCGCGACGCCCGGCGCGAATGATGCGTCTTCGCGTCTTTGCATTGACTATGAATGTACTCTGCTATCGCAATTAAATTCGCGTTCGGTGTAAACACACCATTAATGCATATACGAGCCAACATCATGGTCATATATTTTGAAAAAACACAATATATAGCTACTCGCGTGCAAAACACTTATTTCATTCGTTAACATGTAGACTACAAATGTTTGCATTCGTAAGAAACGTTTTTAATTGTTGATGCAAAATTTGTAGCAATTCTGAAATTCAGTTAAAAGTAAATTTCTTGACCAAAAATGCAATAAATGATCATGTAGGCCTAAGTACAAAAAATAAGCTTACCGCTTCTCAACGTCTTCACATGTTTCATATTTTTTTTGTCTGGATAGGCATCACGGGAAATTGCATAGCCTATATCACGTGGCTCATACAGTTACTTAAACTGATATAATCGATTTACTTAATTTTGATGCAATTATTGTAGTAGTTGACATGCATTATGTTTTTTTATTATTTTATTTATGCATACATTTAAGTGCACCTAGTAGCTTATATTTTTTTTGTTACACACATAATAGTAAACGTTGAAAAGTTAGGAATACTTAATTTTTTATGTTTGATCCAATTACTTTTATAAGTATTGGTTGTTCGGCTGCTTCAAGATCATACATGCTTTCGAAACAGTACTGTGATGTCATACACCAATCGTCTGTACTCTGTACAGTGCTGCTTCAAGATTATACTGTTTGCTTTGAATCAGTACTGTGATGTCATACACCAATCGTCTGTACTCTGTACAGTGCTGCTTCAAGATCATGTATGCTTTCAAATCAGTACTGTGATGTCATACACCAATCGTCTGTACTCTGTACAGTGCTGCTTCAAGATCATACTGTATGCTTTCAAATCAGTACTGTGATGTCATACACCAATCGTCTGTACTCTGTACAGTGCTGCTTCAAGATCATGTATGCTTTCAAATCAGTACTGTGATGTCATACACCAATCGTATGTACTCTGTACAGTGCTGCTTCAAGATCATACTGTATGCTTTCGAATCAGTGATGTCATAAACCAATCGTCTGTAGGGGAGACCCGGGGCAATTGTAACGTATTTTACATTTTCCTTAATAACTCACAAACTACTTGAGATAGACTAGTCATCTTTTGATACAAGAAACATATATATGTGCACTAATTAATAATACAATTTATATATTTTTACTTATAAGAACAAGACTAAAATATTAAATTAAATGCAGTGTGGGGGCAATTGTAACACTGAGAAATAACTCCTATTAACCCACTTTATCTCAAATAAAAGCCTACCTCAAAGTAATCACTTTACTGCTGTTAATTTTAAGAGTTTATATAATATTCCCACTTTGTCAAGCACATATAAAACACACATTATTTTATATAAAAAATGTTAATTGATGATTTGTTAATACTGGAACAAACATTTATTTTAATACACCCTTTTAAAATGAAGTTTTACAATAGAATTTAGTGAAATATGTTCATTTTTTTTAACAGAAAAGTATGTCAACACACACAAACAAGCTTATTACAATGGGCCTTGTGGCTCGGGGGCAACTGTAACACAGTGTTACAGTGTTGTTCATGTTCGTTTTTAATCAATAACCTAGGGATAAAATGTATACAAGTTTAAATTGACAGACATCTAAACTTTAGACAGCAGAAGAAAAATACTGTACATTCAAAAAATAACTTTCACACCTCAAAATCAGTTTGTCGTTAATAACTTCTGCTAAAGTTGAAAATGTCACGCTTCTTTTCCACAGATAGAGAGAGAATCCTATTGGGCATGTACAGATTAAGTGTCATCACTCTAGCTTGTTTCTGATTGGAGGAATTGAGTGTGGTACAATTGCCCCCTGTTACAATTGCCCCCGGTCTCCCCAGTGCTTCGTCAAGGTGATCAAAGTACACTGCATGCTTTCGAATCAGTACTGTGATGTCATACACCCAGGGATGTAGTGGAGGCTAAATGCACAAATGCCGTTTACGCACCTCCCAATATTCGGGAATTGCGTTTACCCACCTCCAAAGTGCGTTTATCCACCTTTCAATTGCGTTTATCCACCTCTAAATATCCTAGTTCCTAAGACATTTTAAATTAAGCTTATGTCGTTAATTTAGTTTCTTTAATTTAGTTAATTTAGTATAGGTTTGTTAAACCTAAGGCGAACTTTTTCACTCATTAAGACGGTCGCCTGCCACCACCTACTGGCGGTTTAGTGTTAAATGTTTAAAAGTAGCATAATTCTTTCTTATATGTAAATTAAAATCAATTTCATAACATTATTTCATGCAATTGTAATTTTTCAGTGTAATGATTTAATTTGATCAACCCCTAGGGTAACAGCCCTATGGTGTCTTATTATTAGAAATAATTGAATTTATTGATCAAATTTAGGAATTTAAAATGAAATATGAAGCATACATTTAATAATTTTGGGGGAGGGGGGTGCCCTTTAAAGGTGCAGAAATTACAATATGGTGATTTAAATATCAAAGCTGATATATCAATGATGAGAATATTTTTTAAGAATAAGTCAAATTTTTAAAAAATCTGAACAAGCAACTTTTTTACTCGGACAAGTGAAAGGCAGATTTACTTAGCGTATGAAAAGGCTTAATGTCGAGCCCTCCCTATATAGCAATGTCATCAGGAGACACACATACACCGGTAGGCAGTGGCCCACCTTACCTGGTGACCATGTCTTGGTCCACCAGAATTTATAGTTTACCCACCTCTTCAACTACACCTCTGCATACACCAATCGTCTGTACTCTGTACAGTGCTGTCGATCACTGTCTGCTGTATGCTTTCGAATCAGTACTGTGATGTCATACACCAATCGTCTGTACTCTGTATAGTGCTGCTTCTAGTTGATCACTGTATATTTTCGAATCAGTACTGTGATGTCATACCCAGGGATGTAGTGGAGGCTAAATGCACGTAAATGCCATTTACCCACCTCCCAATATTCGGGAATTGCGTTTGCACCTCCAAAGTGCGTTTATCCACCTTTCAATTACGTTTATTCACCTCTAAATATCCAGTAGTTCCTAAGACATTTTAAATTAAGCTTATGTCGTTTTAGTTTCATATTGTCCACACTCTAAAAAATGATGAGTTGGATTTACTTAAAATATATATGCACCATTTTTGTATCAAAAAATGTGCACATATCTTTTAAGTAAATCCAACACAGTGCAGGCCATGTGAGATCAACATAAATCTTAGTTCTGTTAACTTAAAATTTAAGCTCATTTATATATATAAAATAAGACAATTAAATCAGTTGAACCAACCATTTTAACTTAGTTTAGATCTTCAGCTTACATGTCTTAAAATAAATAACATGCAAATCACACACAATAAAGCATTTCACTTTATTATTTATTTAAATTGCATCTTAAAATATATTCAAATAGAAAATAGTTGTTAAAATAATAATAATAATATAGTCACAATATTACAGTTTTTCTTGGATCAAAGAAATGAAGGCTTGGTGGGCAGAAGAGACTTCTTTTAAAAATATTAAAAAATCTTAGTGTGTGTGTGTGTGTCTATATATATATATATATATATATATATATATATATATATATATATATATATATATATATATATATTATTTTTTTTTCAAAAACCAATAAAAAAAACAATTAAATGCAACAAATTAGTCCATTATTAAATGCCTATAAATATAAAAAAATAGTCTATTAAATAATATCTATTAATTTAAACAAAACAGAAGTTAATTAATGACTTTCCTCCAGAGGTTATGAACGAATCTCTTCAAAAACATTTTAGCAGTAACTACTGGAAAACAGTAAAGATCTACAATCTTTATTTGAAGCTAAAGTTTTGTTTAAAGGGTATTTACTTATTTTGATAATAATTTTGAAGGTTTAATTTACTGAATTAACGCTGTCATTTAGGAATAATATTGTGCTAGAATCAAGATTGCCATTATTTAATGATAAATCGTGCACACACGGAGCTGTAGGCAATGTGCTTTCGAATTTAATATTTGTATGTTAACGTTACCAAAAGTAGGCTAACCCGCGCCCAAGGCTCCCTTTCCCGCGATCCATGTAGGCCTATAGACAATAGAGATAGAGAACATGGGAATTTGTAAGTATGCAAAGTACATTAGTTTTATCCAAAAACAACTCGCTAATAAAGTAGGCCTATAATCTATCCGTGGGGGAGAGAGAGCGCAGTCCGAATTGGTCACACCGAACGCGTCAAACACGTCAAGTCTAGTTAGACGCTTGAATCTTCTGCAGCCCGCTCAAGTTCAAAATTTTCTACTGAGAGAGACGTTCGCGGCAAACGAGTCACCCAATTCGCGACGCCCGGCGCGAATGATGCGTCTTCGCGTCTTTGCATTGACTATGAATGTACTCTGCTATCGCAATTAAATTCGCGTTCGGTGTAAACACACCATTAATGCATATACGAGCCAACATCATGGTCATATATTTTGAAAAAACACAATATATAGCTACTCGCGTGCAAAACACTTATTTCATTCGTTAACATGTAGACTACAAATGTTTGCATTCGTAAGAAACGTTTCTAATTGTTGATGCAAAATTTGTAGCAATTCTGAAATTCAGTTAAAAGTAAATTTCTTGACCAAAAATGCAATAAATGATCATGTGTAGGCCTAAGTACAAAAAATAAGCTTACCGCTTCTCAACGTCTTCACATGTTTCATATTTTTTTTGTCACGATAGGCATCACGGGAAATTGCATAGCCTATATCACGTGGCTCATACAGTTACTTAAACTGATATAATCGATTTACTTAATTTTGATGCAATTATTGTAGTAGTTGACATGCATTATGTTTTTTTTATTATTTTATTTATGCATACATTTAAGTGTACCTAGTAGCTTATATTTTTTTGTTACACACATATGTTAAGTAAACGTTGAAAAGTTAGGAATACTTAATTTTTTATGTTTGATCCAATTACTTTTATAAGTATTGGTTGTTCGGCTGCTTCAAGATCATACATGCTTTCGAAACAGTACTGTGATGTCATACACCAATCGTCTGTACTCTGTACAGTGCTGCTTCAAGATTATACTGTTTGCTTTCGAATCAGTACTGTGATGTCATACACCAATCGTCTGTACTCTGTACAGTGCTGCTTCAAGATGCTTACAGCATCATACTGTATGCTTTCAAATCAGTACTGTGATGTCATACACCAATCGTCTGTACTCTGTACAGTGCTGCTTCAAGATCATGTATGCTTTCAAATCAGTACTGTGATGTCATACACCAATCGTATGTACTCTGTACAGTGCTGCTTCAAGATCATACTGTTTGCTTTCGAATCAGTACTGTGATGTCATACACCAATCGTCTGTACTCTGTACAGTGCTGCTTCAAGATCATACTGTATGCTTTCGAATCAGTGATGTCATAAACCAATCGTCTGTAGGGGAGACCCGGGGCAATTGTAACGTATTTTACATTTTCCTTAATAACTCACAAACTACTTGAGATAGACTAGTCATCTTTTGATACAAGAAACATATATATGTGCACTAATTAATAATACAATTTATATATTTTTACTTATAAGAACAAGACTAAAATATTCAATTAAATGCAGTGTGGGGGCAATTGTAACACTGAGAAATAACTCCTATTAACCCACTTTATCTCAAATAAAAGCCTACCTCAAAGTAATCACTTTACTGCTGTTAATTTTAAGAGTTTATATAATATTCCCACTTTGTCAAGCACATATAAAACACACATTATTTTATAAAAAAAATGTTAATTGATGATTTGTTAATACTGGAACAAACATTTATTTTAATACACCCTTTTAAAATGAAGTTTTACAATAGAATTTAGTGAAATATGTTCATTTTTTTTAACAGAAAAGTATGTCAACACACACAACCAAGCTTATTACAATGGGCCTTGTGGCTCGGGGGCAACTGTAACACAGTGTTACAGTGTTGTTCATGTTCGTTTTTAATCAATAACCTAGGGATAAAATGTATACAAGTTTAAATTGACAGACATCTAAACTTTAGACAGCAGAAGAAAAATACTGTACATTCAAAAAATAACTTTCACACCTCAAAATCAGTTTGTCATTAATAACTTCTGCTAAAGTTGAAAATGTCACGCTTCTTTTCCACAGATAGAGAGAGAATCCTATTGGGCATGTACAGATTAAGTGTCATCACTCTAGCTTGTTTCTGATTGGAGGAATTGAGTGTGGTACAATTGCCCCCTGTTACAATTGCCCCCGGTCTCCCCAGTGCTTCGTCAAGGTGATCAAAGTACACTGCATGCTTTCGAATCAGTACTGTGATGTCATACACCCAGGGATGTAGTGGAGGCTAAATGCACAAATGCCGTTTACGCACCTCCCAATATTCGGGAATTGCGTTTACCCACCTCCAAAGTGCGTTTATCCACCTTTCAATTGCGTTTATCCACCTCTAAATATCCTAGTTCCTAAGACATTTTAAATTAAGCTTATGTCGTTAATTTAGTTTCTTTAATTTAGTTAATTTAGTATAGGTTGTTAAACCTAAGGCGAACTTTTTCACTCATTAAGACGGTCGCCTGCCACCACCTACTGGCGGTTTAGTGTTAAATGTTTAAAAGTAGCATAATTCTTTCTTATATGTAAATTAAAATCAATTTCATAACATTATTTCATGCAATTGTAATTTTTCAGTGTAAATGATTTAATTTGATCAACCCCTAGGGTAACAGCCCTATGGTGTCTTATTATTAGAAATAATTGAATTTATTGATCAAATTTAGGAATTTAAAATGAAATATGAAGCATACATTTAATAATTTTGGGGGAGGGGGGTGCCCTTTAAAGGTGCAGAAATTACAATATGGTGATTTAAATATCAAAGCTGATATATCAATGATGAGAATATTTTTTAAGAATAAGTCAAATTTTTAAAAAATCTGAACAAGCAACTTTTTTACTCGGACAAGTGAAAGGCAGATTTACTTAGCGTATGAAAAGGCTTAATGTCGAGCCCTCCCTATATAGCAATGTCATCAGGAGACACACATACACCGGTAGGCAGTGGCCCACCTTACCTGGTGACCATGTCTTGGTCCACCAGAATTTATAGTTTACCCACCTCTTCAACTACACCTCTGCATACACCAATCGTCTGTACTCTGTACAGTGCTGTCGATCACTGTCTGCTGTATGCTTTCGAATCAGTACTGTGATGTCATACACCAATCGTCTGTACTCTGTATAGTGCTGCTTCTAGTTGATCACTGTATATTTTCGAATCAGTACTGTGATGTCATACCCAGGGATGTAGTGGAGGCTAAATGCACGTAAATGCCATTTACCCACTGTCACGGAACGGATGGATTAAGGTGCGAGGACTCAAGTGCAAAACAATGGGTATATTTATTAAGTAAATAACACAAAATAAAACTACAACAAAAACTCCCTCGTGGGGGAAAACTAGACAGAATCAGGCAGGATACAGGAAACACTAGGAACATGGACAACGAACCAGCACAGGACTGCAAACACAGGGAGATTAAATAGGGGAACAAACATAAGAGGGTAACGAGGCAGGCAGGTGGGGGAAATAAAACAATAACGAGATAACAAGATGGGCAGGGTTAGACAATAGACAGGAGAGTACATGGCACAAGGAAATAACATGACAGCCATGTGCTCACAACCGACCAGACTAAACAAACACATGACAAACCAGGAGTGGCACAGCTCTGTCACTAAATCAAGAGAAACCCAGACAAGGGTGACAGAACTGTGACACTACCCCCCCTCAAAGGGACGCCACCTGGCGTTCCCAAGGAGGGACACCAAAAACAAGACAGGAACATCCAACGTGTTAGACCAAACAGCAGACAAGACAAGCAGATCAGAACACATACACAGAGAGGGGAGGGACGGGAGGGTTGAGCCAGGGAGGGACGGGCGGGTCTGCATTCCTGGCTGAGGACCAGGGTGGTGCCGGCAGGAGGGACCAGGGAGACTCAGGCGGGTCTGGATTCCTCACTGAGAACCAGGGCGGAGCAGGCAGTTCAGGCGGCCATGGCGGAGCAGGCAGTTCAGGCAGCCAGGGTGAACCAGGCAGTTCAGGTGGCCAGGACGGATCAGGCAATTCTGGTGGCCAGGACGGACAAGGCAGTTCAGGTGGCCAGGGTGGACCAGGCTGTTCAGGTGACCAGTGCTGAGCAGGCAGTTCAGGTGGCCTGGGTGGACCAGGCAGTTCAGGTGGCCAGGACGGATCAGGCAGTTCAGGTGGCCAGGACGGATCAGGCAATTCTGGTGGCCAGGACGGACAAGGCAGTTCAGGTGGCCAGGGTGGACCAGGCTGTTCAGGTGACCAGTGCTGAGCAGGCAGTTCAGGTGGCCTGGGTGGACCAGGCAGTTCAGGCGCAGACACCAGTTCAGGTACAGAACCCGGATCAGGAAAAGACACCGGCTCAGAAACAGACATGGCCATATCGTCTGGAGACGTTGGTTCGGTAGTGACCATACTGTCCAAAGACCCCGGCTTGGCAGCGGCTACCTTGTTAGGAAACACTGGCATGGCTGACCTGGTGGGAGCGGTCTCTGGCTCGGCAGAACTGACGTGAACAGTCTCTTGTATGGCAGGAACAACGTGAACAGATTCGGGCTTGAATTGTAACATGACCGGTGCCGGCAGGGCCAGGAGCTTGGGCGGCGCCGGCAGGGAGAAGCGCTTGGGTGGCGCCGGCAGGGCGAGGCGCTTGGGCGGCGCTGGCAGGGCGAGGCGCTTGGGCGGCGCTGGCAGGGCGAGGCGCTTGGGCGGCGCCGGCAGGGTGAGGCGCTTGGGCGCGGCTGCAGGCCTCCCTGGAGGCTTCGAGGGTTCAGCTGCAGGTTTCACTGGAAGCATCGGTGGTTCGACTGCAGACTTCACTGGAGGCTTCAGAGGTTCAACTGCAGGCTTTACTAGGGGCTTCGGGGAGTCGGCTGCAGGCTTCGGAAACATCTCCGGACCCTGTAGTTGGCCGGAAGCTTTCCTCCCCCGTCTACGTGAGCGTGTTGGTGCTACGAGCTTCTTGGCCACCTCTGAGAGCACTGCAGGGAGAGAGGACAGCTCTGGGACCACTGCAGTCGGATCCTTCTGGACCACCAGGCTTGGGACCACTGAAGTCGGGTCCTCCTGGATCACCGGACTTGGGACCATCGAAGTCGGGTCCTCCTGGACCACCGGGCTTGGGAGCGCCAAAGTCGGGTCCTTCTGGACTACTGGACTTGAGACCGTCGAAGTTGGGTCCTCCTGGACCACCGGCCGAAGGGAAGCATCAGGAGCCCTCCTCCTCCTGCGCTGGCGAGGCGATGAGAAAGTAACTGCCTCTGGGGGTGCTGCAGCTCCTTCAGCCTCCACTAGATAGGAGGCTGATGGGTCACACCCTTTCTTCCTCCTCCCTCTCCCCAAAGGGGTCATCGGAGGACCAGGGACATAGCAGTTTGTGAGGTCAGTGGGAGGTGGCCCAAGTGGCGGAAGACCACCCTCCCAGTCTGCACTGGATCCGCGATGGTAAACGTACCCCACAAACTGCCAGAATGATAGTGTCCCCAGCATTCCCATCTCCCAGGCAGGAACAGGCTCCTTAAGGCTGGTGTTGAATCTATCCTTAAGCACTGTGTCACCAATGTTGAGCCCCTCCGCAAAATACAGGAACTTGAAGGCAAGCTCCTTCACACTGCTTTCCCCTTGCCGCAGTGAAAGGAGCTTGTCGAGTCTCTCCACCATCGGAAAAGTGGAGGGGCAGGGAGATGGGAAAAGGAAAATACCCATGCTTGCTGAGTCCTCAGTTTGGCTGGTTCGTTCTGTCACGGAACGGATGGATTAAGGTGCGAGGACTCAAGTGCAAAACAATGGGTATATTTATTAAGTAAATAACACAAAATAAAACTACAACAAAAACTCCCTCGTGGGGGAAAACTAGACAGAATCAGGCAGGATACAGGAAACACTAGGAACATGGACAACGAACCAGCACAGGACTGCAAACACAGGGAGATTAAATAGGGGAACAAACATAAGAGGGTAACGAGGCAGGCAGGTGGGGGAAATAAAACAATAACGAGATAACAAGATGGGCAGGGTTAGACAATAGACAGGAGAGTACATGGCACAAGGAAATAACATGACAGCCATGTGCTCACAACCGACCAGACTAAACAAACACATGACAAACCAGGAGTGGCACAGCTCTGTCACTAAATCAAGAGAAACCCAGACAAGGGTGACAGAACTGTGACACCCACCTCCCAATATTCGGGAATTGCGTTTGCACCTCCAAAGTGCGTTTATCCACCTTTCAATTACGTTTATTCACCTCTAAATATCCAGTAGTTCCTAAGACATTTTAAATTAAGCTTATGTCGTTTTAGTTTCATATTGTCCACACTCTAAAAAATGATGAGTTGGATTTACTTAAAATATATATGCACCATTTTTGTATCAAAAAATGTGCACATATCTTTTAAGTAAATCCAACACAGTGCAGGCCATGTGAGATCAACATAAATCTTAGTTCTGTTAACTTAAAATTTAAGCTCATTTATATATATAAAATAAGACAATTAAATCAGTTGAACCAACCATTTTAACTTAGTTTAGATCTTCAGCTTACATGTCTTAAAATAAATAACATGCAAATCACACACAATAAAGCATTTCACTTTATTATTTATTTAAATTGCATCTTAAAATATATTCAAATAGAAAATAGTTGTTAAAATAATAATAATAATATAGTCACAATATTACAGTTTTTCTTGGATCAAAGAAATGAAGGCTTGGTGGGCAGAAGAGACTTCTTTTAAAAATATTAAAAAATCTTAGTGTGTGTGTGTGTGTGTGTGTGTCTATATCAACCCGATCTCACGACCAAGTCGTACGAATTCGACGAATGATTAAAAAGTGGCTAACTCGTAACAATTCATACGACCTCACTCGTACGAATTAATACGATTTTGCTAAATCGTACATATTTTACGAATTGGCTGATTCGTATGAATTCATACGAATGACCTACCCCTTACCCCGCCCCTAAACTTAACCATCACGTGGGTTTAGACAAATCGTACGAATTAGTACGAGTGAGGTCGTACGAATTAGTACGAATTAGACACTTTTTAATCATGCGTCGAATTCGTACGAATTGGTCGTGAGATAGTGTTGGTCTATATATATAATATATATATATATATATATATATATATATATATATATATATATATATATATATATATATATATATATATATATTATTTTTTTCAAAAACCAATCAAAAAACAATTAAATGCAACAAATTAGTCCATTATTAAATGCCTATAAATATAAAAAAATAGTCTATTAAATAATATCTATTAATTTAAACAAAACAGAAGTTAATTAATGACTTTCCTCCAGAGGTTATGAACGAATCTCTTCAAAAACATTTTAGCAGTAACTACTGGAAAACAGTAAAGATCTACAATCTTTATTTGAAGCTAAAGTTTTGTTTAAAGGGTATTTACTTATGTTGATAATAATTTTGAAGGTTTAATTTACTGAATTAACGCTGTCATTTAGGAGTAATATTGTGCTAGAATCAAGATTGCCATTATTTAATGATAAATCGTGCACACACGGAGCTGTAGGCAATGTGCTTTCGAATTTAATATTTGTATGTTAACGTTACCAAAAGTAGGCTAACCCGCGCCCAAGGCTCCCTTTCCCGCGATCCATGTAGGCCTATAGACAATAGAGATAGAGAACATGGGAATTTGTAAGTATGCAAAGTACATTAGTTTTATCCAAAAACAACTCGCTAATAAAGTAGGCCTATAATCTATCCGTGGGGGAGAGAGAGCGCAGTCCGAATTGGTCACACCGAACGCGTCAAACACGTCAAGTCTAGTTAGACGCTTGAATCTTCTGCAGCCCGCTCAAGTTCAAAATGTTCTACTGAGAGAGACGTTCGCGGAAAACGAGTCACCCAATTCGCGACGCCCGGCGCGAATGATGCGTCTTCGCGTCTTTGCATTGACTATGAATGTACTCTGCTATCGCAATTAAATTCGCGTTCGGTGTGAACACACCATTAATGCATATACGAGCCAACATCATGGTCATATATTTTGAAAAAACACAATATATAGCTACTCGCGTGCAAAACACTTATTTCATTCGTTAACATGTAGACTACAAATGTTTGCATTCGTAAGAAACGTTTCTAATTGTTGATGCAAAATTTGTAGCAATTCTGAAATTCAGTTAAAAGTAAATTTCTTGACCAAAAATGCAATAAATGATCATGTGTAGGCCTAAGTACAAAAAATAAGCTTACCGCTTCTCAACGTCTTCACATGTTTCATATTTTTTTTGTCTGGATAGGCATCACGGGAAATTGCATAGCCTATATCACGTGGCTCATACAGTTACTTAAACTGATATAATCGATTTACTTAATTTTGATGCAATTATTGTAGTAGTTGACATGCATTATGTTTTTTTTATTATTTTATTTATGCATACATTTAAGTGCACCTAGTAGCTTATATTTTTTTGTTACACACATATGTTAAGTAAACGTTGAAAAGTTAGGAATACTTAATTTTTTATGTTTGATCCAATTACTTTTATAAGTATTGGTTGTTCGGCTGCTTCAAGATCATACATGCTTTCGAAACAGTACTGTGATGTCATACACCCAGGGATGTAGTGGAGGCTAAATGCACAAATGCCGTTTACGCACCTCCCAATATTCGGGAATTGCGTTTACCCACCTCCAAAGTGCGTTTATCCACCTTTCAATTGCGTTTATCCACCTCTAAATATCCTAGTTCCTAAGACATTTTAAATTAAGCTTATGTCGTTAATTTAGTTTCTTTAATTTAGTTAATTTAGTATAGGTTGTTAAACCTAAGGCGAACTTTTTCACTCATTAAGACGGTCGCCTGCCACCACCTACTGGCGGTTTAGTGTTAAATGTTTAAAAGTAGCATAATTCTTTCTTATATGTAAATTAAAATCAATTTCATAACATTATTTCATGCAATTGTAATTTTTCAGTGTAAATGATTTAATTTGATCAACCCCTAGGGTAACAGCCCTATGGTGTCTTATTATTAGAAATAATTGAATTTATTGATCAAATTTAGGAATTTAAAATGAAATATGAAGCATACATTTAATAATTTTGGGGGAGGGGGGTGCCCTTTAAAGGTGCAGAAATTACAATATGGTGATTTAAATATCAAAGCTGATATATCAATGATGAGAATATTTTTTAAGAATAAGTCAAATTTTTAAAAAATCTGAACAAGCAACTTTTTTACTCGGACAAGTGAAAGGCAGATTTACTTAGCGTATGAAAAGGCTTAATGTCGAGCCCTCCCTATATAGCAATGTCATCAGGAGACACACATACACCGGTAGGCAGTGGCCCACCTTACCTGGTGACCATGTCTTGGTCCACCAGAATTTATAGTTTACCCACCTCTTCAACTACACCTCTGCATACACCAATCGTCTGTACTCTGTACAGTGCTGTCGATCACTGTCTGCTGTATGCTTTCGAATCAGTACTGTGATGTCATACACCAATCGTCTGTACTCTGTATAGTGCTGCTTCTAGTTGATCACTGTATATTTTCGAATCAGTACTGTGATGTCATACCCAGGGATGTAGTGGAGGCTAAATGCACGTAAATGCCATTTACCCACCTCCCAATATTCGGGAATTGCGTTTGCACCTCCAAAGTGCGTTTATCCACCTTTCAATTACGTTTATTCACCTCTAAATATCCAGTAGTTCCTAAGACATTTTAAATTAAGCTTATGTCGTTTTAGTTTCATATTGTCCACACTCTAAAAAATGATGAGTTGGATTTACTTAAAATATATATGCACCATTTTTGTATCAAAAAATGTGCACATATCTTTTAAGTAAATCCAACACAGTGCAGGCCATGTGAGATCAACATAAATCTTAGTTCTGTTAACTTAAAATTTAAGCTCATTTATATATATAAAATAAGACAATTAAATCAGTTGAACCAACCATTTTAACTTAGTTTAGATCTTCAGCTTACATGTCTTAAAATAAATAACATGCAAATCACACACAATAAAGCATTTCACTTTATTGTTTATTTAAATTGCATCTTAAAATATATTCAAATAGAAAATAGTTGTTAAAATAATAATAATAATATAGTCACAATATTACAGTTTTTCTTGGATCAAAGAAATGAAGGCTTGGTGGGCAGAAGAGACTTCTTTTAAAAATATTAAAAAATCTTAGTGTGTGTGTGTGTGTGTGTGTGTGTGTCTATATCAACCCGATCTCACGACCAAGTCGTACGAATTCGACGAATGATTAAAAAGTGGCTAACTCGTAACAATTCATACGACCTCACTCGTACGAATTAATACGATTTTGCTAAATCGTACATATTTTACGAATTGGCTGATTCGTATGAATTCATACGAATGACCTACCCCTTACCCCGCCCCTAAACTTAACCATCACGTGGGTTTAGACAAATCGTACGAATTAGTACGAGTGAGGTCGTACGAATTAGTACGAATTAGACACTTTTTAATCATGCGTCGAATTCGTACGAATTGGTCGTGAGATAGTGTTGGTCTATATATATAATTATATATATATATATATATATATATATATATATATATATATATTATTTTTTTCAAAAACCAATCAAAAAAACAATTAAATGCAACAAATTAGTCCATTATTAAATGCCTATAAATATAAAAAAATAGTCTATTAAATAATATCTATTAATTTAAACAAAACAGAAGTTAATTAATGACTTTCCTCCAGAGGTTATGAACGAATCTCTTCAAAAACATTTTAGCAGTAACTACTGGAAAACAGTAAAGATCTACAATCTTTATTTGAAGCTAAAGTTTTGTTTAAAGGGTATTTACTTATTTTGATAATAATTTTGAAGGTTTAATTTACTGAATTAACGCTGTCATTTAGGAGTAATATTGTGCTAGAATCAAGATTGCCATTATTTAATGATAAATCGTGCACACACGGAGCTGTAGGCAATGTGCTTTCGAATTTAATATTTGTATGTTAACGTTACCAAAAGTAGGCTAACCCGCGCCCAAGGCTCCCTTTCCCGCGATCCATGTAGGCCTATAGACAATAGAGATAGAGAACATGGGAATTTGTAAGTATGCAAAGTACATTAGTTTTATCCAAAAACAACTCGCTAATAAAGTAGGCCTATAATCTATCCGTGGGGGAGAGAGAGCGCAGTCCGAATTGGTCACACCGAACGCGTCAAACACGTCAAGTCTAGTTAGACGCTTGAATCTTCTGCAGCCCGCTCAAGTTCAAAATGTTCTACTGAGAGAGACGTTCGCGGCAAACGAGTCACCCAATTCGCGACGCCCGGCGCGAATGATGCGTCTTCGCGTCTTTGCATTGACTATGAATGTACTCTGCTATCGCAATTAAATTCGCGTTCGGTGTGAACACACCATTAATGCATATACGAGCCAACATCATGGTCATATATTTTGAAAAAACACAATATATAGCTACTCGCGTGCAAAACACTTATTTCATTCGTTAACATGTAGACTACAAATGTTTGCATTCGTAAGAAACGTTTCTAATTGTTGATGCAAAATTTGTAGCAATTCTGAAATTCAGTTAAAAGTTAATTTCTTGACCAAAAATGCAATAAATGATCATGTGTAGGCCTAAGTACAAAAAATAAGCTTACCGCTTCTCAACGTCTTCACATGTTTCATATTTTTTTTGTCTGGATAGGCATCACGGGAAATTGCATAGCCTATATCACGTGGCTCATACAGTTACTTAAACTGATATAATCGATTTACTTAATTTTGATGCAATTATTGTAGTAGTTGACATGCATTATGTTTTTTTTATTATTTTATTTATGCATACATTTAAGTGCACCTAGTAGCTTATATTTTTTTGTTACACACATATGTTAAGTAAACGTTGAAAAGTTAGGAATACTTAATTTTTTATGTTTGATCCAATTACTTTTATAAGTATTGGTTGTTCGGCTGCTTCAAGATCATACATGCTTTCGAAACAGTACTGTGATGTCATACACCAATCGTCTGTACTCTGTACAGTGCTGCTTCAAGATTATACTGTTTGCTTTCGAATCAGTACTGTGATGTCATACACCAATCGTCTGTACTCTGTACAGTGCTGCTTCAAGATCATACTGTATGCTTTCAAATCAGTACTGTGATGTCATACACCAATCGTATGTACTCTGTACAGTGCTGCTTCAAGATCATACTGTTTGCTTTCGAATCAGTACTGTGATGTCATACACCAATCGTCTGTACTCTGTACAGTGCTGCTTCAAGATCATACTGTATGCTTTCGAATCAGTACTGTGATGTCATAAACCAATCGTCTGTAGGGGAGACCCGGGGCAATTGTAACGTATTTTACATTTTCCTTAATAACTCACAAACTACTTGAGATAGACTAGTCATCTTTTGATACAAGAAACATATATATGTGCACTAATTAATAATACAATTTATATATTTTTACTTATAAGAACAAGACTAAAATATTCAATTAAATGCAGTGTGGGGGCAATTGTAACACTGAGAAATAACTCCTATTAACCCACTTTATCTCAAATAAAAGCCTACCTCAAAGTAATCACTTTACTGCTGTTAATTTTAAGAGTTTATATAATATTCCCACTTTGTCAAGCACATATAAAACACACATTATTTTATATAAAAAATGTTAATTGATGATTTGTTAATACTGGAACAAACATTTATTTTAATACACCCTTTTAAAATGAAGTTTTACGATAGAATTTAGTGAAATATGTTCATTTTTTTTAACAGAAAAATATGTCAACACACACAAACAAGCTTATTACAATGGGCCTTGTGGCTCGGGGGGCAACTGTAACACAGTGTTACAGTGTTGTTCATGTTCGTTTTTAATCAATAACCTAGGGATAAAATGTATACAAGTTTAAATTGACAGACATCTAAACTTTAGACAGCAGAAGAAAAATACTGTACATTCAAAAAATAACTTTCACACCTCAAAATCAGTTTGTCGTTAATAACTTCTGCTAAAGTTGAAAATGTCACGCTTCTTTTCCACAGATAGAGAGAGAATCCTATTGGGCATGTACAGATTAAGTGTCATCACTCTAGCTTGTTTCTGATTGGAGGAATTGAGTGTGGTACAATTGCCCCCTGTTACAATTGCCCCCGGTCTCCCCAGTGCTTCGTCAAGGTGATCAAAGTACACTGCATGCTTTCGAATCAGTACTGTGATGTCATACACCCAGGGATGTAGTGGAGGCTAAATGCACAAATGCTGTTTACGCACCTCCCAATATTCGGGAATTGCGTTTACCCACCTCCAAAGTGCGTTTATCCACCTTTCAATTGCGTTTATCCACCTCTAAATATCCTAGTTCCTAAGACATTTTAAATTAAGCTTATGTCGTTAATTTAGTTTCTTTAATTTAGTTAATTTAGTATAGGTTGTTAAACCTAAGGCGAACTTTTTCACTCATTAAGACGGTCGCCTGCCACCACCTACTGGCGGTTTAGTGTTAAATGTTTAAAAGTAGCATCATTCTTTCTTATATGTAAATTAAAATCAATTTCATAACATTATTTCATGCAATTGTAATTTTTCAGTGTAAATGATTTAATTTGATCAACCCCTAGGGTAACAGCCCTATGGTGTCTTATTATTAGAAATAATTGAATTTATTGATCAAATTTAGGAATTTAAAATGAAATATGAAGCATACATTTAATAATATTGGGGGAGGGGGTGCCCTTTAAAGGTGCAGAAATTACAATATGGTGATTTAAATATCAAAGCTGATATATCAATGATGAGAATATTTTTTAAGAATAAGTCAAATTTTTAGAAAATCTGAACAAGCAACTTTTTTACTCGGACAAGTGAAAGGCAGATTTACTTAGCGCATGAAAAGGCTTAATGTCGAGCCCTCCCTATATAGCAATGTCATCAGGAGACACACATACACGGGTAGGCAGTGGCCCACCTTACCTGGTGACCATGTCTTGGTCCACCAGAATTTATAGTTTACCCACCTCTTCAACTACACCTCTGCATACACCAATCGTCTGTACTCTGTACAGTGCTGTCGATCACTGTCTGCTGTATGCTTTCGAATCAGTACTGTGATGTCATACACCAATCGTCTGTACTCTCTATAGTGCTGCTTCTAGTTGATCACTGTATATTTTCGAATCAGTACTGTGATGTCATACCCAGGGATGTAGTGGAGGCTAAATGCACGTAAATGCCATTTACCCACCTCCCAATATTCGGGAATTGCGTTTGCACCTCCAAAGTGCGTTTATCCACCTTTCAATTACGTTTATTCACCTCTAAATATCCAGTAGTTCCTAAGACATTTTAAATTAAGCTTATGTCGTTTTAGTTTCATATTGTCCACACTCTAAAAAATGATGAGTTGGATTTACTAAAAAATATATATGCACCATTTTTGTATCAAAAAATGTGCACATATCTTTTAAGTAAATCCAACACAGTGCAGGCCATGTGAGATCAAAATAAATCTTAGTTCTGTTAACTTAAAATTTAAGCTCATTTATATATATAAAATAAGACAATTAAATCAGTTGAACCAACCATTTTAACTTAGTTTAGATCTTCAGCTTACATGTCTTAAAATAAATAACATGCAAATCACACACAATAAAGCATTTCACTTTATTATTTATTTAAATTGCATCTTAAAATATATTCAAATAGAAAATAGTTGTTAAAATAATAATAATAATATAGTCACAATATTACAGTTTTTCTTGGATCAAAGAAATGAAGGCTTGGTGGGCAGAAGAGACTTCTTTTAAAAATATTAAAAAATCTTAGTGTGTGTGTGTGTGTGTGTGTGTGTGTGTATATATATATATAATTATATATATATATATATATATATATATTATTTTTTTCAAAAACCAATAAAAAAAAAAACAATTAAATGCAACAAATTAGTCCATTATTAAATGCCTATAAATATATAAAAAATAGTCTATTAAATAATATCTATTAATTTAAACAAAACAGAAGTTAATTAATGACTTTCCTCCAGAGGTTATGAACGAATCTCTTCAAAAACATTTTAGCAGTAACTACTGGAAAACAGTAAAGATCTACAATCTTTATTTGAAGCTAAAGTTTTGTTTAAAGGGTATTTACTTATTTTGATAATAATTTTGAAGGTTTAATTTACTGAATTAACGCTGTCATTTAGGAATAATATTGTGCTAGAATCAAGATTGCCATTATTTAATGATAAATCGTGCACACACCCGGAGCTGTAGGCAATGTGCTTTCGAATTTAATATTTGTATGTTAATGTTACCAAAAGTAGGCTAACCTGCGCCCAAGGCTCCCTTTCCCGCAATCCATGTAGGCCTATAGACAATAGAGATAGATAACATGGGAATTTGTAAGTATGCAAAGTACATTAGTTTTATCCAAAAACAACTCGCTAATAAAGTAGGCCTATAATCTATCCGTGGGGGAGAGAGAGCGCAGTCCGAATTGGTCACACCGAACGCGTCAAACACGTCAAGTCTAGTTAGACGCTTGAATCTTCTGCAGCCCGCTCAAGTTCAAAATTTTCTACTGAGAGAGACGTTCGCGGCAAACGAGTCACCCAATTCGCGACGCCCGGCGCGAATGATGCGTCTTCGCGTCTTTGCATTGACTATGAATGTACTCTGCTATCGCAATTAAATTCGCGTTCGGTGTGAACACACCATTAATGCATATACGAGCCAACATCATGGTCATATATTTTGAAAAAACACAATATATAGCTACTCGCGTGCAAAACACTTATTTCATTCGTTAACATGTAGACTACAAATGTTTGCATTCGTAAGAAACGTTTCTAATTGTTGATGCAAAATTTTTAGCAATTCTGAAATTCAGTTAAAAGTAAATTTCTTGATCAAAAATGCAATAAATGATCATGTGTAGGCCTAAGTACAAAAAATAAGCTTACCGCTTCTCAACGTCTTCACATGTTTCATTTTTTTTTTTTGTCTGGATAGGCATCACGGGAAATTGCATATAGCCTATATCACGTGGCTCATACAGTTACTTAAACTGATATAATCGATTTACTTAATTTTGATGCAATTATTGTAGTAGTTGACATGCATTATGTTTTTTTATTATTTTATTTATGCATACATTTAAGTGCACCTAGTAGCTTATATTTTTTTGTTACACACATATGTTAAGTAAACGTTGAAAAGTTAGGAATACTTAAATTTTTATGTTTGATCCAATTACTTTTATAAGTATTGGTTGTTCGGCTGCTTCAAGATCATACATGCTTTCGAAACAGTACTGTGATGTCATACACCAATCGTCTGTACTCTGTACAGTGCTGCTTCAAGATCGTATGCTTTCAAATCAGTACTGTGATGTCATACACCAATCGTCTGTACTCTGTACAGTGCTGCTTCAAGATCATACTGTATGCTTTCGAATCAGTACTGTGATGTCATAAACCAATCGTCTGTAGGGGAGACCCGGGGCAATTGTAACGTATTTTACATTTTCCTTAATAACTCACAAACTACTTGAGATAGACTAGTCATCTTTTGATACAAGAAACATATATATGTGCACTAATTAATAATACAATTTATATATTTTTACTTATAAGAACAAGACTAAAATATTCAATTAAATGCAGTGTGGGGGCAATTGTAACACTGAGAAATAACTCCTATTAACCCACTTTATCTCAAATAAAAGCCTACCTCAAAGTAATCACTTTACTGCTGTTAATTTTAAGAGTTTATATAATATTCCCACTTTGTCAAGCACATATAAAACACACATTATTTTATATAAAAAATGTTAATTGATGATTTGTTAATACTGGAACAAACATTTATTTTAATACACCCTTTTAAAATGAAGTTTTACAATAGAATTTAGTGAAATATGTTCATTTTTTTTTAACAGAAAAGTATGTCAACACACACAAACAAGCTTATTACAATGGGCCTTGTGGCTCGGGGGCAACTGTAACACAGTGTTACAGTGTTGTTCATGTTCGTTTTTAATCAATAACCTAGGGATAAAATGTATACAAGTTTAAATTGACAGACATCTAAACTTTAGACAGCAGAAGAAAAATACTGTACATTCAAAAAATAACTTTCACACCTCAAAATCAGTTTGTCGTTAATAACTTCTGCTAAAGTTGAAAATGTCACGCTTCTTTTCCACAGATAGAGAGAGAATCCTATTGGGCATGTACAGATTAAGTGTCATCACTCTAGCTTGTTTCTGATTGGAGGAATTGAGTGTGGTACAATTGCCCCCTGTTACAATTGCCCCCGGTCTCCCCAGTGCTTCGTCAAGGTGATCAAAGTACACTGCATGCTTTCGAATCAGTACTGTGATGTCATACACCCAGGGATGTAGTGGAGGCTAAATGCACAAATGCCGTTTACGCACCTCCCAATATTCGGGAATTGCGTTTACCCACCTCCAAAGTGCGTTTATCCACCTTTCAATTGCGTTTATCCACCTCTAAATATCCTAGTTCCTAAGACATTTTAAATTAAGCTTATGTCGTTAATTTAGTTTCTTTAATTTAGTTAATTTAGTATAGGTTGTTAAACCTAAGGCGAACTTTTTCACTCATTAAGACGGTCGCCTGCCACCACCTACTGGCGGTTTAGTGTTAAATGTTTAAAAGTAGCATCATTCTTTCTTATATGTAAATTAAAATCAATTTCATAACATTATTTCATGCAATTGTAATTTTTCAGTGTAAATGATTTAATTTGATCAACCCCTAGGGTAACAGCCCTATGGTGTCTTATTATTAGAAATAATTGAATTTATTGATCAAATTTAGGAATTTAAAATGAAATATGAAGCATACATTTAATAATTTTGGGGGAGGGGGGTGCCCTTTAAAGGTGCAGAAATTACAATATGGTGATTTAAATATCAAAGCTGATATATCAATGATGAGAATATTTTTTAAGAATAAGTCAAATTTTTAAAAAATCTGAACAAGCAACTTTTTTACTCGGACAAGTGAAAGGCAGATTTACTTAGCGTATGAAAAGGCTTAATGTCGAGCCCTCCCTATATAGCAATGTCATCAGGAGACACACATACACGGGTAGGCAGTGGCCCACCTTACCTGGTGACCATGTCTTGGTCCACCAGAATTTATAGTTTACCCACCTCTTCAACTACACCTCTGCATACACCAATCGTCTGTACTCTGTACAGTGCTGTCGATCACTGTCTGCTGTATGCTTTCGAATCAGTACTGTGATGTCATACACCAATCGTCTGTACTCTGTATAGTGCTGCTTCTAGTTGATCACTGTATATTTTCGAATCAGTACTGTGATGTCATACCCAGGGATGTAGTGGAGGCTAAATGCACGTAAATGCCATTTACCCACCTCCCAATATTCGGGAATTGCGTTTGCACCTCCAAAGTGCGTTTATCCACCTTTCAATTACGTTTATTCACCTCTAAATATCCAGTAGTTCCTAAGACATTTTAAATTAAGCTTATGTCGTTTTAGTTTCATATTGTCCACACTCTAAAAAATGATGAGTTGGATTTACTTAAAATATATATGCACCATTTTTGTATCAAAAAATGTGCACATATCTTTTAAGTAAATCCAACACAGTGCAGGCCATGTGAGATCAAAATAAATCTTAGTTCTGTTAACTTAAAATTTAAGCTCATTTATATATATAAAATAAGACAATTAAATCAGTTGAACCAACCAAACTTAGTTTAGATCTTCAGCTTACATGTCTTAAAATAAATAACATGCAAATCACACACAATAAAGCATTTCACTTTATTATTTATTTAAATTGCATCTTAAAATATATTCAAATAGAAAATAGTTGTTAAAATAATAATAATAATAATAATATAGTCACAATATTACAGTTTTTCTTGGATCAAAGAAATGAAGGCTTGGTGGGCAGAAGAGACTTCTTTTAAAAATATTAAAAAATCTTAGTGTGTGTGTGTGTGTGTGTGTGTCTATATATATAATTATATATATATATATATATATATATATATATATATATATATTATTTTTTTCAAAAACCAATAAAAAAAACAATTAAATGCAACAAATTAGTCCATTATTAAATGCCTATAAATATAAAAAAATAGTCTATTAAATAATATCTATTAATTTAAACAAAACAGAAGTTAAATAATGACTTTCCTCCAGAGGTTATGAACGAATCTCTTCAAAAACATTTTAGCAGTAACTACTGGAAAACAGTAAAGATCTACAATCTTTATTTGAAGCTAAAGTTTTGTTTAAAGGGTATTTACTTATTTTGATAATAATTTTGAAGGTTTAATTTACTGAATTAACGCTGTCATTTAGGAATAATATTGTGCTAGAATCAAGATTGCCATTATTTAATGATAAATCGTGCACACACGGAGCTGTAGGCAATGTGCTTTCGAATTTAATATTTGTATGTTAACGTTACCAAAAGTAGGCTAACCCGCGCCCAAGGCTCCCTTTCCCGCAATCCATGTAGGCCTATAGACAATAGAGATAGAGAACATGGGAATTTGTAAGTATGCAAAGTACATTAGTTTTATCCAAAAACAACTCGCTAATAAAGTAGGCCTATAATCTATCCGTGGGGGAGAGAGAGCGCAGTCCGAATTGGTCACACCGAACGCGTCAAACACGTCAAGTCTAGTTAGACGCTTGAATCTTCTGCAGCCCGCTCAAGTTCAAAATTTTCTACTGAGAGAGACGTTCGCGGCAAACGAGTCACCCAATTCGCGACGCCCGGCGCGAATGATGCGTCTTCGCGTCTTTGCATTGACTATGAATGTACTCTGCTATCGCAATTAAATTCGCGTTCGGTGTGAACACACCATTAATGCATATACGAGCCAACATCATGGTCATATATTTTGAAAAAACACAATATATAGCTACTCGCGTGCAAAACACTTATTTCATTCGTTAACATGTAGACTACAAATGTTTGCATTCGTAAGAAACGTTTCTAATTGTTGATGCAAAATTTGTAGCAATTCTGAAATTCAGTTAAAAGTAAAGTTCTTGATCAAAAATGCAATAAATGATCATGTGTAGGCCTAAGTACAAAAAATAAGCTTACCGCTTCTCAACGTCTTCACATGTTTCATATTTTTTTTGTCTGGATAGGCATCACGGGAAATTGCATAGCCTATATCACGTGGCTCATACAGTTACTTAAACTGATATAATCGATTTACTTAATTTTGATGCAATTATTGTAGTAGTTGACATGCATTATGTTTTTTTTATTATTTTATTTATGCATACATTTAAGTGCACCTAGTAGCTTATATTTTTTTGTTACACACATATGTTAAGTAAACGTTGAAAAGTTAGGAATACTTAATTTTTTATGTTTGATCCAATTACTTTTATAAGTATTGGTTGTTCGGCTGCTTCAAGATCATACATGCTTTCGAAACAGTACTGTGATGTCATACACCAATCGTCTGTACTCTGTACAGTGCTGCTTCAAGATTATACTGTTTGCTTTCGAATCAGTACTGTGATGTCATACACCAATCGTCTGTACTCTGTACAGTGCTGCTTCAAGATCATACTGTATGCTTTCAAATCAGTACTGTGATGTCATACACCAATCGTCTGTACTCTGTACAGTGCTGCTTCAAGATCATGTATGCTTTCAAATCAGTACTGTGATGTCATACACCAATCGTATGTACTCTGTACAGTGCTGCTTCAAGATCATACTGTTTGCTTTCGAATCAGTACTGTGATGTCATACACCAATCGTCTGTACTCTGTACAGTGCTGCTTCAAGATCATACTGTATGCTTTCGAATCAGTGATGTCATAAACCAATCGTCTGTAGGGGAGACCCGGGGCAATTGTAACGTATTTTACATTTTCCTTAATAACTCACAAACTACTTGAGATAGACTAGTCATCTTTTGATACAAGAAACATATATATGTGCACTAATTAATAATACAATTTATATATTTTTACTTATAAGAACAAGACTAAAATATTCAATTAAATGCAGTGTGGGGGCAATTGTAACACTGAGAAATAACTCCTATTAACCCACTTTATCTCAAATAAAAGCCTACCTCAAAGTAATCACTTTTACTGCTGTTAATTTTAAGAGTTTATATAATATTCCCACTTTGTCAAGCACATATAAAACACACATTATTTTATATAAAAAATGTTAATTGATGATTTGTTAATACTGGAACAAACATTTATTTTAATACACCCTTTTAAAATGAAGTTTTACAATAGAATTTAGTGAAATATGTTCATTTTTTTAACAGAAAAGTATGTCAACACACACAAACAAGCTTATTACAATGGGCCTTGTGGCTCGGGGGCAACTGTAACACAGTGTTACAGTGTTGTTCATGTTCGTTTTTAATCAATAACCTAGGGATAAAATGTATACAAGTTTAAATTGACAGACATCTAAACTTTAGACAGCAGAAGAAAAATACTGTACATTCAAAAAATAACTTTCACACCTCAAAATCAGTTTGTCATTAATAACTTCTGCTAAAGTTGAAAATGTCACGCTTCTTTTCCACAGATAGAGAGAGAATCCTATTGGGCATGTACAGATTAAGTGTCATCACTCTAGCTTGTTTCTGATTGGAGGAATTGAGTGTGGTACAATTGCCCCCTGTTACAATTGCCCCCGGTCTCCCCAGTGCTTCGTCAAGGTGATCAAAGTACACTGCATGCTTTCGAATCAGTACTGTGATGTCATACACCCAGGGATGTAGTGGAGGCTAAATGCACAAATGCCGTTTACGCACCTCCCAATATTCGGGAATTGCGTTTACCCACCTCCAAAGTGCGTTTATCCACCTTTCAATTGCGTTTATCCACCTCTAAATATCCTAGTTCCTAAGACATTTTAAATTAAGCTTATGTCGTTAATTTAGTTTCTTTAATTTAGTTAATTTAGTATAGGTTGTTAAACCTAAGGCGAACTTTTTCACTCATTAAGACGGTCGCCTGCCACCACCTACTGGCGGTTTAGTGTTAAATGTTTAAAAGTAGCATCATTCTTTCTTATATGTAAATTAAAATCAATTTCATAACATTATTTCATGCAATTGTAATTTTTCAGTGTAAATGATTTAATTTGATCAACCCCTAGGGTAACAGCCCTATGGTGTCTTATTATTAGAAATAATTGAATTTATTGATCAAATTTAGGGATTTAAAATGAAATATGAAGCATACATTTAATAATATTGGGGGAGGGGGGTGCCCTTTAAAGGTGCAGAAATTACAATATGGTGATTTAAATATCAAAGCTGATATATCAATGATGAGAATATTTTTTAAGAATAAGTCAAATTTTTAAAACATCTGAACAAGCAACTTTTTTACTCGGACAAGTGAAAGGCAGATTTACTTAGCGTATGAAAAGGCTTAATGTCGAGCCCTCCCTATATAGCAATGTCATCAGGAGACACACATACACGGGTAGGCAGTGGCCCACCTTACCTGGTGACCATGTCTTGGTCCACCAGAATTTATAGTTTACCCACCTCTTCAACTACACCTCTGCATACACCAATCGTCTGTACTCTGTACAGTGCTGTCGATCACTGTCTGCTGTATGCTTTCGAATCAGTACTGTGATGTCATACACCAATCGTCTGTACTCTGTATAGTGCTGCTTCTAGTTGATCACTGTATATTTTCGAATCAGTACTGTGATGTCATACCCAGGGATGTAGTGGAGGCTAAATGCACGTAAATGCCATTTACCCACCTCCCAATATTCGGGAATTGCGTTTGCACCTCCAAAGTGCGTTTATCCACCTTTCAATTACGTTTATTCACCTCTAAATATCCAGTAGTTCCTAAGACATTTTAAATTAAGCTTATGTCGTTTTAGTTTCATATTGTCCACACTCTAAAAAATGATGAGTTGGATTTACTTAAAATATATATGCACCATTTTTGTATCAAAAAATGTGCACATATCTTTTAAGTAAATCCAACACAGTGCAGGCCATGTGAGATCAAAATAAATCTTAGTTCTGTTAACTTAAAATTTAAGCTCATTTATATATATAAAATAAGACAATTAAATCAGTTGAACCAACCAAACTTAGTTTAGATCTTCAGCTTACATGTCTTAAAATAAATAACATGCAAATCACACACAATAAAGCATTTCACTTTATTATTTATTTAAATTGCATCTTAAAATATATTCAAATAGAAAATAGTTGTTAAAATAATAATAATAATAATATAGTCACAATATTACAGTTTTTCTTGGATCAAAGAAATGAAGGCTTGGTGGGCAGAAGAGACTTCTTTTAAAAATATTAAAAAATCTTAGTGTGTGCACTGATAAAAATAATCTGCTTGATTTACTTAAAAAATATAATGAATTTTTTTGCATAACTTTATTACGTAGATCCAACAAGACAAGTCTTTGTTGAAACTACTTAATTTTTCTTTTTGTTGAAATAGAATTTTCACATAAAGTTAACTTAATTTTAGCATTGCTGTAGTAATTTATTTATGTGTGTGATCTACATAACTTTAAGAGTTCTGAGTGAGTAATTTTGATTGAATCCAACAAGCTTTTTACATTTCCATATTACAAATTTCAAGTGGGACCTATTTTTTTTTTTTTTTTTTTTTTAATGTTAGTGTATTTTAAAGTTACATTTACTCATTATTAAAAACTTAGTTTTTTACTGAAAGTATAAATGCAAATAGTTATTTTTTACTACTACTATTTCAAAACTGGTACTATCCCCGTGGAATGTGCTAATCAAATATAAGTTGACATTTTCGCCATTTGATAGTAAAAACTGACAAGGTCAGTATACAAAATGTAAAAGTATAATAAAATATATTCACCTCACAGGTTGAAACATTGTGTACAATAGAAAATTGTGCTTTATGGTGGTGCTAAAGGAATGGACGTGGAACATTAAGTGGAAGTTGACAGGCTTTATTGTCTTCAGGAATATGGTAACAAAATTCCCCTTCAATACTTCAAGATGTGCATGCTGTGACCAAGAGTTAGTTCACCCAAAAAATGAAAATGAAGTCATTAATTACTCACCCCCAAGCTGTACCAACCCCGTAAGACCTTCGTTCATCTTCGGAACACAAATGAAGATATTTTTGATTAAATTTGAGAGGTTGATCACTGCTACATAGGCTGCCTAAGACATTGAAACTTGACGGCCCAGAAAGTCAATGAAAAAAATGTTTAAATATTCCATGTGACTACAGTGGCTCAACTATAAGTTTATCAAGCGACGAGACTACTTTTTGTGCGAAAAAAGACGAGAGTTCAAGAGATTTCCACGACGCATGCGCGAGAACTGTGATCTTCAAATCTATATAAACTTATAGTTGAGCCACTGTAGTCGCATGGAATATTTAAACATTTTCTTAATTGATTTTCTGGGCCGTCAAGTTTCAATGTCTTAGGCAGCCTATGTAGCAGTGATCCACCTCTCAAATTTAATCAAAAATATCTTCATTTGTGTTCCGAAGATGAACGAAGGTCTTACGGGGTTGGTACAGCATGGGGGTGAGTAATTAATGACTTCATTTTCATTTTTGGGTGAACTATCCCTTTAAACGTACTACATCAGTCTCAACCAACCAACCAGATGTTTAACTATTTCAACACTCTCAGTAAGGACTTTTCAATAAAAATAAACATTTACAGAGTATTTTCTATACAATTGTGTTTTTCAGTCATGTACAGTAACATATTCTAAGACTTTAAAGGAACACTCTGACTTTTTGGGACTTAAGCTTATTCACCATATCCCCCAGAGTCAGATAAGTCCATACATACCTTTCTCATCTACGTGTGTGCCGTAACTCTGTCTGACCCACCCACTGCTAGCCTAGCTTAGCACAAAGACTGGTGGTAAATAGCAGTTTACCTAAGTAAACTAAGTCAGTAAGTCAGCAGTCCCGCTAGCATACTAATCCTAATAAGTGTCAAAATAACACCAACATTTTCCTATTTAAATGTTGTGATTTGTATAGTCACAGAGTGTTCAAATAACAAAGTCACATGAGACACAGCCATCTTCTAACCGTATACACACTGGATACTATATTCTCAGAAGGTGAAGCACTTCTTCTATGCAGTGATTTTCTCACAGCACCTGAGAAGCCCCGTGGTGAGGAGCAGAGAGTTCGCTCAGAGTGTTGCGCTAATCACTCTGACCAAGTAGAAGTGATTCACCTTCTGAGAATATAGTTCTCTGTATGTATACGGTTTTGAAGATGGCTGTGTCTCATATGACCTTGTTATTTGTACACACAGTGGCTATAAAAAACACAACATGTAAATAGGAAATGTTGGTGTTATTTTGTCATTTATTAAGATTAGTATGCTAGCTGGATCTGTTTACCTCCAGTCTTTGTGCTAAGTTAGGCTAACAGTGGGTGCGTCTGACTGTTACAGCACGCACAGAGATGAGAAGGGTATGTGTGGACTTATTTAACTCTGGGGGATATGGTGAATAAGCCAAAGTCCCAAAAAGTCCAAACAGAGTTATAAACAACAACGTCTGTCATACTTTTAGGCCATAAGCTGGATTTTGGAGGGCATGTTTTTGTTAACATCCTCCAAAGGTGTATTTTAGTTTATTTGGATAAATAATGCCCATAAGGTATAGGTGCAAGCATGTGCTACACTGGGAATTCCAAAAAGGACCTCTTCTCCCTTGATGGCTATTCCAGCTTGCTTCTCGAGACCTCCATCCCTGGTTTTGGTGACCACGAACATGTTGAGTACAAATGAAGTGATGTCCTCTTGGATGGCTGCAGAATCGTCGTCATCACAAAACTGTGAAATATACAAGAGTGAATTTAACCTACTTTTTGTTTGCTAATGTGAAGAATGCATACAGCTCTTTGCTCTAAACAGAAATCTTGGTGGGATTACGTGCTGTGGTAGTTTTGTTCTATATACTTATGTACATTTGTGCAAGCATGTGCTCGAAGAATGTGCAGTGTGGTGTAGGTCTATGTATTTTATAATGTTAACTTCAAAGAATACTAATAGTAATTTAAAAATGTGGTAGCATTGGATCTGGACGGGAAGGATAACTCTGATAGTTGGAAGTGGTGTGTTGTGATTCTGCCTTCTCACACAGTGACACAGGGAGTGTCGCAATTTCGGTTTCATATCGAATACCAGCCATCATTTCTACTAAAGAAAAGGACAAAAATAGTAACGCACAGTAACTTGGATAAGTAAATTTAATCTGTTTACGTTTTTGGAAATAGTAGCGCATTATTGCTTGTGACTGACAAAAGTGTTCAGATTTCAGTTACTTATCCAAGTTACTGTGCATTACTATTTTTGTCATTTTTTTTGTTTTGTAGAAATGCCAGCATCACTGGTCATGAGTAAGTGTGTCACATGTACTGTATTGAAGAACACTAAAACTTTCTATATAAACAGGACAACAGGAATTTTGCCATTTGACATTATAACTATACCCCCAGTTTTCTCACTACAATAAACCAATTTAGAGAAATTTACAAACCTTTATCCAGTGTAGCCTACTTGTCAGGAGGATCACCTGGTAAGGACACAGTGTTATAGTTAACTGACCAATGCAAGAAACCAAAAACATGGCAAAAAATTGTAACTACAACTATAGCCTAATTAAAAATAGTTTAACATTTTACTCTCTCCACAACACTGCAATTAGTTGACCTGCTCATCAGTAAGCAAATTTTCTTCAGTTTCGGTTTAATTGTTTGGGTTTGTTTTCCCTCGGAGCTCCGATGGGGAAGCGTGCAGCGAACCGCGTCATTCTGAAGGCGGGACTATGTTCACGAGATGATTGACGGCTGAAAAACCCCAATGAGCGCTCTAACCATAAAGTATAAAAAACACCTTTTACACAACCATGAAGAAAAACAGAGCGCGCAAACTAAATCAATATTTCTAAAAATGCGCCCACGTTTGGAGTTATTCGCGGATGCTGTCAATTCCATCTATGTGATGGTGAACACAAATAAATTATAAGGATATTATAATGGTTATCTGCACTATTTGACAAAAGAAAAAAAAAGAAAGAAAGACAGAAAGTCATTGCAACTCAGTTTTGTCATAAATAGTGGCCAAATATCCAAGCTGGAATCTTAAATCTTTCTAATATGATAGTCAGTTTTTAGATCAAGTAAAATGATTTAACGAGTTAATTTTAACGCTGGAGCTGTCCGCGATCTTAGGTAATGTCGTCAGACACTTAGAATAGCATGTCAGTGGCAAAACAAGCAGGTTTTGTGGATGTAAAAGAACGCAATTACCCATATTAACGTACGATTTGCCTAGGCCTAACGTTAATTCTTTCGCATCTACACACTGAAGCGGTCTAAGCCTGGCCAATTTAAAAGATTGTTGTTCCCATCAGTCACTTAAACACAAATACATATTTTTTTAAAGAATAAAATTAGGCCCAGGTTGGGGGAAAAAAACGATTGATGTTACCCTAATTTATTCATGGCTGCTCTAAAAATCCACGTGCTTGCACTAACATTACATTATTTTATTGCTGGATTATAACGCTGGCTTTAAATTACACTAGAACAAACCATTCTATGGCCACTTGCAAAGTTTCAATTAATGTTAGACTACACGTAAAGCAACATAAAGCAATCCCAGCGTTGCCACATGGTAATTAACAGAAAATCCACGTACGACAAAGCAATCTTCAAATTACATTTAAAGCCTAATTTTTGTACAACAATTGGAACACTGTAAAGAATGTACAAACCCAAGTAACCTTAATTGTTAGCCTACTTTTCTAACTTTATTCTTACCTTGAGTTCAGTCTCCACGTGTAGGCTTCCTCTTCGTTTGAAATGCAAGGGGTTTCCAGACCAAAAAACAGGAAGGGGAGTAATTTTTTGAGTAAATTAAACAAGGTATTGTTTGTTGAGTGCATGTGCCTAAAAAGATTGGCTGAGATTACTTAGATTAATTTTGAAAGGTAATAATATGCACATTGTCTTGTGTTTTGAACAAATTAAGATAAATTCAAAACCAGATATATTTTGTAAAGATATAAACGTAACATTTTATTGTTAATATTACACATTTTAACTACACTTACATGCACTCAGAATCTGTTGTAATATAGTAATTTGCCAATAGGTGTCACTGTTGTATTAAGTGAGTCACCACAGTTCTGTTATTTCTTCTTCGCTGTTTTTCTCTCTCTCGCTGGAGTTAATAAAAAAGAACACGTGAACTTTCAACAGGTTATGGGCCCAGATCCTCGCTAAAGAAATAGACAGTGTACTGGAACTCACAATGGAGGATAAACTGTTTATTGAAAAGCTGAGTGGGCCAGAGAACTGGGCAACGTGGAAATTTCAAATGGAACATTTGCTGAAAGCTAAAGGACTATGGGGCATGGTGATGGAGACAGACAACGTGGCAGATGGAGCAAATGCACAGGCAAGAGCAGAATTTGAAAAACGGAAGGAAAAAGCATTTTCTGTGTTGGTGCTGAATGTAAGTACATCTCAGTTGTATCTGATAACAAGCTGTAAGACCCCTAAGGAAGCTTGGAACACACTAAAGGGACATTTTGAAAGAGACACTCTTGCAAACAAACTGTTTCTGAAGAAAAAATACTTTAGATGTGAAATGAAAGAAGGAGAAAATCTAACTGAACATTTGAAACGAATGAAGGAATTAACTGACCAGCTGGGGGCAATAGGCGCATTGATTGAAGAAGAGGATCAGATTGTAACACTGCTCGGTAGCTTACCACCAAGCTATGCTACAATTGTCACTGCACTGGAAACTAAGTTGGACAGTTTAACGCTGCAGTTTGTTCAGCAAGCATTAATAAATGAAGAACAAAAACGAGTGTCTGCTGAGGGTAACTATAGTGGTGCTTTATCCGGTGGTGCGTCAGCGATGTCAATACAAGTTCGCAGTGATATGCAGACTATCTCCAAGACAGTGAGAGATGACAGATCTAGTTCGTGGAGATGTTACAAGTGTGGAAAAGAAGGACATATCAAACGTGACTGTCCAAGTAAGAAAAAACAGACTAAAATTCACAAAGCAAAAAATGTAACATGTGACCATGATGAAGAGTCATCTGAGAGTGCCTTTATTGCTAGAGAAAATCAGGATAAGACAACAGAACAGGTCGAGTGGTTGATCGATTCTGGAGCTTCAAAGCACATGACGTGTCATGAAGAAATTCTTCAAGACTACCAGCAATTTCCTAAAGCACAGTCTGTGAAACTTGGTGATGGAAGAGTGGTTGACGCTCTAGGAGTTGGTAATGTTAAACTGAGAATGACATTAAAAATGAGTGATGTACAAAATGTCACAATGTTTGATGTGCTGTATGTTCCCAAGTTATCCGGGAATCTCTTCTCAGTGGGAGCTGCAGTAAAAAAAGGGAATACTGTGCAGTTCAAGAAGTCTCGTTGTTACATTCGTAACAAAAATGGAAATCTCAGAGGAATGGGAACACAAAGATCTGATGGATTGTATCAGCTGGATGTAGAGGGAAGTGTCCATTGTGCGTCAAGTGCACTAGCAGCAACCAGCTTGTGGCATCAGCGTCTGGGACACACCACTAAGTTGAAGGAACTGAAAAAACTGGTAAATGGAGTAGACTTTCCTGAAGAGAAAGAAGTTCTTTTCTGTGAAGCATGTGTGGAAGGCAAGCTGTCAAGGAAGCCACATAAGCCAGTAGGAAAAATTCGTTCAAAACGTAAACTACAGTTGGTGCATAGTGACGTCTGTGGTCCAATGCAGACTGAGTCCATAGGTGGATCAAAGTACTTTGTGACTTTTATTGATGATTATTCTAGATGTTGCAAAGTATACTTCATGAAACAAAAGAGTGAAGTTCTTTCCAAATTCAAGGAATTTGAGAAAACATTATCCAATGAGTGCGGGCAGAAAATTGCAAGACTGAGAACGGATAATGGTGGGGAATACACTTCAAAAGAATTTCAAGAATACTTGAAGGTTCAAGGTATCCATCATGAGACAACTGTACCTCACACACCACAGCAAAATGGTGTTGCAGAAAGAAAGAACAGGACATTAATTGAAGCAGCAAGAACCATGCTCTCTCATGCTAAATTAACAAAGTCGTACTGGGCAGAGGCTGTAGCGACTGCAGCTTACACACAGAACAGACTCCCCACATCTGTTCTGAAACAAGTGACGCCGTATCAGAGATGGTGCGACAAACAGCCAAATGTGAGTCACATGAAAGTGTTTGGTTGTGTAGCTTATGCACATGTCCCAGACACAGAAAGAAGAAAACTGGACAAGAAGGCTGTGAAGCTTCGTTTCGTGGGATATGCCAACAATGCCAAGGGCTATCGTTTGTATGATGAAGAAAAAAAGAGGATTCTGATTCGTCGGGATGTGATCTTCAACGAGTCAGATTTTGACTTGAAACAGGAAGTGGACATTTCTTGTTCAGAGAACGAAGTGGTCATGAAAACTGACGAGAGAACATCAGTTGATGCAACTGTCGATGAAACTTCTAGAGTAGGTGGCAGAATCAGAAAGCCACCTAAGAGATTTGGTTATGATGAGTTTGCTGATCTGGTGACTGTTGAACATCATGCTAGTGTTTGTTGTGTTGCAGAACCAAGTACACTAAAAGAGGCAATGATGAGTTCTAACGCAAATGAGTGGCAGAAGGCGGCTGATTTGGAATATGAATCACTGCTTGAAAATAAGACATGGGATTTGGTGGAATTACCAAAGGATCGGAAGGCCATAGGATCGAGATGGGTGTTTAAAGTTAAGCATCATAGTGATGGACAAGTGGAGCGATACAAGTGCAGACTTGTCGCCAAGGGTTATTCACAGAAGTATGGTGCTGACTACGATGAAACTTTTTCACCCGTGGTACGTTTTAGCTCAATTCGTACATTGTTGTCCTTCGCTGTCCAAAATAACATGCATGTGCATCAGATGGATGTGGTAACCGCATTTCTAAATGGACACCTGGATGAGGAGATCTATATGGAGCAACCAGAGGGATACATCAGACCAGGGGAGGAAAATTTGGTGTGCAAGCTGAAGAAGTCAATATATGGACTGAAGCAGTCCCCTCGCTGCTGGAGCAAAACCTTCACAGAGTTCATGAAGAACATTGGTTTCAATCAGAGTACATCAGACCCATGTGTGTTTGTGAGATCTCGACAGGAGCTGGAGATATTAGCTGTGTATGTTGATGATCTAATTCTAATCACAGAGTCGATGGAAAGCATGGAAGAGCTGAAACAAGCTCTTAGCAAGCGCTACAAGATGAAGGACATGAGAGAACTGTCCTATATCTTGGGAATCTCAGTCATCCAAGACAAAAGAAAAAACTGTGTGTTTCTTCATCAGAAGCATTACATTGAAGCCATTCTTCAAAAGTATGGTATGCATGATGCAAATCCTGTTGCAACCCCTGCTGATGCAAATGTAAAGCTAAAAAAGGATGATGGTGTCAGTAAGTCTGTGGATTCAAGTACTTATCAGTCTATGGTAGGTAGTCTACTGTATGCTGCGATGGCCACACGACCTGACATAGCACAAGCTGTGAGCGTTGTATCAAAGTTCAATGCAAACCCAAGTGTTTCACATCTGACTGCAGTGAAGCGAGTTCTACGATACTTGAAGGGAACAGTGAACCTTGCACTCAAGTATGAACAGACAGAATCTACAGCTTTAGTTGGTTTCTCAGATGCTGACTGGGCTGGAGATCAGGACGATCGTCGCTCTACAACCGGTAATGTGTTTTTACTGGGTGGAGGAGCTGTGAGTTGGCTCAGTAAGAAACAGTCAACTGTTGCTCTTTCAACAGCGGAGGCTGAGTATGTTGCACTTAGCCAAGCAGCTCAGGAATGTGTCTGGCTTAGACGACTTCTGAGTGATCTTGGAATGGATGCTACTCCTGTGGTGATCCTGGAGGATAATCAAGGAGCTATTGCAATTGCGAAGAATCCAGTTGATCATTCAAGAACCAAGCACATTGACATTCGTTACCATTACATTCGTGAATGTGTGCAGAATGGACAAATACAACTAAAGTATTGTCCCACAGATGACATGAAGGCAGATATCTTTACCAAGCCATTGGTGAGACAGAAGTTTGAGTATTTCAGGAGTGAGATTGGACTTTGTTTCATTTAATTCTGTTTAGTCTTATCTTGAATGGACTGTACTGTTAACTATGTTACGGTGTCAGACTATTAACTTTGAAAAAAAGGAACTACAAATTTATTTATTTTTCTTTGGGGAGTTAATATAATTTACTAAGAAAGGCTTAGACCCATTGTAAAATTAAGTGGGAGTGTTGTAATATAGTAATTTGCCAATAGGTGTCACTGTTGTATTAAGTGAGTCACCACAGTTCTGTTATTTCTTCTTCGCTGTTTTTCTCTCTCTCGCTGGAGTTAATAAAAAAGAACACGTGAACTTTCAACAGAATCATTTTTTTCAGTGTGTGTGTGTGTGTGTGTGTCTATATATATATATATATATATATATATATATATATATATATATATATATATATATATATATATATTATTTTTTTCAAAAACCAATAAAAAAAACAATTAAATGCAACAAATTAGTCCATTATTAAATGCCTATAAATATAAAAAAATAGTCTATTAAATAATATCTATTAATTTAAACAAAACAGAAGTTAAATAATGACTTTCCTCCAGAGGTTATGAACGAATCTCTTCAAAAACATTTTAGCAGTAACTACTGGAAAACAGTAAAGATCTACAATCTTTATTTGAAGCTAAAGTTTTGTTTAAAGGGTATTTACTTATTTTGATAATAATTTTGAAGGTTTAATTTACTGAATTAACGCTGTCATTTAGGAATAATATTGTGCTAGAATCAAGATTGCCATTATTTAATGATAAATCGTGCACACACGGAGCTGTAGGCAATGTGCTTTCGAATTTAATATTTGTATGTTAACGTTACCAAAAGTAGGCTAACCCGCGCCCAAGGCTCCCTTTCCCGCGATCCATGTAGGCCTATAGACAATAGAGATAGAGAACATGGGAATTTGTAAGTATGCAAAGTACATTAGTTTTATCCAAAAACAACTCGCTAATAAAGTAGGCCTATAATCTATCCGTGGGGGAGAGAGAGCGCAGTCCGAATTGGTCACACCGAACGCGTCAAACACGTCAAGTCTAGTTAGACGCTTGAATCTTCTGCAGCCCGCTCAAGTTCAAAATTTTCTACTGAGAGAGACGTTCGCGGCAAACGAGTCACCCAATTCGCGACGCCCGGCGCGAATGATGCGTCTTCGCGTCTTTGCATTGACTATGAATGTACTCTGCTATCGCAATTAAATTCGCGTTCGGTGTGAACACACAATTAATGCATAGGCTATACGAGCCAACATCATGGTCATATATTTTGAAAAAACACAATATATAGCTACTCGCGTGCAAAACACTTATTTCATTCGTTAACATGTAGACTACAAATGTTTGCATTCGTAAGAAACGTTTCTAATTGTTGATGCAAAATTTGTAGCAATTCTGAAATTCAGTTAAAAGTAAATTTCTTGATCAAAAATGCAATAAATGATCATATAGGCCTAAGTACAAAAAATAAGCTTACCGCTTCTCAACGTCTTGTTTCATATTTTTTTTGTCTGGATAGGCATCACGGGAAATTGCATAGCCTATATCACGTGGCTCATACAGTTACTTAAACTGATATAATCGATTTACTTAATTTTGATGCAATTATTGTAGTAGTTGACATGCATTATGTTTTTTTTTATTATTTTATTTATGCATACATTTAAGTGCACCTAGTAGCTTATATTTTTTTGTTACACACATATGTTAAGTAAACGTTGAAAAGTTAGGAATACTTAATTTTTTATGTTTGATCCAATTACTTTTATAAGTATTGGTTGTTCGGCTGCTTCAAGATCATACATGCTTTCGATACAGTACTGTGATGTCATACACCAATCGTCTGTACTCTGTACAGTGCTGCTTCAAGATCATACTGTATGCTTTCAAATCAGTACTGTGATGTCATACACCAATCGTCTGTACTCTGTACAGTGCTGCTTCAAGATCATACTGTATGCTTTCAAATCAGTACTGTGATGTCATACACCAATCGTATGTTCTCTGTACAGTGCTGCTTCAAGATCATACTGTTTGCTTTCGAATCAGTACTGTGATGTCATACACCAATCGTCTGTACTCTGTACAGTGCTGCTTCAAGATCATACTGTATGCTTTTGAATCAGTACTGTGATGTCATAAACCAATCGTCTGTAGGGGAGACCCGGGGCAATTGTAACGTATTTTACATTTTCCTTAATAACTCACAAACTACTTGAGATAGACTAGTCATCTTTTGATACAAGAAACATATATATGTGCACTAATTAATAATACAATTTATATATTTTTACTTATAAGAACAAGACTAAAATATTCAATTAAATGCAGTGTGGGGGCAATTGTAACACTGAGAAATAACTCCTATTAACCCACTTTATCTCAAATAAAAGCCTACCTCAAAGTAATCACTTTACTGCTGTTAATTTTAAGAGTTTATATAATATTCCCACTTTGTCAAGCACATATAAAACACACATTATTTTATATAAAAAATGTTAATTGATGATTTGTTAATACTGGAACAAACATTTATTTTAATACACCCTTTTAAAATGAAGTTTTACAATAGAATTTAGTGAAATATGTTCATTTTTTTTAACAGAAAAGTATGTCAACACACACAAACAAGCTTATTACAATGGGCCTTGTGGCTCGGGGGCAACTGTAACACAGTGTTACAGTGTTGTTCATGTTCGTTTTTAATCAATAACCTAGGGATAAAATGTATACAAGTTTAAATTGACAGACATCTAAACTTTAGACAGCAGAAGAAAAATACTGTACATTCAAAAAATAACTTTCACACCACAAAATCAGTTTGTCATTAATAACTTCTGCTAAAGTTGAAAATGTCACGCTTCTTTTCCACAGATAGAGAGAGAATCCTATTGGGCATGTACAGATTAAGTGTCATCACTCTAGCTTGTTTCTGATTGGAGGAATTGAGTGTGGTACAATTGCCCCCTGTTACAATTGCCCCCGGTCTCCCCAGTGCTTCGTCAAGGTGATCAAAGTACACTGCATGCTTTCGAATCAGTACTGTGATGTCATACACCCAGGGATGTAGTGGAGGCTAAATGCACAAATGCTGTTTACGCACCTCCCAATATTCGGGAATTGCGTTTACCCACCTCCAAAGTGCGTTTATCCACCTTTCAATTGCGTTTATCCACCTCTAAATATCCTAGTTCCTAAGACATTTTAAATTAAGCTTATGTCGTTAATTTAGTTTCTTTAATTTAGTTAATTTAGTATAGGTTGTTAAACCTAAGGCGAACTTTTTCACTCATTAAGACGGTCGCCTGCCACCACCTACTGGCGGTTTAGTGTTAAATGTTTAAAAGTAGCATCATTCTTTCTTATATGTAAATTAAAATCAATTTCATAACATTATTTCATGCAATTGTAATTTTTCAGTGTAAATGATTTAATTTGATCAACCCCTAGGGTAACAGCCCTATGGTGTCTTATTATTAGAAATAATTGAATTTATTGATCAAATTTAGGAATTTAAAATGAAATATGAAGCATACATTTAATAATATTGGGGGAGGGGGGTGCCCTTTAAAGGTGCAGAAATTACAATATGGTGATTTAAATATCAAAGCTGATATATCAATGATGAGAATATTTTTTAAGAATAAGTCAAATTTTTAAAACATCTGAACAAGCAACGTTTTTACTCGGACAAGTGAAAGGCAGATTTACTTAGCGTATGAAAAGGCTTAATGTCGAGCCCTCCCTATATAGCAATGTCATCAGGAGACACACATACACGGGTAGGCAGTGGCCCACCTTACCTGGTGACCATGTCTTGGTCCACCAGAATTTATAGTTTACCCACCTCTTCAACTACACCTCTGCATACACCAATCGTCTGTACTCTGTACAGTGCTGTCGATCACTGTCTGCTGTATGCTTTCGAATCAGTACTGTGATGTCATACACCAATCGTCTGTACTCTGTATAGTGCTGCTTCTAGTTGATCACTGTATATTTTCGAATCAGTACTGTGATGTCATACCCAGGGATGTAGTGGAGGCTAAATGCACGTAAATGCCATTTACCCACCTCCCAATATTCGGGAATTGCGTTTGCACCTCCAAAGTGCGTTTATCCACCTTTCAATTACGTTTATTCACCTCTAAATATCCAGTAGTTCCTAAGACATTTTAAATTAAGCTTATGTCGTTTTAGTTTCATATTGTCCACACTCTAAAAAATGATGAGTTGGATTTACTTAAAATATATATGCACCATTTTTGTATCAAAAAATGTGCACATATCTTTTAAGTAAATCCAACACAGTGCAGGCCATGTGAGATCAAATTAAATCTTAGTTCTGTTAACTTAAAATTTAAGCTCATTTATATATATAAAATAAGACAATTAAATCAGTTGAACCAACCAAACTTAGTTTAGATCTTCAGCTTACATGTCTTAAAATAAATAACATGCAAATCACACACAATAAAGCATTTCACTTTATTATTTATTTAAATTGCATCTTAAAATATATTCAAATAAAAAATAGTTGTTAAAATAATAATAATAATAATATAGTCAAAATATTACAGTTTTTCTTGGATCAAAGAAATGAAGGCTTGGTGGGCAGAAGAGACTTCTTTTAAAAATATTAAAAAATCTTAGTGTGTGTGTGTGTGTGTGTGTGTGTCTATATATATAATTATATATATATATATATATATATATATATATATATATATATATATATATATATATATATATATATTATTTTTTTCAAAAACCAATAAAAAAACAATTAAATGCAACAAATTAGTCCATTATTAAATGCCTATAAATATAAAAAAATAGTCTATTAAATAATATCTATTAATTTAAACAAAACAGAAGTTAAATAATGACTTTCCTCCAGAGGTTATGAACGAATCTCTTCAAAAACATTTTAGCAGTAACTACTGGAAAACAGTAAAGATCTACAATCTTTATTTGAAGCTAAAGTTTTGTTTAAAGGGTATTTACTTATTTTGATAATAATTTTGAAGGTTTAATTTACTGAATTAACGCTGTCATTTAGGAATAATATTGTGCTAGAATCAAGATTGCCATTATTTAATGATAAATCGTGCACACACGGAGCTGTAGGCAATGTGCTTTCGAATTTAATATTTGTATGTTAACGTTACCAAAAGTAGGCTAACCCGCGCCCAAGGCTCCCTTTCCCGCGATCCATGTAGGCCTATAGACAATAGAGATAGAGAACATGCCATGGGAATTTGTAAGTATGCAAAGTACATTAGTTTTATCCAAAAACAACTCGCTAATAAAGTAGGCCTATAATCTATCCGTGGGGGAGAGAGAGAGCGCAGTCCGAATTGGTCACACCGAACGCGTCAAACACGTCAAGTCTAGTTAGACGCTTGAATCTTCTGCAGCCCGCTCAAGTTCAAAATTTTCTACTGAGAGAGACGTTCGCGGCAAACGAGTCACCCAATTCGCGACGCCCGGCGCGAATGATGCGTCTTCGCGTCTTTGCATTGACTATGAATGTACTCTGCTATCGCAATTAAATTCGCGTTCGGTGTGAACACACCATTAATGCATATACGAGCCAACATCATGGTCATATATTTTGAAAAAACACAATATATAGCTACTCGCGTGCAAAACACTTATTTCATTCGTTAACATGTAGACTACAAATGTTTGCATTCGTAAGAAACGTTTCTAATTGTTGATGCAAAATTTGTAGCAATTCTGAAATTCAGTTAAAAGTAAATTTCTTGATCAAAAATGCAATAAATGATCATGTGTAGGCCTAAGTACAAAAAATAAGCTTACCGCTTCTCAACGTCTTCACATGTTTCATATTTTTTTTGTCTGGATAGGCATCACGGGAAATTGCATAGCCTATATCACGTGGCTCATATAGTTACTTAAACTGATATAATCGATTTACTTAATTTTGATGCAATTATTGTAGTAGTTGACATGCATTATTATTTTTTTATTATTATTTTATTTATGCATACATTTAAGTGCACCTAGTAGCTTATATTTTTTTGTTACACACATATGTTAAGTAAACGTTGAAAAGTTAGGAATACTTAATTTTTTATGTTTGATCCAATTACTTTTATAAGTATTGGTTGTTCGGCTGCTTCAAGATCATACATGCTTTCGAAACAGTACTGTGATGTCATACACCAATCGTCTGTACTCTGTACAGTGCTGCTTCAAGATCATACTGTATGCTTTCAAATCAGTACTGTGATGTCATACACCAATCGTCTGTACTCTGTACAGTGCTGCTTCAAGATCATACTGTATGCTTTCAAATCAGTACTGTGATGTCATACACCAATCGTCTGTACTCTGTACAGTGCTGCTTCAAGATCATACTGTATGCTTTCAAATCAGTACTGTGATGTCATACACCAATCGTATGTTCTCTGTACAGTGCTGCTTCAAGATCATACTGTTTGCTTTCGAATCAGTACTGTGATGTCATACACCAATCGTCTGTACTCTGTACAGTGCTGCTTCAAGATCATACTGTATGCTTTCGAATCAGTACTGTGATGTCATAAACCAATCGTCTGTAGGGGAGACCCGGGGCAATTGTAACGTATTTTACATTTTCCTTAATAACTCACAAACTACTTGAGATAGACTAGTCATCTTTTGATACAAGAAACATATATATGTGCACTAATTAATAATACAATTTATATATTTTTACTTATAAGAACAAGACTAAAATATTCAACTAGATTAAAAAGTTCGTCGAGACAAACTTTAAGTTGGCTTGTGAAAGTTTGGAACAGAAAGTTTGAAGAAGTTTAAAGTAGTTTGAAGAAGTTTAAATTAGTCTAAAGTTTAAATTAAGCTTAACTTAGATAGATAGATAGATAGATAGATAGATAGATAGATAGATAGATAGATAGATAGATAGATAGATAGATAGATAGATAGATAGATAGATAGATGCTAGGGTATTCTGGGTGGTTGCTATGGTGTTGCTAGGTGGTTGTTAGGGTGTTCTTGGCGGTTGCTAGGGTGTTGCTACGGTGTTCTGGGTGGTTGCTATGGTGTTGCTAGGCGGTTGCTAGGGTGTTCTGGGAGGTTGCTATGGTGTTGCTAGGCGGTTGCTAGGGTGTTCTGGGTGGTTGCTATGGTGTTGTTAGGCAGTTGCTAGGGTGTTCTTGGTGGTTGCTAGGGTGTTGCTAGGCAGTTGCTAAGGTGTTCTGGATGGTTGCTATGGTGTTGCTAGGTGGTTGCTAGGGTATTCTGGGTGGTTGCTATGGTGTTCCTAGGCGGTTGCTAGGGTGTTCTGGGTGGTTGCTATGGTGTTGCTAGGCGGTTGCTAGGGTGTTCTGGGTGGTTGCTAGGGTGTTGTTAGGCAGTTGCTAGGGTGTTCTTGGTGGTTGCTAGGGTGTTGCTAGGCAGTTGCTAAGGTGTTCTTGGTGGTTGCTAGGGTGTTGCTAGGTGGTTGCTAGGGTGTTCTGGGTGGTTGCTATGGTGTTGCTAGGCAGTTGCTAGGGTGTTCTGGGAGGTTGCTATGGTGTTGCTAGGCGGTTGCTAGGGTGTCCTGGGTGGTTGCTATGGTATTGCTACTTGGTTGGTAGTGTTCACATATGGTTACTATAAAGTATCCATATTAGCATTTAGCTATTCACAGCTAGCATGTTTAGCATATTGAAAGTCCTGTGTGCTAGCATGAGTCAAAAGACCCAAACCCCATCGCGATACAATGTTCTGATGCTGAGATATAGCTGTTAAAAAATGGTTGCTAGGGTCCTCTCTTTGGTTGCTAGGGATTGACTTGACAGCTGCCAATCATGAAACTCCAAAGGCTGCTTGTCAGTATGAATGATTTAAACCAACCCCCATCTCTATACATTGTTCTGATGCAGAGATATAAATCTTGCTTAATGGTTGCTAGGGTACTCTGTTTAGTTGCTAGGGAGTGGCTTGGCAGCTGCCAGCGATGAATCTCCAAAGGCTGCTTGTCACTATAAATCAACTCTCATGACTCTGTGACATTCAGAATGGAAGATATCCCTCTTTAAAATTTGGTTGCTAAGGTGCTCGTTAATTGTTGCTAGGGCGTGGCCAGAAATTGTTGAGGTGATTCATGGTTGGCACTTTGCTACCCGGAGTCAAAAGAGACCACCCACATATTTCTATGACACTTCTTTCTGGAGATATCCCTTCAATCTCTTTCAATGGAAGTCTATGGGACTTGTTGCTAAGGTGCTCTAAATGGTTGCTAGGGCGTGGCTTGATAGCTTCACAATGATCCTGAGAGACTGATTGGTCGTGTGAGTAAAATGAGTCCGCCCCCTTGTCTCTACGAGACTGTGATCCAGAGCTATGTTCAATATAAAACCCTAATGCAATGTGTAGGGTCCTACACCATAGTAAGTCAATGGGGCAATTTTGGGCCGCTCCTGCCCCCCAGGGGTGCAACTTTTACCCCACTGTGAGGTATTTTCTTACAGAGCCTGTCAGCCTCTTCAAATGTGGTACATTACAAGTTTCTGAGAAATCATCGCTATTTAGTATGGCACGAGGCCTGCGGCCTCGTGCCTATGGCCTACGGTTGCTAGGGTGCTGTAACTGGTTGCTATGGTGTGAATTTAGAGTTTATGAGTTTAGAGTTTATAAGTTTAATTGAGTAAGTGTCCAGAGTTTATTCATTTATGAGTTTAATAGTTTTATGAGAGTTTATAAGAGTATGAGTTTATGAATTGAGAGTTTATGAGTTTAGAGTTTATAAGATTAAATGAGTCTTAGAGAGTTTAAGTTTAGAGTTTATTAATTTATTTTGAGTTTAAGAGTTTAAGATTAGATAGATAAGTGTCATAGATAGATGAGTTCATTAGTTTGAATGAGTTTCAATGGCTCATATAGTGTATAGAATGGCAGTTTGATTGAGTCTGGGGCTTCAAGGTATTTAGATTTGAAATTTTGACAGTTGGGCAGTTTGAATTTCTCAATGGGAGTCAATGGGAGTTTTTTCCGACTTTGATCGTCATTTTTAGGAGAACCGTAAGTCCGATCAGTTAGAAAAGATATAGCACACTAAGTCAGAACAGTTTGAGTGTCCGTGCCGAGTTTGGAGTATGTGGAGTTAAAGCTCTAGGAGGAGATAGAGTCAGAAAATTTTCCGCTCAGAAAAAGAATAATAATAATAACTAGAATGTACATTTCCAGAGGAAAATGTGAAGTGGTGCTTGCAGTGGCAAAAAGCTCGCTCGGTTGCTAGAGTGTGGCACATTTTTGCATACGAGACACCAAACACGTCTGTACGATGTTTTTGTGATGATAAATTGTTTATTCAGCTGAGACATGTCTTATTCATGTGTTTGTAGGGTTACTGGGGTACCCTATATGGTTGCTATGGTGTGATTATACAGTTTATGAGTTAATATTTAAAGACTAGTTGACAGTCTGAGTCAAAAAAAGGCAAAAATCCATGTTTCTTCTATTTTCTGGAGCTGAGATATGGCTTGTATATGTTGTTTTATGGTTGCTAGGGTGCCCTAATTGGTTGCTAGGGCGTGAATATTAAGTTACTATGTCACTACTTGTTGGCTGTATGATAGGCTGAGGCAAATGAGCCCAACCCCAAGTCTATATGACCTTCTATTCAAAAGATATGATCTCACCAATTTGGTTCCAATGTTAAGTCTATGGGAGATTTTTCGGCTGATTTATCGCCCGCTAGACAAGCATCGTACGCCCGATCTCTTAGAAAAGTCATAGCACACCTCTCCTTAGCGAGCTGGTCGATTTGACACCTCATTCATGTGTCTGTGACAAAAAATGCGGGAGGAGTAGTGTGCCAAAGTTTAGTCTTGGAGAATAGTATTCACAACACTAGAATGTACATTTCCAGAGGAAAATGTGAAGTGGTGCTTGCAGTGGCAAAAAGCTCGCTCGGTTGCTAGAGTGTGGCACATTTTTGCATACGAGACACCAAACACGTCTGTACGATGTTTTTGTGATGATAAATTGTTTATTCAGCTGAGACATGTCTTATTCATGTGTTTGTAGGGTTACTGGGGTACCCTATATGGTTGCTATGGTGTGATTATACAGTTTATGAGTTAATATTTAAAGACTAGTTGACAGTCTGAGTCAAAAAAAGGCAAAAATCCATGTTTCTTCTATTTTCTGGAGCTGAGATATGGCTTGTATATGTTGTTTTATGGTTGCTAGGGTGCCCTAATTGGTTGCTAGGGCGTGAATATTAAGTTACTATGTCACTACTTGTTGGCTGTATGATAGGCTGAGGCAAATGAGCCCAACCCCAAGTCTATATGACCTTCTATTCAAAAGATATGATCTCACCAATTTGGTTCCAATGTTAAGTCTATGGGAGATTTTTCGGCTGATTTATCGCCCGCTAGACAAGCATCGTACGCCCGATCTCTTAGAAAAGTCATAGCACACCTCTCCTTAGCGAGCTGGTCGATTTGACACCTCATTCATGTGTCTGTGACAAAAAATGCGGGAGGAGTAGTGTGCCAAAGTTTAGTCTTGGAGAATAGTATTCACAACACTAGAATGTACATTTCCAGAGGAAAATGTGAAGTGGTGCTTGCAGTGGCAAAAAGCTCGCTCGGTTGCTAGGGTGTTCTGGGTGGTTGCTAGGGTGTTGCTAGGTGGTTGCTAGGGTGTTCTGTGTGGTTGCTAGGGTGTTGCTAGGCGGTTGCTAGGGTGTTCTGGGTGGTTGCTAGGGTGTTGCTAGGTGGTTGCTAGGGTGTTGCTAGGTGATTGCTGGGGTATTCTGGGTGGTTGCTAGGTTGTTCTGTGTGGTTGCTAGGGTGTTGCTATGTGGTTGCTAGGTGGTTGCTAGGGTGTTCTGGGTGGTTGCTAGGGTGTGCTAAGGTGGTACTAGGTGGTTGCTAGGGTGTTGTTAAGGTGTTATGGATGGTTGCTAGGGTGTTGCTAGGGTGTTCTGGGTGGTTGCTATGGTGTTGCTAGGTGGTTGCTAGGGTATTCTGGGTGGTTGCTAGGGTGTTTTAGGTGGTTGCTATGGTATTTTGGGTGGTTGCTATGGTGTTACTATGTGGTTGGTAGTGTTCATATATGGTTACTATAGAGGTTTTATAATGTTCATGGCATGATTTAGCACTTAGCTAATAAATATTAGCATGTAGCTATTCACTGCTAGCATGTGTAGCATGTAGCAAGTCCTGTTTGCTAGCATGAGTAAAAAGAGCCAACCCCCATCTCTATATGATGTTTTGATGCAGAGATATAGGTCTTTCAAAATGGTTGCTAAGGTACTCTGTTTGGTTGCTAAGGAGTGGCTTGGCAGCTGCCAAACATGAAGCTCCAAAGTCAATGTGAATGTATAAACCTACCTCCATTTATATACAATATTTTATTGCAGAGATATAGGCCTTACAAAATGGTTGCTAGGGTACTCTGTTTGGTTGCTAGGGAGTGGCTTGGCAGCTGCCAATCATGAAGCTCCACAGTCAATGTGAATGTATAAACCAACCCCCATCTCTATACGATGTTTTGATGCAGAGATATAGGTCTTGCAAAATGGTTGCTAGGGTACTCTGTTTGGTTGCTAGAGAGTGGCTTGGCAGCTGCCAATCATGAATCTCCAAAGGCTGCTGGTCAGTTTGATTGATATAATACAACTCCCATGCCTCTCTGACATTCAGAATGGAAGATATACCTCTTTAAAATTTGGTTGCTAAGGTCCTTGATAATGGTTGCTAGGGCGTAGCCAGAAATTGTTGAGGTTATTCATGATTGGCTGTTTGCTACCCCGAGTCAAACGAGACCACCCTCGTGTTTCTATGACACTTCTATCCTGAGATATCCCTTTGATCTCTTTCAATGGAAGTCTATGGGACTTGTTGCTAAGGTGCTCTATATGGTTGCTAGGGCGTGGCTTAATACCTTCACAATAACCCTGAGGGACTGATTGGTCGTCTGAGTAAAATGAGCCCGCCCCCTTGTCTCTATGACACTGTGATCCAGAGCTATGTTCAATGCAAAATCCCTATGCAATTTACCATAGTAGCAAAAACACATGCATTTGATGGGACGTCCTTCACCATAGTAAGTCAATGGGGCAACTTTGGGCCCCTCCTGCCCCCCAGGGGTGCAACTTTTACCCCATTGTGTGGTATGTTCTTACAGAGCCTGCCAGCCTCTTCAAATGTGGTAAATCACAGATTTCTACGAAATCCTCGCTCAGAGCTATGACCCGTCAAAGTTTTTCGCAATGTTAAGTCTATGGGATTTTTTTTGGCCGTTTTTCGCCCCTGGGGCGACCATCGTACCCCCGATCTCTTAGAAAAGTCATAGCACACCTCTCCTAAATGAGCCGGTCGATTTGACACCTCACCCATGGGTCTGTGACAAAAGCTGCGGGAGGAGTAGCGTGCCAAAAAAAGGGCGGAAGTAAAAAAATAAGATTAATAAGTATGGAGGATAACAATAGTGTTGCTTTGCAAGCACCACTAATAACTAGAATGTACATTTCCAGAGGAAAATGTGAAGTGGTGCTTGCAGTGGCAAAAAGCTCGCTCGGTTGCTAGGGTGTTCTGGGTGGTTGCTAGGGTATTCTGGGTGGTTGCTAGGGTGTTGCTAGGTGGTTGCTAGGGTGTTCTGTGTGGTTGCTATGGTGTTGTTAGGCGGTTGCTAGGGTATTCTGGGTGGTTGCTAGGGTGTTGCTAGCGTGTTCTGGGTGGTTGCTAGGTGGTTGCTAGGGTGCTGCTAGGAGGTTGCTTGGATGTTCTGGTATAGGTGGTTGGAAGTTGTCACAGATGGTTACTATGAAATTTGTAGCATTTTCTTGGCATGATTTAGCACTTAGCTAATCAATATTAGCATGTAACTATTCTCTGCTAGCATGTGTAGCATGTAGCAAGTCATGTTTGCTAGCATGAGTAAAAAGAGCCAACCCCCATCTCTATACGATGTTTTGATGCAGAGATGTAGGTCTTACAAAATGGTTGCTAGGGTACTCTGTTTGGTTGCTAGGGAGTGGCTTGGCAGCTGCCAATCATGAAGCTCCAAAGTCAATGTGAATGTATAAACCAACCCCCATCTCTATACGATGTTTTAATGCAGAGATAAAGTCTTGCAAAATGGTTGCTAGGGTACTCTGTTTGGTTGCTAGGGAGTGGCTTGGTAGCTGCCAATCATGAAACTCCAAAGGCTGCTTGTCAGTATGAATGATATAAACCAACTCCCATGCCTCTATGACATTTAGAATGGAAGATATCCCTCTTTGGATTTTGGTTGCTAAGGTGCTCGAAAATGGTTGCTAGGGCATGGCCAGAAATTGTTGAGGTGATTCATGATTGGCTGTTTGCTGGCCCAAGTCAAACGAGCCCACCCTCATGTTTCTATGACACTTATATCCTGAGATATCCATTTGATCTCTTTCAATGGAAGTCTATGGGAGTTGTTGCTAAGGTGCTCTAAATGGTTGCTAGGGCGTGGCTTAATACCTTCACAATAACCCTGAGGGACTGATTGGTCGTCTGAGTAAAATGAGCCCGCCCCCTTGTCTCTATGACACTGTGATCCAGAGCTATGTTCAATGCAAAATCCCTATGCAATTTACCATAGTAGGAAAAACACATGCATTTGATGGGACGTCCTTCACCATAGTAAGTCTATGGGGCAACTTTGGGCCCCTCCTGCCCCCCAGGGGTGCAACTTTTACCCCATTGTGTGGTATGTTCTTACAGAGCCTGCCAGCCTCTTCAAATGTGGTAAATCACAGATTTCTACGAAATCCTCGCTCAGAGCTATGACCCGTCAAAGTTTTTCGCAATGTTAAGTCTATGGGATTTTTTTTGGCCGTTTTTCGCCCCTGGGGCGACCATCGTACCCCCGATCTCTTAGAAAAGTCATAGCACACCTCTCCTAAATGAGCCGGTCGATTTGACACCTCACCCATGGGTCTGTGACAAAAGCTGCGGGAGGAGTAGCGTGCCAAAAAAAGGGCGGAAGTAAAAAAATAAGATTAATAAGTATGGAGGATAACAATAGTGTTGCTTTGCAAGCACCACTAATAAATAACATGGGGGTCAATGGGGAAAATTTGGGCAGCTCCTGCCCCCCAGGGGTGCAACTTTTACCCCATTGTGAGGTATGTTCTTACAGAGCCTGTCAGCCTCTTCAAATGTGGTGAATCGCAGGCTTCTGTGAAATTCTCGCTCGGAGCTATGAGTCGTCAAAGTTTGTCGCAATGTTAAGTCTATGGGATTTTTGGGAAATTTGTTCGCCCTTCGGGCGAACATCGTACCCCCGATCGCTTAGAAAAGTCATAGCACACCATTCCCGAATATTCCGCACGTTTTGAGACCTCATTCATGGGTGTGTGACAAAAACTGCGGGAGGAGTAGCGCGTCAAACTTTTGGGCCGACTCAAAAAACACAATAGTAATAGTGTTGCCTTGCTTTCAGCAAGCACCACTAATAATAAGTTTAAATAGAATTTCAGTAAGTTGGCTCTCACAAGCCAACTTAATTAAATGCAGTGTGGGGGCAATTGTAACACTGAGAAATAACTCCTATTAACCCACTTTATCTCAAATAAAAGCCTACCTCAAAGTAATCACTTTACTGCTGTTAATTTTAAGAGTTTATATAATATTCCCACTTTGTCAAGCACATATAAAACACACATTATTTTATATAAAAAATGTTAATTGATGATTTGTTAATACTGGAACAAACATTTATTTTAATACACCCTTTTAAAATGAAGTTTTACAATAGAATTTAGTGAAATATGTTCATTTTTTTTTAACAGAAAAGTATGTCAACACACACAAACAAGCTTATTACAATGGGCCTTGTGGCTCGGGAGCAACTGTAACACAGTGTTACAGTGTTGTTCATGTTCGTTTTTAATCAATAACCTAGGGATAAAATGTATACAAGTTTAAATTGACAGACATCTAAACTTTAGACAGCAGAAGAAAAATACTGTACATTCAAAAAATAACTTTCACACCTCAAAATCAGTTTGTCGTTAATAACTTCTGCTAAAGTTGAAAATGTCACGCTTCTTTTCCACAGATAGAGAGAGAATCCTATTGGGCATGTACAGATTAAGTGTCATCACTCTAGCTTGTTTCTGATTGGAGGAATTGAGTGTGGTACAATTGCCCCCTGTTACAATTGCCCCCGGTCTCCCCAGTGCTTCCTCAAGGTGATCAAAGTACACTGCATGCTTTCGAATCAGTACTGTGATGTCATACACCCAGGGATGTAGTGGAGGCTAAATGCACAAATGCCGTTTACGCACCTCCCAATATTCGGGAATTGCGTTTACCCACCTCCAAAGTGCGTTTATCCACCTTTCAATTGCGTTTATCCACCTCTAAATATCCTAGTTCCTAAGACATTTTAAATTAAGCTTATGTCGTTAATTTAGTTTCTTTAATTTAGTTAATTTAGTATAGGTTTGTTAAACCTAAGGCGAACTTTTTCACTCATTAAGACGGTCGCCTGCCACCACCTACTGGCGGTTTAGTGTTAAATGTTTAAAAGTAGCATCATTCTTTCTTATATGTAAATTAAAATCAATTTCATAACATTATTTCATGCAATTGTAATTTTTCAGTGTAAATGATTTAATTTGATCAACCCCTAGGGTAACATGGTGTCTTATTATTAGAAATAATTGAATTTATTGATCAAATTTAGGAATTTAAAATGAAATATGAAGCATACATTTAATAATTTTGGGGGAGGGGGTGCCCTTTAAAGGTGCAGAAATTACAATATGGTGATTTAAATATCAAAGCTGATATATCAATGATGAGAATATTTTTTAAGAATAAGTCAAATTTTTAAAAAATCTGAACAAGCAACTTTTTTACTCGGACAAGTGAAAGGCAGATTTACTTAGCGTATGAAAAGGCTTAATGTCGAGCCCTCCCTATATAGCAATGTCATCAGGAGACACACATACACGGGTAGGCAGTGGCCCACCTTACCTGGTGACCATGTCTTGGTCCACCAGAATTTATAGTTTACCCACCTCTTCAACTACACCTCTGCATACACCAATCGTCTGTACTCTGTACAGTGCTGTCGATCACTGTCTGCTGTATGCTTTCGAATCAGTACTGTGATGTCATACACCAATCGTCTGTACTCTGTATAGTGCTGCTTCTAGTTGATCACTGTATATTTTCGAATCAGTACTGTGATGTCATACCCAGGGATGTAGTGGAGGCTAAATGCACGTAAATGCCATTTACCCACCTCCCAATATTCGGGAATTGCGTTTGCACCTCCAAAGTGCGTTTATCCACCTTTCAATTACGTTTATTCACCTCTAAATATCCAGTAGTTCCTAAGACATTTTAAATTAAGCTTATGTCGTTTTAGTTTCATATTGTCCACACTCTAAAAAATGATGAGTTGGATTTACTTAAAATATATATGCACCATATTTGTATCATATCTTTTAAGTAAATCCAACACAGTGCAGGCCATGTGAGATCAATATAAATCTTAGTTCTGTTAACTTAAAATTTAAGCTCATTTATATATATAAAATAAGACAATTAAATCAGTTGAACCAACCAAACTTAGTTTAGATCTTCAGCTTACATGTCTTAAAATAAATAACATGCAAATCACACACAATAAAGCATTTCACTTTATTATTTATTTAAATTGCATCTTAAAATATATTCAAATAGAAAATAGTTGTTAAAATAATAATAATAATAATATAGTCACAATATTACAGTTTTTCTTGGATCAAAGAAATGAAGGCTTGGTGGGCAGAAGAGACTTCTTTTAAAAATATTAAAAAATCTTAGTGTGTGTGTGTGTGTGTGTGTGTGTCTATATATATAATTATATATATATATATATATATATATATATATATATATATATATATATATATATATATATATTATTTTTTTTCAAAAACCAATAAAAAAAACAATTAAATGCAACAAATTAGTCCATTATTAAATGCCTATAAATATAAAAAAATAGTCTATTAAATAATATCTATTAATTTAAACAAAACAGAAGTTAATTAATGACTTTCCTCCAGAGGTTATGAACGAATCTCTTCAAAAACATTTTAGCAGTAACTACTGGAAAACAGTAAAGATCTACAATCTTTATTTGAAGCTAAAGTTTTGTTTAAAGGGTATTTACTTATTTTGATAATAATTTTGAAGGTTTAATTTACTGAATTAACGCTGTCATTTAGGAATAATATTGTGCTAGAATCAAGATTGCCATTATTTAATGATAAATCGTGCACACACGGAGCTGTAGGCAATGTGCTTTCGAATTTAATATTTGTATGTTAACGTTACCAAAAGTAGGCTAACCCGCGCCCAAGGCTCCCTTTCCCGCGATCCATGTAGGCCTATAGACAATAGAGATAGAGAACATGGGAATTTGTAAGTATGCAAAGTACATTAGTTTTATCCAAAAACAACTCGCTAATAAAGTAGGCCTATAATCTATCCGTGGGGGAGAGAGAGCGCAGTCCGAATTGGTCACACCGAACGCGTCAAACACGTCAAGTCTAGTTAGACGCTTGAATCTTCTGCAGCCCGCTCAAGTTCAAAATTTTCTACTGAGAGAGACGTTCGCGGCAAACGAGTCACCCAATTCGCGACGCCCGGCGCGAATGATGCGTCTTTGCGTCTTTGCATTGACTATGAATGTACTCTGCTATCGCAATTAAATTCGCGTTCGGTGTAAACACACCATTAATGCATATACGAGCCAACATCATGGTCATATATTTTGAAAAAACACAATATATAGCTACTCGCGTGCAAAACACTTATTTCATTCGTTAACATGTAGACTACAAATGTTTGCATTCGTAAGAAACGTTTCTAATTGTTGATGCAAAATTTGTAGCAATTCTGAAATTCAGTTAAAAGTAAATTTCTTGACCAAAAATGCAATAAATGATCATGTAGGCCTAAGTACAAAAAATAAGCTTACCGCTTCTCAACGTCTTCACATGTTTCATATTTTTTTTGTCTGGATAGGCATCACGGGAAATTGCATAGCCTATATCACGTGGCTCATACAGTTACTTAAACTGATATAATCGATTTACTTAATTTTGATGCAATTATTGTAGTAGTTGACATGCATTATGTTTTTTTTATTATTTTATTTATGCATACATTTAAGTGTACCTAGTAGCTTATATTTTTTTGTTACACACATATGTTAAGTAAACGTTGAAAAGTTAGGAATACTTAATTTTTTATGTTTGATCCAATTACTTTTATAAGTATTGGTTGTTCGGCTGCTTCAAGATCATACATGCTTTCGAAACAGTACTGTGATGTCATACACCAATCGTCTGTACTCTGTACAGTGCTGCTTCAAGATTATACTGTTTGCTTTCGAATCAGTACTGTGATGTCATACACCAATCGTCTGTACTCTGTACAGTGCTGCTTCAAGATCATACTGTATGCTTTCAAATCAGTACTGTGATGTCATACACCAATCGTCTGTACTCTGTACAGTGCTGCTTCAAGATCATGTATGCTTTCAAATCAGTACTGTGATGTCATACACCAATCGTATGTACTCTGTACAGTGCTGCTTCAAGATCATACTGTTTGCTTTCGAATCAGTACTGTGATGTCATACACCAATCGTCTGTACTCTGTACAGTGCTGCTTCAAGATCATACTGTATGCTTTCGAATCAGTGATGTCATAAACCAATCGTCTGTAGGGGAGACCCGGGGCAATTGTAACGTATTTTACATTTTCCTTAATAACTCACAAACTACTTGAGATAGACTAGTCATCTTTTGATACAAGAAACATATATATGTGCACTAATTAATAATACAATTTATATATTTTTACTTATAAGAACAAGACTAAAATATTCAATTAAATGCAGTGTGGGGGCAATTGTAACACTGAGAAATAACTCCTATTAACCCACTTTATCTCAAATAAAAGCCTACCTCAAAGTAATCACTTTACTGCTGTTAATTTTAAGAGTTTATATAATATTCCCACTTTGTCAAGCACATATAAAACACACATTATTTTATATAAAAAATGTTAATTGATGATTTGTTAATACTGGAACAAACATTTATTTTAATACACCCTTTTAAAATGAAGTTTTACAATAGAATTTAGTGAAATATGTTCATTTTTTTTAACAGAAAAGTATGTCAACACACACAAACAAGCTTATTACAATGGGCCTTGTGGCTCGGGAGCAACTGTAACACAGTGTTACAGTGTTGTTCATGTTCGTTTTTAATCAATAACCTAGGGATAAAATGTATACAAGTTTAAATTGACAGACATCTAAACTTTAGACAGCAGAAGAAAAATACTGTACATTCAAAAAATAACTTTCACACCTCAAAATCAGTTTGTCGTTAATAACTTCTGCTAAAGTTGAAAATGTCACGCTTCTTTTCCACAGATAGAGAGAGAATCCTATTGGGCATGTACAGATTAAGTGTCATCACTCTAGCTTGTTTCTGATTGGAGGAATTGAGTGTGGTACAATTGCCCCCTGTTACAATTGCCCCCGGTCTCCCCAGTGCTTCCTCAAGGTGATCAAAGTACACTGCATGCTTTCGAATCAGTACTGTGATGTCATACACCCAGGGATGTAGTGGAGGCTAAATGCACAAATGCCGTTTACGCACCTCCCAATATTCGGGAATTGCGTTTACCCACCTCCAAAGTGCGTTTATCCACCTTTCAATTGCGTTTATCCACCTCTAAATATCCTAGTTCCTAAGACATTTTAAATTAAGCTTATGTCGTTAATTTAGTTTCTTTAATTTAGTTAATTTAGTATAGGTTTGTTAAACCTAAGGCGAACTTTTTCACTCATTAAGACGGTCGCCTGCCACCACCTACTGGCGGTTTAGTGTTAAATGTTTAAAAGTAGCATCATTCTTTCTTATATGTAAATTAAAATCAATTTCATAACATTATTTCATGCAATTGTAATTTTTCAGTGTAAATGATTTAATTTGATCAACCCCTAGGGTAACATGGTGTCTTATTATTAGAAATAATTGAATTTATTGATCAAATTTAGGAATTTAAAATGAAATATGAAGCATACATTTAATAATTTTGGGGGAGGGGGTGCCCTTTAAAGGTGCAGAAATTACAATATGGTGATTTAAATATCAAAGCTGATATATCAATGATGAGAATATTTTTTAAGAATAAGTCAAATTTTTAAAAAATCTGAACAAGCAACTTTTTTACTCGGACAAGTGAAAGGCAGATTTACTTAGCGTATGAAAAGGCTTAATGTCGAGCCCTCCCTATATAGCAATGTCATCAGGAGACACACATACACGGGTAGGCAGTGGCCCACCTTACCTGGTGACCATGTCTTGGTCCACCAGAATTTATAGTTTACCCACCTCTTCAACTACACCTCTGCATACACCAATCGTCTGTACTCTGTACAGTGCTGTCGATCACTGTCTGCTGTATGCTTTCGAATCAGTACTGTGATGTCATACACCAATCGTCTGTACTCTGTATAGTGCTGCTTCTAGTTGATCACTGTATATTTTCGAATCAGTACTGTGATGTCATACCCAGGGATGTAGTGGAGGCTAAATGCACGTAAATGCCATTTACCCACCTCCCAATATTCGGGAATTGCGTTTGCACCTCCAAAGTGCGTTTATCCACCTTTCAATTACGTTTATTCACCTCTAAATATCCAGTAGTTCCTAAGACATTTTAAATTAAGCTTATGTCGTTTTAGTTTCATATTGTCCACACTCTAAAAAATGATGAGTTGGATTTACTTAAAATATATATGCACCATTTTTGTATCAAAAAATGTGCACATATCTTTTAAGTAAATCCAACACAGTGCAGGCCATGTGAGATCAAATTAAATCTTAGTTCTGTTAACTTAAAATTTAAGCTCATTTATATATATAAAATAAGACAATTAAATCAGTTGAACCAACCAAACTTAGTTTAGATCTTCAGCTTACATGTCTTAAAATAAATAACATGCAAATCACACACAATAAAGCATTTCACTTTATTATTTATTTAAATTGCATCTTAAAATATATTCAAATAGAAAATAGTTGTTAAAATAATAATAATAATAATATAGTCACAATATTACAGTTTTTCTTGGATCAAAGAAATGAAGGCTTGGTGGGCAGAAGAGACTTCTTTTAAAAATATTAAAAAATCTTAGTGTGTGTGTGTGTGTGTGTGTGTGTGTCTATATATATAATTATATATATATATATATATATATATATTATTTTTTTCAAAAACCAATAAAAAAAACAATTAAATGCAAGAAATTAGTTCATTATTAAATGCCTATAAATATAAAAAAATAGTCTATTAAATAATATCTATTAATTTAAACAAAACAGAAGTTAAATAATGACTTTCCTCCAGAGGTTATGAACGAATCTCTTCAAAAACATTTTAGCAGTAACTACTGGAAAACAGTAAAGATCTACAATCTTTATTTGAAGCTAAAGTTTTGCTTAAAGGGTATTTACTTATTTTGATAATAATTTTGAAGGTTTAATTTACTGAATTAACGCTGTCATTTAGGAATAATATTGTGCTAGAATCAAGATTGCTATTATTTAATGATAAATCGTGCACACACGGAGCTGTAGGCAATGTGCTTTCGAATTTAATATTTGTATGTTAACGTTACCAAAAGTAGGCTAACCCGCGCCCAAGGCTCCCTTTCCCGCGATCCATGTAGGCCTATAGACAATAGAGATAGAGAACATGGGAATTTGTAAGTATGCAAAGTACATTAGTTTTATCCAAAAACAACTCGCTAATAAAGTAGGCCTATAATCTATCCGTGGGGGAGAGAGAGCGCAGTCCGAATTGGTCACACCGAACGCGTCAAACACGTCAAGTCTAGTTAGACGCTTGAATCTTCTGCAGCCCGCTCAAGTTCAAAATTTTCTACTGAGAGAGACGTTCGCGGCAAACGAGTCACCCAATTCGCGACGCCCGGCGCGAATGATGCGTCTTCGCGTCTTTGCATTGACTATGAATGTACTCTGCTATCGCAATTAAATTCGCGTTCGGTGTGAACACACAATTAATGCATATACGAGCCAACATCATGGTCATATATTTTGAAAAAACACAATATATAGCTACTCGCGTGCAAAACACTTATTACATTCGTTAACATGTAGACTACAAATGTTTGCATTCGTAAGAAACGTTTCTAATTGTTGATGCAAAATTTGTAGCAATTCTGAAATTCAGTTAAAAGTAAATTTCTTGATCAAAAATGCAATAAATGATCATATAGGCCTAAGTACAAAAAATAAGCTTACCGCTTCTCAACGTCTTGTTTCATATTTTTTTTGTCTGGATAGGCATCACGGGAAATTGCATAGCCTATATCACGTGGCTCATACAGTTACTTAAACTGATATAATCGATTTACTTAATTTTGATGCAATTATTGTAGTTGACATGCATTATGTTTTTTTTTATTATTTTATTTATGCATACATTTAAGTGCACCTAGTAGCTTATATTTTTTTGTTACACACATATGTTAAGTAAACGTTGAAAAGTTAGGAATACTTAATTTTTTATGTTTGATCCAATTACTTTTATAAGTATTGGTTGTTCGGCTGCTTCAAGATCATACATGCTTTCGAAACAGTACTGTGATGTCATACACCAATCGTCTGTACTCTGTACAGTGCTGCTTCAAGATCATACTGTATGCTTTCAAATCAGTACTGTGATGTCATACACCAATCGTCTGTACTCTGTACAGTGCTGCTTCAAGATCATACTGTATGCTTTCAAATCAGTACTGTGATGTCATACACCAATCGTCTGTACTCTGTACAGTGCTGCTTCAAGATCATACTGTATGCTTTCAAATCAGTACTTTGATGTCATACACCAATCGTATGTACTCTGTACAGTGCTGCTTCAAGATCATACTGTTTGCTTTCGAATCAGTACTGTGATGTCATACACCAATCGTCTGTACTCTGTACAGTGCTGCTTCAAGATCATACTGTATGCTTTCGAATCAGTGATGTCATAAACCAATCGTCTGTAGGGGAGACCCGGGGCAATTGTAACGTATTTTACATTTTCCTTAATAACTCACAAACTACTTGAGATAGACTAGTCATCTTTTGATACAAGAAACATATATATGTGCACTAATTAATAATACAATTTATATATTTTTACTTATAAGAACAAGACTAAAATATTCAATTAAATGCAGTGTGGGGGCAATTGTAACACTGAGAAATAACTCCTATTAACCCACTTTATCTCAAATAAAAGCCTACCTCAAAGTAATCACTTTACTGCTGTTAATTTTAAGAGTTTATATAATATTCCCACTTTGTCAAGCACATATAAAACACACATTATTTTATATAAAAAATGTTAATTGATGATTTGTTAATACTGGAACAAACATTTATTTTAATACACCCTTTTAAAATGAAGTTTTACAATAGAATTTAGTGAAATATGTTCATTTTTTTTAACAGAAAAGTATGTCAACACACACAAACAAGCTTATTACAATGGGCCTTGTGGCTCGGGAGCAACTGTAACACAGTGTTACAGTGTTGTTCATGTTCGTTTTTAATCAATAACCTAGGGATAAAATGTATACAAGTTTAAATTGACAGACATCTAAACTTTAGACAGCAGAAGAAAAATACTGTACATTCAAAAAATAACTTTCACACCTCAAAATCAGTTTGTCGTTAATAACTTCTGCTAAAGTTGAAAATGTCACGCTTCTTTTCCACAGATAGAGAGAGAATCCTATTGGGCATGTACAGATTAAGTGTCATCACTCTAGCTTGTTTCTGATTGGAGGAATTGAGTGTGGTACAATTGCCCCCTGTTACAATTGCCCCCGGTCTCCCCAGTGCTTCGTCAAGGTGATCAAAGTACACTGCATGCTTTCGAATCAGTACTGTGATGTCATACACCCAGGGATGTAGTGGAGGCTAAATGCACAAATGCCGTTTACGCACCTCCCAATATTCGGGAATTGCGTTTACCCACCTCCAAAGTGCGTTTATCCACCTTTCAATTGCGTTTATCCACCTCTAAATATCCTAGTTCCTAAGACATTTTAAATTAAGCTTATGTCGTTAATTTAGTTTCTTTAATTTAGTTAATTTAGGTTGTTAAACCTAAGGCGAACTTTTTCACTCATTAAGACGGTCGCCTGCCACCACCTACTGGCGGTTTAGTGTTAAATGTTTAAAAGTAGCATCATTCTTTCTTATATGTAAATTAAAATCAATTTCATAACATTATTTCATGCAATTGTAATTTTTCAGTGTAAATGATTTAATTTGATCAACCCCTAGGGTAACATGGTGTCTTATTATTAGAAATAATTGAATTTATTGATCAAATTTAGGAATTTAAAATGAAATATGAAGCATACATTTAATAATTTTGGGGGAGGGGGGTGCCCTTTAAAGGTGCAGAAATTACAATATGGTGATTTAAATATCAAAGCTGATATATCAATGATGAGAATATTTTTTAAGAATAAGTCAAATTTTTAAAAAATCTGAACAAGCAACTTTTTTACTCGGACAAGTGAAAGGCAGATTTACTTAGCGTATGAAAAGGCTTAATGTCGAGCCCTCCCTATATAGCAATGTCATCAGGAGACACACATACACGGGTAGGCAGTGGCCCACCTTACCTGGTGACCATGTCTTGGTCCACCAGAATTTATAGTTTACCCACCTCTTCAACTACACCTCTGCATAGACCAATCGTCTGTACTCTGTACAGTGCTGTCGATCACTGTCTGCTGTATGCTTTCGAATCAGTACTGTGATGTCATACACCAATCGTCTGTACTCTGTATAGTGCTGCTTCTAGTTGATCACTGTATATTTTCGAATCAGTGTGATGTCATACCCAGGGATGTAGTGGAGGCTAAATGCACGTAAATGCCATTTACCCACCTCCCAATATTCGGGAATTGCGTTTTCACCTCCAAAGTGCGTTTATCCACCTTTCAATTACGTTTATTCACCTCTAAATATCCAGTAGTTCCTAAGACATTTTAAATTAAGCTTATGTCATTTTAGTTTCATATTGTCCACACTCTAAAAAATGATGAGTTGGATTTACTTAAAATATATATGCACCATTTTTGTATCAAAAAATGTGCACATATCTTTTAAGTAAATCCAACACAGTGCAGGCCATGTGAGATCAACATAAATCTTAGTTCTGTTAACTTAAAATTTAAGCTCATTTATATATATAAAATAAGACAATTAAATCAGTTGAACCAACCAAACTTAGTTTAGATCTTCAGCTTACATGTCTTAAAATAAATAACATGCAAATCACACACAATAAAGCATTTCACTTTATTATTTATTTAAATTGCATCTTAAAATATATTCAAATAGAAAATAGTTGTTAAAATAATAATAATAATAATATAGTCACAATATTACAGTTTTTCTTGGATCAAAGAAATGAAGGCTTGGTGGGCAGAAGAGACTTCTTTTAAAAATATTAAAAAATCTTAGTGTGTGTGTGTGTGTGTGTGTGTCTATATATATAATTATATATATATATATATATATATATATATATATATATTATTTTTTTCAAAAACCAATAAAAAAAACAATTAAATGCAACAAATTAGTCCATTATTAAATGCCTATAAATATAAAAAAATAGTCTATTAAATAATATCTATTAATTTAAACAAAACAGAAGTTAAATAATGACTTTCCTCCAGAGGTTATGAACGAATCTCTTCAAAAACATTTTAGCAGTAACTACTGGAAAACAGTTAAGATCTACAATCTTTATTTGAAGCTAAAGTTTTGTTTAAAGGGTATTTACTTATTTTGATAATAATTTTGAAGGTTTAATTTACTGAATTAACGCTGTCATTTAGGAATAATATTGTGCTAGAATCAAGATTGCCATTATTTAATGATAAATCGTGCACACACGGAGCTGTAGGCAATGTGCTTTCGAATTTAATATTTGTATGTTAACGTTACCAAAAGTAGGCTAACCCGCGCCCAAGGCTCCCTTTCCCGCGATCCATGTAGGCCTATAGACAATAGAGATAGAGAACATGGGAATTTGTAAGTATGCAAAGTACATTAGTTTTATCCAAAAACAACTCGCTAATAAAGTAGGCCTATAATCTATCCGTGGGGGAGAGAGAGCGCAGTCCGAATTGGTCACACCGAACGCGTCAAACACGTCAAGTCTAGTTAGACGCTTGAATCTTCTGCAGCCCGCTCAAGTTCAAAATTTTCTACTGAGAGAGACGTTCGCGGCAAACGAGTCACCCAATTCGCGACGCCCGGCGCGAATGATGCGTCTTCGCGTCTTTGCATTGACTATGAATGTACTCTGCTATCGCAATTAAATTCGCGTTCGGTGTAAACACACCATTAATGCATATACGAGCCAACATCATGGTCATATATTTTGAAAAAACACAATATATAGCTACTCGCGTGCAAAACACTTATTTCATTCGTTAACATGTAGACTACAAATGTTTTCATTCGTAAGAAACGTTTCTAATTGTTGATGCAAAATTTGTAGCAATTCTGAAATTCAGTTAAAAGTAAATTTCTTGACCAAAAATGCAATAAATGATCATGTGTAGGCCTAAGTAAAAAAAATAAGCTTACCGCTTCTGAACGTCTTCACATGTTTCATATTTTTTTTGTCTGGATAGGCATCACGGGAAATTGCATAGCCTATATCACGTGGCTCATACAGTTACTTAAACTGATATAATCGATTTACTTAATTTTGATGGAATAGTAGTTGACATGCATTATGTTTTTTTTTATTATTTTATTTATGCATACATTTAAGTGCACCTAGTAGCTTATATTTTTTTGTTACACACATATGTTAAGTAAACGTTGAAAAGTTAGGAATACTTAATTTTTTTATGTTTGATCCAATTACTTTTATAAGTATTGGTTGTTCGGCTGCTTCAAGATCATACATGCTTTCGAAACAGTACTGTGATGTCATACACCAATCGTCTGTACTCTGTACAGTGCTGCTTCAAGATTATACTGTTTGCTTTCGAATCAGTACTGTGATGTCATACACCAATCGTCTGTACTCTGTACAGTGCTGCTTCAAGATCATACTGTATGCTTTCAAATCAGTACTGTGATGTCATACACCAATCGTCTGTACTCTGTACAGTGCTGCTTCAAGATCATACTGTATGCTTTCAAATCAGTACTGTGATGTCATACACCAATCGTCTGTACTCTGTACAGTGCTGCTTCAAGATCATACTGTATGCTTTCAAATCAGTACTGTGATGTCATACACCAATCGTATGTTCTCTGTACAGTGCTGCTTCAAGATCATACTGTTTGCTTTCGAATCAGTACTGTGATGTCATACACCAATCGTCTGTACTCTGTACAGTGCTGCTTCAAGATCATACTGTATGCTTTCGAATCAGTACTGTGATGTCATAAACCAATCGTCTGTAGGGGAGACCCGGGGCAATTGTAACGTATTTTACATTTTCCTTAATAACTCACAAACTACTTGAGATAGACTAGTCATCTTTTGATACAAGAAACATATATATGTGCACTAATTAATAATACAATTTATATATTTTTACTTATAAGAACAAGACTAAAATATTCAATTAAATGCAGTGTGGGGGCAATTGTAACACTGAGAAATAACTCCTATTAACCCACTTTATCTCAAATAAAAGCCTACCTCAAAGTAATCACTTTACTGCTGTTAATTTTAAGAGTTTATATAATATTCCCACTTTGTCAAGCACATATAAAACACACATTATTTTATATAAAAAATGTTAATTGATGATTTGTTAATACTGGAACAAACATTTATTTTAATACACCCTTTTAAAATGAAGTTTTACAATAGAATTTAGTGAAATATGTTCATTTTTTTTAACAGAAAAGTATGTCAACACACACAAACAAGCTTATTACAATGGGCCTTGTGGCTCGGGAGCAACTGTAACACAGTGTTACAGTGTTGTTCATGTTCGTTTTTAATCAATAACCTAGGGATAAAATGTATACAAGTTTAAATTGACAGACATCTAAACTTTAGACAGCAGAAGAAAAATACTGTACATTCAAAAAATAACTTTCACACCTCAAAATCAGTTTGTCGTTAATAACTTCTGCTAAAGTTGAAAATGTCACGCTTCTTTTCCACAGATAGAGAGAGAATCCTATTGGGCATGTACAGATTAAGTGTCATCACTCTAGCTTGTTTCTGATTGGAGGAATTGAGTGTGGTACAATTGCCCCCTGTTACAATTGCCCCCGGTCTCCCCAGTGCTTCGTCAAGGTGATCAAAGTACACTGCATGCTTTCGAATCAGTACTGTGATGTCATACACCCAGGGATGTAGTGGAGGCTAAATGCACAAATGCCGTTTACGCACCTCCCAATATTCGGGAATTGCGTTTACCCACCTCCAAAGTGCGTTTATCCACCTTTCAATTGCGTTTATCCACCTCTAAATATCCTAGTTCCTAAGACATTTTAAATTAAGCTTATGTCGTTAATTTAGTTTCTTTAATTTAGTTAATTTAGTATAGGTTGTTAAACCTAAGGCGAACTTTTTCACTCATTAAGACGGTCGCCTGCCACCACCTACTGGCGGTTTAGTGTTAAATGTTTAAAAGTAGCATCATTCTTTCTTATATGTAAATTAAAATCAATTTCATAACATTATTTCATGCAATTGTAATTTTTCAGTGTAAATGATTTAATTTGATCAACCCCTAGGGTAACATGGTGTCTTATTATTAGAAATAATTGAATTTATTGATCAAATTTAGGAATTTAAAATGAAATATGAAGCATACATTTAATAATTTTGGGGGAGGGGGGTGCCCTTCAAAGGTGCAGAAATTACAATATGGTGATTTAAATATCAAAGCTGATATATCAATGATGAGAATATTTTTTAAGAATAAGTCAAATTTTTAAAAAATCTGAACAAGCAACTTTTTTACTCGGACAAGTGAAAGGCAGATTTACTTAGCGTATGAAAAGGCTTAATGTCGAGCCCTCCCTATATAGCAATGTCATCAGGAGACACACATACACGGGTAGGCAGTGGCCCACCTTACCTGGTGACCATGTCTTGGTCCACCAGAATTTATAGTTTACCCACCTCTTCAACTACACCTCTGCATACACCAATCGTCTGTACTCTGTACAGTGCTGTCGATCACTGTCTGCTGTATGCTTTCGAATCAGTACTGTGATGTCATACACCAATCGTCTGTACTCTGTATAGTGCTGCTTCTAGTTGATCACTGTATATTTTCGAATCAGTACTGTGATGTCATACCCAGGGATGTAGTGGAGGCTAAATGCACGTAAATGCCATTTACCCACCTCCCAATATTCGGGAATTGCGTTTTCACCTCCAAAGTGCGTTTATCCACCTTTCAATTACGTTTATTCACCTCTAAATATCCAGTAGTTCCTAAGACATTTTAAATTAAGCTTATGTCATTTTAGTTTCATATTGTCCACACTCTAAAAAATGATGAGTTGGATTTACTTAAAATATATATGCACCATTTTTGTATCAAAAAATGTGCACATATCTTTTAAGTAAATCCAACACAGTGCAGGCCATGTGAGATCAACATAAATCTTAGTTCTGTTAACTTAAAATTTAAGCTCATTTATATATATAAAATAAGACAATTAAATCAGTTGAACCAACCAAACTTAGTTTAGATCTTCAGCTTACATGTCTTAAAATAAATAACATGCAAATCACACACAATAAAGCATTTCACTTTATTATTTATTTAAATTGCATCTTAAAATATATTCAAATAGAAAATAGTTGTTAAAATAATAATAATAATAATATAGTCACAATATTACAGTTTTTCTTGGATCAAAGAAATGAAGGCTTGGTGGGCAGAAGAGACTTCTTTTAAAAATATAAAAAAATCTTAGTGTGTGTGTGTGTGTCTATATATATAATTATATATATATATATATATATATATATATATATATATATATATTATTTTTTTCAAAAACCAATAAAAAAAACAATTAAATGCAACAAATTAGTCCATTATTAAATGCCTATAAATATAAAAAAATAGTCTATTAAATAATATCTATTAATTTAAACAAAACAGAAGTTAAATAATGACTTTCCTCCAGAGGTTATGAACGAATCTCTTCAAAAACATTTTAGCAGTAACTACTGGAAAACAGTAAAGATCTACAATCTTTATTTGAAGCTAAAGTTTTGTTTAAAGGGTATTTACTTATTTTGATAATAATTTTGAAGGTTTAATTTACTGAATTAACGCTGTCATTTAGGAATAATATTGTGCTAGAATCAAGATTGCCATTATTTAATGATAAATCGTGCACACACGGAGCTGTAGGCAATGTGCTTTCGAATTTAATATTTGTATGTTAACGTTACCAAAAGTAGGCTAACCCGCGCCCAAGGCTCCCTTTCCCGCGATCCATGTAGGCCTATAGACAATAGAGATAGAGAACATGGGAATTTGTAAGTATGCAAAGTACATTAGTTTTATCCAAAAACAACTCGCTAATAAAGTAGGCCTATAATCTATCCGTGGGGGAGAGAGAGCGCAGTCCGAATTGGTCACACCGAACGCGTCAAACACGTCAAGTCTAGTTAGACGCTTGAATCTTCTGCAGCCCGCTCAAGTTCAAAATTTTCTACTGAGAGAGACGTTCGCGGCAAACGAGTCACCCAATTCGCGACGCCCGGCGCGAATGATGCGTCTTCGCGTCTTTGCATTGACTATGAATGTACTCTGCTATCGCAATTAAATTCGCGTTCGGTGTAAACACACCATTAATGCATATACGAGCCAACATCATGGTCATATATTTTGAAAAAACACAATATATAGCTACTCGCGTGCAAAACACTTATTTCATTCGTTAACATGTAGACTACAAATGTTTGCATTCGTAAGAAACGTTTCTAATTGTTGATGCAAAATTTGTAGCAATTCTGAAATTCAGTTAAAAGTAAATTTCTTGACCAAAAATGCAATAAATTATCATGTGTAGGCCTAAGTACAAAAAATAAGCTTACCGCTTCTGAACGTCTTCACATGTTTCATATTTTTTTTGTCTGGATAGGCATCACGGGAAATTGCATAGCCTATATCACGTGGCTCATACAGTTACTTAAACTGATATAATCGATTTACTTAATTTTGATGCAATTATTGTAGTAGTTGACATGCATTATGTTTTTTTTATTATTTTATATATGCATACATTTAAGTGCACCTAGTAGCTTATATTTTTTTGTTACACACATATGTTAAGTAAACGTTGAAAAGTTAGGAATACTTAATTTTTTATGTTTGATCCAATTACTTTTATAAGTATTGGTTGTTCGGCTGCTTCAAGATCATACATGCTTTCGAAACAGTACTGTGATGTCATACACCAATCGTCTGTACTCTGTACAGTGCTGCTTCAAGATTATACTGTTTGCTTTCGAATCAGTACTGTGATGTCATACACCAATCGTCTGTACTCTGTACAGTGCTGCTTCAAGATCATACTGTATGCTTTCAAATCAGTACTGTGATGTCATACACCAATCGTCTGTACTCTGTACAGTGCTGCTTCAAGATCATGTATGCTTTCAAATCAGTACTGTGATGTCATACACCAATCGTATGTACTCTGTACAGTGCTGCTTCAAGATCATACTGTTTGCTTTCGAATCAGTACTGTGATGTCATACACCAATCGTCTGTACTCTGTACAGTGCTGCTTCAAGATCATACTGTATGCTTTCGAATTAGTACTGTGATGTCATAAACCAATCGTCTGTAGGGGAGACCCGGGGCAATTGTAACGTATTTTACATTTTCCTTAATAACTCACAAACTACTTGAGATAGACTAGTCATCTTTTGATACAAGAAACATATATATGTGCACTAATTAATAATACAATTTATATATTTTTACTTATAAGAACAAGACTAAAATATTCAATTAAATGCAGTGTGGGGGCAATTGTAACACTGAGAAATAACTCCTATTAACCCACTTTATCTCAAATAAAAGCCTACCTCAAAGTAATCACTTTACTGCTGTTAATTTTAAGAGTTTATATAATATTCCCACTTTGTCAAGCACATATAAAACACACATTATTTTATATAAAAAATGTTAATTGATGATTTGTTAATACTGGAACAAACATTTATTTTAATACACCCTTTTAAAATGAAGTTTTACAATAGAATTTAGTGAAATATGTTCATTTTTTTTAACAGAAAAGTATGTCAACACACACAACCAAGCTTATTACAATGGGCCTTGTGGCTCGGGGGCAACTGTAACACAGTGTTACAGTGTTGTTCATGTTCGTTTTTAATCAATAACCTAGGGATAAAATGTATACAAGTTTAAATTGACAGACATCTAAACTTTAGACAGCAGAAGAAAAATACTGTACATTCAAAAAATAACTTTCACACCTCAAAATCAGTTTGTCATTAATAACTTCTGCTAAAGTTGAAAATGTCACGCTTCTTTTCCACAGATAGAGAGAGAATCCTATTGGGCATGTACAGATTAAGTGTCATCACTCTAGCTTGTTTCTGATTGGAGGAATTGAGTGTGGTACAATTGCCCCCTGTTACAATTGCCCCCGGTCTCCCCAGTGCTTCGTCAAGGTGATCAAAGTACACTGCATGCTTTCGAATCAGTACTGTGATGTCATACACCCAGGGATGTAGTGGAGGCTAAATGCACAAATGCCGTTTACGCACCTCCCAATATTCGGGAATTGCGTTTACCCACCTCCAAAGTGCGTTTATCCACCTTTCAATTGCGTTTATCCACCTCTAAATATCCTAGTTCCTAAGACATTTTAAATTAAGCTTATGTCGTTAATTTAGTTTCTTTAATTTAGTTAATTTAGTATAGGTTGTTAAACCTAAGGCGAACTTTTTCACTCATTAAGACGGTCGCCTGCCACCACCTACTGGCGGTTTAGTGTTACATGTTTAAAAGTAGCATCATTCTTTCTTATATGTAAATTAAAATCAATTTCATAACATTATTTCATGCAATTGTAATTTTTCAGTGTAAATGATTTAATTTGATCAACCCCTAGGGTAACAGCCCTATGGTGTCTTATTATTAGAAATAATTGAATTTATTGATCAAATTTAGGAATTTAAAATGAAATATGAAGCATACATTTAATAATTTTGGGGGAGGGGGTGCCCTTTAAAGGTGCAGAAATTACAATATGGTGATTTAAATATCAAAGCTGATATATCAATGATGAGAATATTTTTTAAGAATAAGTCAAATTTTTAAAAAATCTGAACAAGCAACTTTTTTACTCGGACAAGTGAAAGGCAGATTTACTTAGCGTATGAAAAGGCTTAATGTCGAGCCCTCCCTATATAGCAATGTCATCAGGAGACACACATACACGGGTAGGCAGTGGCCCACCTTACCTGGTGACCATGTCTTGGTCCACCAGAATTTATAGTTTACCCACCTCTTCAACTACACCTCTGCATACACCAATCGTCTGTACTCTGTACAGTGCTGTCGATCACTGTCTGCTGTATGCTTTCGAATCAGTACTGTGATGTCATACACCAATCGTCTGTACTCTGTATAGTGCTGCTTCTAGTTGATCACTGTATATTTTCGAATCAGTACTGTGATGTCATACCCAGGGATGTAGTGGAGGCTAAATGCACGTAAATGCCATTTACCCACCTCCCAATATTCGGGAATTGCGTTTGCACCTCCAAAGTGCGTTTATCCACCTTTCAATTACGTTTATTCACCTCTAAATATCCAGTAGTTCCTAAGACATTTTAAATTAAGCTTATGTCGTTTTAGTTTCATATTGTCCACACTCTAAAAAATGATGAGTTGGATTTACTTAAAATATATATGCACCATTTTTGTATCAAAAAATGTGCACATATCTTTTAAGTAAATCCAACACAGTGCAGGCCATGTGAGATCAAAATAAATCTTAGTTCTGTTAACTTAAAATTTAAGCTCATTTATATATATAAAATAAGACAATTAAATCAGTTGAACCAACCAAACTTAGTTTAGATCTTCAGCTTACATGTCTTAAAATAAATAACATGCAAATCACACACAATAAAGCATTTCACTTTATTATTTATTTAAATTGCATCTTAAAATATATTCAAATAGAAAATAGTTGTTAAAATAATAATAATAATAATATAGTCACAATATTACAGTTTTTCTTGGATCAAAGAAATGAAGGCTTGGTGGGCAGAAGAGACTTCTTTTAACAATATTAAAAAATCTTAGTGTGTGTGTGTGTGTGTGTGTGTGTGTGTGTGTCTATATATATAATTATATATATATATTATTTTTTTCAAAAACCAATAAAAAAACAATTAAATGCAACAAATTAGTCCATTATTAAATGCCTATAAATATAAAAAAATAGTCTATTAAATAATATATATTAATTTAAACAAAACAGAAGTTAAATAATGACTTTCCTCCAGAGGTTATGAACGAATCTCTTCAAAAACATTTTAGCAGTAACTACTGGAAAACAGTAAAGATCTACAATCTTTATTTGAAGCTAAAGTTTTGTTTAAAGGGTATTTACTTATTTTGATAATAATTTTGAAGGTTTAATTTACTGAATTAACGCTGTCATTTAGGAATAATATTGTGCTAGAATCAAGATTGCCATTATTTAATGATAAATCGTGCACACACGGAGCTGTAGGCAATGTGCTTTCGAATTTAATATTTGTATGTTAACGTTACCAAAAGTAGGCTAACCCGCGCCCAAGGCTCCCTTTCCCGCGATCCATGTAGGCCTATAGACAATAGAGATAGAGAACATGGGAATTTGTAAGTATGCAAAGTACATTAGTTTTATCCAAAAACAACTCGCTAATAAAGTAGGCCTATAATCTATCCGTGGGGGAGAGAGAGCGCAGTCCGAATTGGTCACACCGAACGCGTCAAACACGTCAAGTCTAGTTAGACGCTTGAATCTTCTGCAGCCCGCTCAAGTTCAAAATTTTCTACTGAGAGAGACGTTCGCGGCAAACGAGTCACCCAATTCGCGACGCCCGGCGCGAATGATGCGTCTTCGCGTCTTTGCATTGACTATGAATGTACTCTGCTATCGCAATTAAATTCGCGTTCGGTGTGAACACACCATTAATGCATATACGAGCCAACATCATGGTCATATATTTTGAAAAAACACAAGCTACTCGCGTGCAAAACACTTATTTCATTCGTTAACATGTAGACTACAAATGTTTTCATTCGTAAGAAACGTTTCTAATTGTTGATGCAAAATTTGTAGCAATTCTGAAATTCAGTTAAAAGTAAATTTCTTGATCAAAAATGCAATAAATGATCATGTGTAGGCCTACAACGCATTCTCACCCCAAGGCGTCACCTTTGACCATGCTTCAATATTTGACGTTTTAGGCGCCCTTTAGCGTCACTTACATGACGCGATCCTACGGCGTCATCTAACTGACGCTAAAGGAAAGCGTCAGTTAGAGGACGCGGTTAGGTTTAGGTGTGGGGTGGGGGTAGGGTACACGCGATCCTAGGGCGTCATCTAACTGACGCTAAAGGGCGCCTAAAGCGTCAGATATTGAAGCATGTCCAAATGCTTCCCAAGGCGTCAGTTAGGTGACGCCTTGGGAGTGAGAATGGGCTGAGGCCTAAGTACAAAAAATAAGCTTACCGCTTCTCAACGTCTTCACATGTTTCATATTTTTTTGTCTGGATAGGCATCACGGGAAATTGCATAGCCTATATCACGTGGCTCATACAGTTACTTAAACTGATATAATCGATTTACTTAATTTTGATGCAATAGTAGTTGACATGCATTATGTTTTTTTTATTATTTTATTTATGCATACATTTAAGTGCACCTAGTAGCTTATATTTTTTTGTTACACACATATGTTAAGTAAACGTTGAAAAGTTAGGAATACTTAATTTTTTTATGTTTGATCCAATTACTTTTATAAGTATTGGTTGTTCGGCTGCTTCAAGATCATACATGCTTTCGAAACAGTACTGTGATGTCATACACCAATCGTCTGTACTCTGTACAGTGCTGCTTCAAGATTATACTGTTTGCTTTCGAATCAGTACTGTGATGTCATACACCAATCGTCTGTACTCTGTACAGTGCTGCTTCAAGATCATACTGTATGCTTTCAAATCAGTACTGTGATGTCATACACCAATCGTCTGTACTCTGTACAGTGCTGCTTCAAGATCATACTGTTTGCTTTCAAATCAGTACTGTGATGTCATACACCAATCGTCTGTACTCTGTACAGTGCTGCTTCAAGATCATACTGTATGCTTTCAAATCAGTACTGTGATGTCATACACCAATCGTATGTTCTCTGTACAGTGCTGCTTCAAGATCATACTGTTTGCTTTCGAATCAGTAGTGTGATGTCATACACCAATCGTCTGTACTCTGTACAGTGCTGCTTCAAGATCATACTGTATGCTTTCGAATCAGGACTGTGATGTCATAAACCAATCGTCTGTAGGGGAGACCCGGGGCAATTGTAACGTATTTTACATTTTCCTTAATAACTCACAAACTACTTGAGATAGACTAGTCAACTTTTGATACAAGAAACATATATATGTGCACTAATTAATAATACAATTTATATATTTTTACTTATAAGAACAAGACTAAAATATTCAATTAAATGCAGTGTGGGGGCAATTGTAACACTGAGAAATAACTCCTATTAACCCACTTTATCTCAAATAAAAGCCTACCTCAAAGTAATCACTTTACTGCTGTTAATTTTAAGAGTTTATATAATATTCCCACTTTGTCAAGCACATATAAAACACACATTATTTTATATAAAAAATGTTAATTGATGATTTGTTAATACTGGAACAAACATTTATTTTAATACACCCTTTTAAAATGAAGTTTTACAATAGAATTTAGTGAAATATGTTCATTTTTTTTAACAGAAAAGTATGTCAACACACACAACCAAGCTTATTACAATGGGCCTTGTGGCTCGGGGGCAACTGTAACACAGTGTTACAGTGTTGTTCATGTTCGTTTTTAATCAATAACCTAGGGATAAAATGTATACAAGTTTAAATTGACAGACATCTAAACTTTAGACAGCAGAAGAAAAATACTGTACATTCAAAAAATAACTTTCACACCTCAAAATCAGTTTGTCATTAATAACTTCTGCTAAAGTTGAAAATGTCACGCTTCTTTTCCACAGATAGAGAGAGAATCCTATTGGGCATGTACAGATTAAGTGTCATCACTCTAGCTTGTTTCTGATTGGAGGAATTGAGTGTGGTACAATTGCCCCCTGTTACAATTGCCCCCGGTCTCCCCAGTGCTTCGTCAAGGTGATCAAAGTACACTGCATGCTTTCGAATCAGTACTGTGATGTCATACACCCAGGGATGTAGTGGAGGCTAAATGCACAAATGCCGTTTACGCACCTCCCAATATTCGGGAATTGCGTTTACCCACCTCCAAAGTGCGTTTATCCACCTTTCAATTGCGTTTATCCACCTCTAAATATCCTAGTTCCTAAGACATTTTAAATTAAGCTTATGTCGTTAATTTAGTTTCTTTAATTTAGTTAATTTAGTATAGGTTGTTAAACCTAAGGCGAACTTTTTCACTCATTAAGACGGTCGCCTGCCACCACCTACTGGCGGTTTAGTGTTACATGTTTAAAAGTAGCATCATTCTTTCTTATATGTAAATTAAAATCAATTTCATAACATTATTTCATGCAATTGTAATTTTTCAGTGTAAATGATTTAATTTGATCAACCCCTAGGGTAACAGCCCTATGGTGTCTTATTATTAGAAATAATTGAATTTATTGATCAAATTTAGGAATTTAAAATGAAATATGAAGCATACATTTAATAATTTTGGGGGAGGGGGTGCCCTTTAAAGGTGCAGAAATTACAATATGGTGATTTAAATATCAAAGCTGATATATCAATGATGAGAATATTTTTTAAGAATAAGTCAAATTTTTAAAAAATCTGAACAAGCAACTTTTTTACTCGGACAAGTGAAAGGCAGATTTACTTAGCGTATGAAAAGGCTTAATGTCGAGCCCTCCCTATATAGCAATGTCATCAGGAGACACACATACACGGGTAGGCAGTGGCCCACCTTACCTGGTGACCATGTCTTGGTCCACCAGAATTTATAGTTTACCCACCTCTTCAACTACACCTCTGCATACACCAATCGTCTGTACTCTGTACAGTGCTGTCGATCACTGTCTGCTGTATGCTTTCGAATCAGTACTGTGATGTCATACACCAATCGTCTGTACTCTGTATAGTGCTGCTTCTAGTTGATCACTGTATATTTTCGAATCAGTACTGTGATGTCATACCCAGGGATGTAGTGGAGGCTAAATGCACGTAAATGCCATTTACCCACCTCCCAATATTCGGGAATTGCGTTTGCACCTCCAAAGTGCGTTTATCCACCTTTCAATTACGTTTATTCACCTCTAAATATCCAGTAGTTCCTAAGACATTTTAAATTAAGCTTATGTCGTTTTAGTTTCATATTGTCCACACTCTAAAAAATGATGAGTTGGATTTACTTAAAATATATATGCACCATTTTTGTATCAAAAAATGTGCACATATCTTTTAAGTAAATCCAACACAGTGCAGGCCATGTGAGATCAAAATAAATCTTAGTTCTGTTAACTTAAAATTTAAGCTCATTTATATATATAAAATAAGACAATTAAATCAGTTGAACCAACCAAACTTAGTTTAGATCTTCAGCTTACATGTCTTAAAATAAATAACATGCAAATCACACACAATAAAGCATTTCACTTTATTATTTATTTAAATTGCATCTTAAAATATATTCAAATAGAAAATAGTTGTTAAAATAATAATAATAATAATATAGTCACAATATTACAGTTTTTCTTGGATCAAAGAAATGGAGGCTTGGTGGGCAGAAGAGACTTCTTTTAACAATATTAAAAAATCTTAGTGTGTGTGTGTGTGTGTGTGTGTGTGTCTATATATATAATTATATATATATATTATTTTTTTCAAAAACCAATAAAAAAAACAATTAAATGCAACAAATTAGTCCATTATTAAATGCCTATAAATATAAAAAAATAGTCTATTAAATAATATATATTAATTTAAACAAAACAGAAGTTAAATAATGACTTTCCTCCAGAGGTTATGAACGAATCTCTTCAAAAACATTTTAGCAGTAACTACTGGAAAACAGTAAAGATCTACAATCTTTATTTGAAGCTAAAGTTTTGTTTAAAGGGTATTTACTTATTTTGATAATAATTTTGAAGGTTTAATTTACTGAATTAACGCTGTCATTTAGGAATAATATTGTGCTAGAATCAAGATTGCCATTATTTAATGATAAATCGTGCACACACGGAGCTGTAGGCAATGTGCTTTCGAATTTAATATTTGTATGTTAACGTTACCAAAAGTAGGCTAACCCGCGCCCAAGGCCCCCTTTCCCGCGATCCATGTAGGCCTATAGACAATAGAGATAGAGAACATGGGAATTTGTAAGTATGCAAAGTACATTAGTTTTATCCAAAAACAACTCGCTAATAAAGTAGGCCTATAATCTATCCGTGGGGGAGAGAGAGCGCAGTCCGAATTGGTCACACCGAACGCGTCAAACACGTCAAGTCTAGTTAGACGCTTGAATCTTCTGCAGCCCGCTCAAGTTCAAAATTTTCTACTGAGAGAGACGTTCGCGGCAAACGAGTCACCCAATTCGCGACGCCCGGCGCGAATGATGCGTCTTCGCGTCTTTGCATTGACTATGAATGTACTCTGCTATCGCAATTAAATTCGCGTTCGGTGTGAACACACCATTAATGCATATACGAGCCAACATCATGGTCATATATTTTGAAAAAACACAAGCTACTCGCGTGCAAAACACTTATTTCATTCGTTAACATGTAGACTACAAATGTTTTCATTCGTAAGAAACGTTTCTAATTGTTGATGCAAAATTTGTAGCAATTCTGAAATTCAGTTAAAAGTAAATTTCTTGATCAAAAATGCAATAAATGATCATGTGTAGGCCTAAGTACAAAAAATAAGCTTACCGCTTCTCAACGTCTTCACATGTTTCATATTTTTTTGTCTGGATAGGCATCACGGGAAATTGCATAGCCTATATCACGTGGCTCATACAGTTACTTAAACTGATATAATCGATTTACTTAATTTTGATGCAATAGTAGTTGACATGCATTATGTTTTTTTTATTATTTTATTTATGCATACATTTAAGTGCACCTAGTAGCTTATATTTTTTTGTTACACACATATGTTAAGTAAACGTTGAAAAGTTAGGAATACTTAATTTTTTTATGTTTGATCCAATTACTTTTATAAGTATTGGTTGTTCGGCTGCTTCAAGATCATACATGCTTTCGAAACAGTACTGTGATGTCATACACCAATCGTCTGTACTCTGTACAGTGCTGCTTCAAGATTATACTGTTTGCTTTCGAATCAGTACTGTGATGTCATACACCAATCGTCTGTACTCTGTACAGTGCTGCTTCAAGATCATACTGTATGCTTTCAAATCAGTACTGTGATGTCATACACCAATCGTCTGTACTCTGTACAGTGCTGCTTCAAGATCATACTGTTTGCTTTCAAATCAGTACTGTGATGTCATACACCAATCGTCTGTACTCTGTACAGTGCTGCTTCAAGGTCATACTGTATGCTTTCAAATCAGTACTGTGATGTCATACACCAATCGTATGTTCTCTGTACAGTGCTGCTTCAAGATCATACTGTTTGCTTTCGAATCAGTACTGTGATGTCATACACCAATCGTCTGTACTCTGTACAGTGCTGCTTCAAGATCATACTGTATGCTTTCGAATCGGGACTGTGATGTCATAAACCAATCGTCTGTAGGGGAGACCCGGGGCAATTGTAACGTATTTTACATTTTCCTTAATAACTCACAAACTACTTGAGATAGACTAGTCATCTTTTGATACAAGAAACATATATATGTGCACTAATTAATAATACAATTTATATATTTTTACTTATAAGAACAAGACTAAAATATTCAATTAAATGCAGTGTGGGGGCAATTGTAACACTGAGAAATAACTCCTATTAACCCACTTTATCTCAAATAAAAGCCTACCTCAAAGTAATCACTTTACTGCTTTTAATTTTAAGAGTTTATATAATATTCCCACTTTGTCAAGCACATATAAAACACACATTATTTTATATAAAAAATGTTAATTGATGATTTGTTAATACTGGAACAAACATTTATTTTAATACACCCTTTTAAAATGAAGTTTTACAATAGAATTTAGTGAAATATGTCCATTTTTTTTAACAGAAAAGTATGTCAACACACACAAACAAGCTTATTACAATGGGCCTTGTGGCTCGGGGGCAACTGTAACACAGTGTTACAGTGTTGTTCATGTTCGTTTTTAATCAATAACCTAGGGATAAAATGTATACAAGTTTAAATTGACAGACATCTAAACGTTAGACAGCAGAAGAAAAATACTGTACATTCAAAAAATAACTTTCACACCTCAAAATCAGTTTGTCGTTAATAACTTCTGCTAAAGTTGAAAATGTCACGCTTCTTTTCCACAGATAGAGAGAGAATCCTATTGGGCATGTACAGATTAAGTGTCATCACTCTAGCTTGTTTCTGATTGGAGGAATTGAGTGTGGTACAATTGCCCCCTGTTACAATTGCCCCCGGTCTCCCCAGTGCTTCGTCAAGGTGATCAAAGTACACTGCATGCTTTCGAATCAGTACTGTGATGTCATACACCCAGGGATGTAGTGGAGGCTAAATGCACAAATGCCGTTTACGCACCTCCCAATATTCGGGAATTGCGTTTACCCACCTCCAAAGTGCGTTTATCCACCTTTCAATTGCGTTTATCCACCTCTAAATATCCTAGTTCCTAAGACATTTTAAATTAAGCTTATGTCGTTAATTTAGTTTCTTTAATTTAGTTAATTTAGTATAGGTTGTTAAACCTAAGGCGAACTTTTTCACTCATTAAGACGGTCGCCTGCCACCACCTACTGGCGGTTTAGTGTTAAATGTTTAAAAGTAGCATCATTCTTTCTTATATGTAAATTAAAATCAATTTCATAACATTATTTCATGCAATTGTAATTTTTCAGTGTAAATGATTTAATTTGATCAACCCCTAGGGTAACATGGTGTCTTATTATTAGAAATAATTGAATTTATTGATCAAATTTAGGAATTTAAAATGAAATATGAAGCATACATTTAATAATTTTGGGGGAGGGGGGTGCCCTTCAAAGGTGCAGAAATTACAATATGGTGATTTAAATATCAAAGCTGATATATCAATGATGAGAATATTTTTTAAGAATAAGTCAAATTTTTAAAAAATCTGAACAAGCAACTTTTTTACTCGGACAAGTGAAAGGCAGATTTACTTAGCGTATGAAAAGGCTTAATGTCGAGCCCTCCCTATATAGCAATGTCATCAGGAGACACACATACACGGGTAGGCAGTGGCCCACCTTACCTGGTGACCATGTCTTGGTCCACCAGAATTTATAGTTTACCCACCTCTTCAACTACACCTCTGCATACACCAATCGTCTGTACTCTGTACAGTGCTGTCGATCACTGTCTGCTGTATGCTTTCGAATCAGTACTGTGATGTCATACACCAATCGTCTGTACTCTGTATAGTGCTGCTTCTAGTTGATCACTGTATATTTTCGAATCAGTACTGTGATGTCATACCCAGGGATGTAGTGGAGGCTAAATGCACGTAAATGCCATTTACCCACCTCCCAATATTCGGGAATTGCGTTTTCACCTCCAAAGTGCGTTTATCCACCTTTCAATTACGTTTATTCACCTCTAAATATCCAGTAGTTCCTAAGACATTTTAAATTAAGCTTATGTCATTTTAGTTTCATATTGTCCACACTCTAAAAAATGATGAGTTGGATTTACTTAAAATATATATGCACCATTTTTGTATCAAAAAATGTGCACATATCTTTTAAGTAAATCCAACACAGTGCAGGCCATGTGAGATCAACATAAATCTTAGTTCTGTTAACTTAAAATTTAAGCTCATTTATATATATAAAATAAGACAATTAAATCAGTTGAACCAACCAAACTTAGTTTAGATCTTCAGCTTACATGTCTTAAAATAAATAACATGCAAATCACACACAATAAAGCATTTCACTTTATTATTTATTTAAATTGCATCTTAAAATATATTCAAATAGAAAATAGTTGTTAAAATAATAATAATAATAATATAGTCACAATATTACAGTTTTTCTTGGATCAAAGAAATGAAGGCTTGGTGGGCAGAAGAGACTTCTTTTAAAAATATAAAAAAATCTTAGTGTGTGTGTGTGTGTCTATATATATAATTATATATATATATATATATATATATATATATATATATATATATTATTTTTTTCAAAAACCAATAAAAAAAACAATTAAATGCAACAAATTAGTCCATTATTAAATGCCTATAAATATAAAAAAATAGTCTATTAAATAATATCTATTAATTTAAACAAAACAGAAGTTAAATAATGACTTTCCTCCAGAGGTTATGAACGAATCTCTTCAAAAACATTTTAGCAGTAACTACTGGAAAACAGTAAAGATCTACAATCTTTATTTGAAGCTAAAGTTTTGTTTAAAGGGTATTTACTTATTTTGATAATAATTTTGAAGGTTTAATTTACTGAATTAACGCTGTCATTTAGGAATAATATTGTGCTAGAATCAAGATTGCCATTATTTAATGATAAATCGTGCACACACGGAGCTGTAGGCAATGTGCTTTCGAATTTAATATTTGTATGTTAACGTTACCAAAAGTAGGCTAACCCGCGCCCAAGGCTCCCTTTCCCGCGATCCATGTAGGCCTATAGACAATAGAGATAGAGAACATGGGAATTTGTAAGTATGCAAAGTACATTAGTTTTATCCAAAAACAACTCGCTAATAAAGTAGGCCTATAATCTATCCGTGGGGGAGAGAGAGCGCAGTCCGAATTGGTCACACCGAACGCGTCAAACACGTCAAGTCTAGTTAGACGCTTGAATCTTCTGCAGCCCGCTCAAGTTCAAAATTTTCTACTGAGAGAGACGTTCGCGGCAAACGAGTCACCCAATTCGCGACGCCCGGCGCGAATGATGCGTCTTCGCGTCTTTGCATTGACTATGAATGTACTCTGCTATCGCAATTAAATTCGCGTTCGGTGTAAACACACCATTAATGCATATACGAGCCAACATCATGGTCATATATTTTGAAAAAACACAATATATAGCTACTCGCGTGCAAAACACTTATTTCATTCGTTAACATGTAGACTACAAATGTTTGCATTCGTAAGAAACGTTTCTAATTGTTGATGCAAAATTTGTAGCAATTCTGAAATTCAGTTAAAAGTAAATTTCTTGACCAAAAATGCAATAAATTATCATGTGTAGGCCTAAGTACAAAAAATAAGCTTACCGCTTCTGAACGTCTTCACATGTTTCATATTTTTTTTGTCTGGATAGGCATCACGGGAAATTGCATAGCCTATATCACGTGGCTCATACAGTTACTTAAACTGATATAATCGATTTACTTAATTTTGATGCAATTATTGTAGTAGTTGACATGCATTATGTTTTTTTTATTATTTTATATATGCATACATTTAAGTGCACCTAGTAGCTTATATTTTTTTGTTACACACATATGTTAAGTAAACGTTGAAAAGTTAGGAATACTTAATTTTTTATGTTTGATCCAATTACTTTTATAAGTATTGGTTGTTCGGCTGCTTCAAGATCATACATGCTTTCGAAACAGTACTGTGATGTCATACACCAATCGTCTGTACTCTGTACAGTGCTGCTTCAAGATTATACTGTTTGCTTTCGAATCAGTACTGTGATGTCATACACCAATCGTCTGTACTCTGTACAGTGCTGCTTCAAGATCATACTGTATGCTTTCAAATCAGTACTGTGATGTCATACACCAATCGTCTGTACTCTGTACAGTGCTGCTTCAAGATCATGTATGCTTTCAAATCAGTACTGTGATGTCATACACCAATCGTATGTACTCTGTACAGTGCTGCTTCAAGATCATACTGTTTGCTTTCGAATCAGTACTGTGATGTCATACACCAATCGTCTGTACTCTGTACAGTGCTGCTTCAAGATCATACTGTATGCTTTCGAATTAGTACTGTGATGTCATAAACCAATCGTCTGTAGGGGAGACCCGGGGCAATTGTAACGTATTTTACATTTTCCTTAATAACTCACAAACTACTTGAGATAGACTAGTCATCTTTTGATACAAGAAACATATATATGTGCACTAATTAATAATACAATTTATATATTTTTACTTATAAGAACAAGACTAAAATATTCAATTAAATGCAGTGTGGGGGCAATTGTAACACTGAGAAATAACTCCTATTAACCCACTTTATCTCAAATAAAAGCCTACCTCAAAGTAATCACTTTACTGCTGTTAATTTTAAGAGTTTATATAATATTCCCACTTTGTCAAGCACATATAAAACACACATTATTTTATATAAAAAATGTTAATTGATGATTTGTTAATACTGGAACAAACATTTATTTTAATACACCCTTTTAAAATGAAGTTTTACAATAGAATTTAGTGAAATATGTTCATTTTTTTTAACAGAAAAGTATGTCAACACACACAACCAAGCTTATTACAATGGGCCTTGTGGCTCGGGGGCAACTGTAACACAGTGTTACAGTGTTGTTCATGTTCGTTTTTAATCAATAACCTAGGGATAAAATGTATACAAGTTTAAATTGACAGACATCTAAACTTTAGACAGCAGAAGAAAAATACTGTACATTCAAAAAATAACTTTCACACCTCAAAATCAGTTTGTCATTAATAACTTCTGCTAAAGTTGAAAATGTCACGCTTCTTTTCCACAGATAGAGAGAGAATCCTATTGGGCATGTACAGATTAAGTGTCATCACTCTAGCTTGTTTCTGATTGGAGGAATTGAGTGTGGTACAATTGCCCCCTGTTACAATTGCCCCCGGTCTCCCCAGTGCTTCGTCAAGGTGATCAAAGTACACTGCATGCTTTCGAATCAGTACTGTGATGTCATACACCCAGGGATGTAGTGGAGGCTAAATGCACAAATGCCGTTTACGCACCTCCCAATATTCGGGAATTGCGTTTACCCACCTCCAAAGTGCGTTTATCCACCTTTCAATTGCGTTTATCCACCTCTAAATATCCTAGTTCCTAAGACATTTTAAATTAAGCTTATGTCGTTAATTTAGTTTCTTTAATTTAGTTAATTTAGTATAGGTTGTTAAACCTAAGGCGAACTTTTTCACTCATTAAGACGGTCGCCTGCCACCACCTACTGGCGGTTTAGTGTTACATGTTTAAAAGTAGCATCATTCTTTCTTATATGTAAATTAAAATCAATTTCATAACATTATTTCATGCAATTGTAATTTTTCAGTGTAAATGATTTAATTTGATCAACCCCTAGGGTAACAGCCCTATGGTGTCTTATTATTAGAAATAATTGAATTTATTGATCAAATTTAGGAATTTAAAATGAAATATGAAGCATACATTTAATAATTTTGGGGGAGGGGGTGCCCTTTAAAGGTGCAGAAATTACAATATGGTGATTTAAATATCAAAGCTGATATATCAATGATGAGAATATTTTTTAAGAATAAGTCAAATTTTTAAAAAATCTGAACAAGCAACTTTTTTACTCGGACAAGTGAAAGGCAGATTTACTTAGCGTATGAAAAGGCTTAATGTCGAGCCCTCCCTATATAGCAATGTCATCAGGAGACACACATACACGGGTAGGCAGTGGCCCACCTTACCTGGTGACCATGTCTTGGTCCACCAGAATTTATAGTTTACCCACCTCTTCAACTACACCTCTGCATACACCAATCGTCTGTACTCTGTACAGTGCTGTCGATCACTGTCTGCTGTATGCTTTCGAATCAGTACTGTGATGTCATACACCAATCGTCTGTACTCTGTATAGTGCTGCTTCTAGTTGATCACTGTATATTTTCGAATCAGTACTGTGATGTCATACCCAGGGATGTAGTGGAGGCTAAATGCACGTAAATGCCATTTACCCACCTCCCAATATTCGGGAATTGCGTTTGCACCTCCAAAGTGCGTTTATCCACCTTTCAATTACGTTTATTCACCTCTAAATATCCAGTAGTTCCTAAGACATTTTAAATTAAGCTTATGTCGTTTTAGTTTCATATTGTCCACACTCTAAAAAATGATGAGTTGGATTTACTTAAAATATATATGCACCATTTTTGTATCAAAAAATGTGCACATATCTTTTAAGTAAATCCAACACAGTGCAGGCCATGTGAGATCAAAATAAATCTTAGTTCTGTTAACTTAAAATTTAAGCTCATTTATATATATAAAATAAGACAATTAAATCAGTTGAACCAACCAAACTTAGTTTAGATCTTCAGCTTACATGTCTTAAAATAAATAACATGCAAATCACACACAATAAAGCATTTCACTTTATTATTTATTTAAATTGCATCTTAAAATATATTCAAATAGAAAATAGTTGTTAAAATAATAATAATAATAATATAGTCACAATATTACAGTTTTTCTTGGATCAAAGAAATGAAGGCTTGGTGGGCAGAAGAGACTTCTTTTAACAATATTAAAAAATCTTAGTGTGTGTGTGTGTGTGTGTGTGTGTGTGTGTGTCTATATATATAATTATATATATATATTATTTTTTTCAAAAACCAATAAAAAAACAATTAAATGCAACAAATTAGTCCATTATTAAATGCCTATAAATATAAAAAAATAGTCTATTAAATAATATATATTAATTTAAACAAAACAGAAGTTAAATAATGACTTTCCTCCAGAGGTTATGAACGAATCTCTTCAAAAACATTTTAGCAGTAACTACTGGAAAACAGTAAAGATCTACAATCTTTATTTGAAGCTAAAGTTTTGTTTAAAGGGTATTTACTTATTTTGATAATAATTTTGAAGGTTTAATTTACTGAATTAACGCTGTCATTTAGGAATAATATTGTGCTAGAATCAAGATTGCCATTATTTAATGATAAATCGTGCACACACGGAGCTGTAGGCAATGTGCTTTCGAATTTAATATTTGTATGTTAACGTTACCAAAAGTAGGCTAACCCGCGCCCAAGGCTCCCTTTCCCGCGATCCATGTAGGCCTATAGACAATAGAGATAGAGAACATGGGAATTTGTAAGTATGCAAAGTACATTAGTTTTATCCAAAAACAACTCGCTAATAAAGTAGGCCTATAATCTATCCGTGGGGGAGAGAGAGCGCAGTCCGAATTGGTCACACCGAACGCGTCAAACACGTCAAGTCTAGTTAGACGCTTGAATCTTCTGCAGCCCGCTCAAGTTCAAAATTTTCTACTGAGAGAGACGTTCGCGGCAAACGAGTCACCCAATTCGCGACGCCCGGCGCGAATGATGCGTCTTCGCGTCTTTGCATTGACTATGAATGTACTCTGCTATCGCAATTAAATTCGCGTTCGGTGTGAACACACCATTAATGCATATACGAGCCAACATCATGGTCATATATTTTGAAAAAACACAAGCTACTCGCGTGCAAAACACTTATTTCATTCGTTAACATGTAGACTACAAATGTTTTCATTCGTAAGAAACGTTTCTAATTGTTGATGCAAAATTTGTAGCAATTCTGAAATTCAGTTAAAAGTAAATTTCTTGATCAAAAATGCAATAAATGATCATGTGTAGGCCTACAACGCATTCTCACCCCAAGGCGTCACCTTTGACCATGCTTCAATATTTGACGTTTTAGGCGCCCTTTAGCGTCACTTACATGACGCGATCCTACGGCGTCATCTAACTGACGCTAAAGGAAAGCGTCAGTTAGAGGACGCGGTTAGGTTTAGGTGTGGGGTGGGGGTAGGGTACACGCGATCCTAGGGCGTCATCTAACTGACGCTAAAGGGCGCCTAAAGCGTCAGATATTGAAGCATGTCCAAATGCTTCCCAAGGCGTCAGTTAGGTGACGCCTTGGGAGTGAGAATGGGCTGAGGCCTAAGTACAAAAAATAAGCTTACCGCTTCTCAACGTCTTCACATGTTTCATATTTTTTTGTCTGGATAGGCATCACGGGAAATTGCATAGCCTATATCACGTGGCTCATACAGTTACTTAAACTGATATAATCGATTTACTTAATTTTGATGCAATAGTAGTTGACATGCATTATGTTTTTTTTATTATTTTATTTATGCATACATTTAAGTGCACCTAGTAGCTTATATTTTTTTGTTACACACATATGTTAAGTAAACGTTGAAAAGTTAGGAATACTTAATTTTTTTATGTTTGATCCAATTACTTTTATAAGTATTGGTTGTTCGGCTGCTTCAAGATCATACATGCTTTCGAAACAGTACTGTGATGTCATACACCAATCGTCTGTACTCTGTACAGTGCTGCTTCAAGATTATACTGTTTGCTTTCGAATCAGTACTGTGATGTCATACACCAATCGTCTGTACTCTGTACAGTGCTGCTTCAAGATCATACTGTATGCTTTCAAATCAGTACTGTGATGTCATACACCAATCGTCTGTACTCTGTACAGTGCTGCTTCAAGATCATACTGTTTGCTTTCAAATCAGTACTGTGATGTCATACACCAATCGTCTGTACTCTGTACAGTGCTGCTTCAAGATCATACTGTATGCTTTCAAATCAGTACTGTGATGTCATACACCAATCGTATGTTCTCTGTACAGTGCTGCTTCAAGATCATACTGTTTGCTTTCGAATCAGTAGTGTGATGTCATACACCAATCGTCTGTACTCTGTACAGTGCTGCTTCAAGATCATACTGTATGCTTTCGAATCAGGACTGTGATGTCATAAACCAATCGTCTGTAGGGGAGACCCGGGGCAATTGTAACGTATTTTACATTTTCCTTAATAACTCACAAACTACTTGAGATAGACTAGTCAACTTTTGATACAAGAAACATATATATGTGCACTAATTAATAATACAATTTATATATTTTTACTTATAAGAACAAGACTAAAATATTCAATTAAATGCAGTGTGGGGGCAATTGTAACACTGAGAAATAACTCCTATTAACCCACTTTATCTCAAATAAAAGCCTACCTCAAAGTAATCACTTTACTGCTGTTAATTTTAAGAGTTTATATAATATTCCCACTTTGTCAAGCACATATAAAACACACATTATTTTATATAAAAAATGTTAATTGATGATTTGTTAATACTGGAACAAACATTTATTTTAATACACCCTTTTAAAATGAAGTTTTACAATAGAATTTAGTGAAATATGTTCATTTTTTTTAACAGAAAAGTATGTCAACACACACAACCAAGCTTATTACAATGGGCCTTGTGGCTCGGGGGCAACTGTAACACAGTGTTACAGTGTTGTTCATGTTCGTTTTTAATCAATAACCTAGGGATAAAATGTATACAAGTTTAAATTGACAGACATCTAAACTTTAGACAGCAGAAGAAAAATACTGTACATTCAAAAAATAACTTTCACACCTCAAAATCAGTTTGTCATTAATAACTTCTGCTAAAGTTGAAAATGTCACGCTTCTTTTCCACAGATAGAGAGAGAATCCTATTGGGCATGTACAGATTAAGTGTCATCACTCTAGCTTGTTTCTGATTGGAGGAATTGAGTGTGGTACAATTGCCCCCTGTTACAATTGCCCCCGGTCTCCCCAGTGCTTCGTCAAGGTGATCAAAGTACACTGCATGCTTTCGAATCAGTACTGTGATGTCATACACCCAGGGATGTAGTGGAGGCTAAATGCACAAATGCCGTTTACGCACCTCCCAATATTCGGGAATTGCGTTTACCCACCTCCAAAGTGCGTTTATCCACCTTTCAATTGCGTTTATCCACCTCTAAATATCCTAGTTCCTAAGACATTTTAAATTAAGCTTATGTCGTTAATTTAGTTTCTTTAATTTAGTTAATTTAGTATAGGTTGTTAAACCTAAGGCGAACTTTTTCACTCATTAAGACGGTCGCCTGCCACCACCTACTGGCGGTTTAGTGTTACATGTTTAAAAGTAGCATCATTCTTTCTTATATGTAAATTAAAATCAATTTCATAACATTATTTCATGCAATTGTAATTTTTCAGTGTAAATGATTTAATTTGATCAACCCCTAGGGTAACAGCCCTATGGTGTCTTATTATTAGAAATAATTGAATTTATTGATCAAATTTAGGAATTTAAAATGAAATATGAAGCATACATTTAATAATTTTGGGGGAGGGGGTGCCCTTTAAAGGTGCAGAAATTACAATATGGTGATTTAAATATCAAAGCTGATATATCAATGATGAGAATATTTTTTAAGAATAAGTCAAATTTTTAAAAAATCTGAACAAGCAACTTTTTTACTCGGACAAGTGAAAGGCAGATTTACTTAGCGTATGAAAAGGCTTAATGTCGAGCCCTCCCTATATAGCAATGTCATCAGGAGACACACATACACGGGTAGGCAGTGGCCCACCTTACCTGGTGACCATGTCTTGGTCCACCAGAATTTATAGTTTACCCACCTCTTCAACTACACCTCTGCATACACCAATCGTCTGTACTCTGTACAGTGCTGTCGATCACTGTCTGCTGTATGCTTTCGAATCAGTACTGTGATGTCATACACCAATCGTCTGTACTCTGTATAGTGCTGCTTCTAGTTGATCACTGTATATTTTCGAATCAGTACTGTGATGTCATACCCAGGGATGTAGTGGAGGCTAAATGCACGTAAATGCCATTTACCCACCTCCCAATATTCGGGAATTGCGTTTGCACCTCCAAAGTGCGTTTATCCACCTTTCAATTACGTTTATTCACCTCTAAATATCCAGTAGTTCCTAAGACATTTTAAATTAAGCTTATGTCGTTTTAGTTTCATATTGTCCACACTCTAAAAAATGATGAGTTGGATTTACTTAAAATATATATGCACCATTTTTGTATCAAAAAATGTGCACATATCTTTTAAGTAAATCCAACACAGTGCAGGCCATGTGAGATCAAAATAAATCTTAGTTCTGTTAACTTAAAATTTAAGCTCATTTATATATATAAAATAAGACAATTAAATCAGTTGAACCAACCAAACTTAGTTTAGATCTTCAGCTTACATGTCTTAAAATAAATAACATGCAAATCACACACAATAAAGCATTTCACTTTATTATTTATTTAAATTGCATCTTAAAATATATTCAAATAGAAAATAGTTGTTAAAATAATAATAATAATAATATAGTCACAATATTACAGTTTTTCTTGGATCAAAGAAATGGAGGCTTGGTGGGCAGAAGAGACTTCTTTTAACAATATTAAAAAATCTTAGTGTGTGTGTGTGTGTGTGTGTGTGTGTCTATATATATAATTATATATATATATTATTTTTTTCAAAAACCAATAAAAAAAACAATTAAATGCAACAAATTAGTCCATTATTAAATGCCTATAAATATAAAAAAATAGTCTATTAAATAATATATATTAATTTAAACAAAACAGAAGTTAAATAATGACTTTCCTCCAGAGGTTATGAACGAATCTCTTCAAAAACATTTTAGCAGTAACTACTGGAAAACAGTAAAGATCTACAATCTTTATTTGAAGCTAAAGTTTTGTTTAAAGGGTATTTACTTATTTTGATAATAATTTTGAAGGTTTAATTTACTGAATTAACGCTGTCATTTAGGAATAATATTGTGCTAGAATCAAGATTGCCATTATTTAATGATAAATCGTGCACACACGGAGCTGTAGGCAATGTGCTTTCGAATTTAATATTTGTATGTTAACGTTACCAAAAGTAGGCTAACCCGCGCCCAAGGCCCCCTTTCCCGCGATCCATGTAGGCCTATAGACAATAGAGATAGAGAACATGGGAATTTGTAAGTATGCAAAGTACATTAGTTTTATCCAAAAACAACTCGCTAATAAAGTAGGCCTATAATCTATCCGTGGGGGAGAGAGAGCGCAGTCCGAATTGGTCACACCGAACGCGTCAAACACGTCAAGTCTAGTTAGACGCTTGAATCTTCTGCAGCCCGCTCAAGTTCAAAATTTTCTACTGAGAGAGACGTTCGCGGCAAACGAGTCACCCAATTCGCGACGCCCGGCGCGAATGATGCGTCTTCGCGTCTTTGCATTGACTATGAATGTACTCTGCTATCGCAATTAAATTCGCGTTCGGTGTGAACACACCATTAATGCATATACGAGCCAACATCATGGTCATATATTTTGAAAAAACACAAGCTACTCGCGTGCAAAACACTTATTTCATTCGTTAACATGTAGACTACAAATGTTTTCATTCGTAAGAAACGTTTCTAATTGTTGATGCAAAATTTGTAGCAATTCTGAAATTCAGTTAAAAGTAAATTTCTTGATCAAAAATGCAATAAATGATCATGTGTAGGCCTAAGTACAAAAAATAAGCTTACCGCTTCTCAACGTCTTCACATGTTTCATATTTTTTTGTCTGGATAGGCATCACGGGAAATTGCATAGCCTATATCACGTGGCTCATACAGTTACTTAAACTGATATAATCGATTTACTTAATTTTGATGCAATAGTAGTTGACATGCATTATGTTTTTTTTATTATTTTATTTATGCATACATTTAAGTGCACCTAGTAGCTTATATTTTTTTGTTACACACATATGTTAAGTAAACGTTGAAAAGTTAGGAATACTTAATTTTTTTATGTTTGATCCAATTACTTTTATAAGTATTGGTTGTTCGGCTGCTTCAAGATCATACATGCTTTCGAAACAGTACTGTGATGTCATACACCAATCGTCTGTACTCTGTACAGTGCTGCTTCAAGATTATACTGTTTGCTTTCGAATCAGTACTGTGATGTCATACACCAATCGTCTGTACTCTGTACAGTGCTGCTTCAAGATCATACTGTATGCTTTCAAATCAGTACTGTGATGTCATACACCAATCGTCTGTACTCTGTACAGTGCTGCTTCAAGATCATACTGTTTGCTTTCAAATCAGTACTGTGATGTCATACACCAATCGTCTGTACTCTGTACAGTGCTGCTTCAAGGTCATACTGTATGCTTTCAAATCAGTACTGTGATGTCATACACCAATCGTATGTTCTCTGTACAGTGCTGCTTCAAGATCATACTGTTTGCTTTCGAATCAGTACTGTGATGTCATACACCAATCGTCTGTACTCTGTACAGTGCTGCTTCAAGATCATACTGTATGCTTTCGAATCGGGACTGTGATGTCATAAACCAATCGTCTGTAGGGGAGACCCGGGGCAATTGTAACGTATTTTACATTTTCCTTAATAACTCACAAACTACTTGAGATAGACTAGTCATCTTTTGATACAAGAAACATATATATGTGCACTAATTAATAATACAATTTATATATTTTTACTTATAAGAACAAGACTAAAATATTCAATTAAATGCAGTGTGGGGGCAATTGTAACACTGAGAAATAACTCCTATTAACCCACTTTATCTCAAATAAAAGCCTACCTCAAAGTAATCACTTTACTGCTTTTAATTTTAAGAGTTTATATAATATTCCCACTTTGTCAAGCACATATAAAACACACATTATTTTATATAAAAAATGTTAATTGATGATTTGTTAATACTGGAACAAACATTTATTTTAATACACCCTTTTAAAATGAAGTTTTACAATAGAATTTAGTGAAATATGTCCATTTTTTTTAACAGAAAAGTATGTCAACACACACAAACAAGCTTATTACAATGGGCCTTGTGGCTCGGGGGCAACTGTAACACAGTGTTACAGTGTTGTTCATGTTCGTTTTTAATCAATAACCTAGGGATAAAATGTATACAAGTTTAAATTGACAGACATCTAAACGTTAGACAGCAGAAGAAAAATACTGTACATTCAAAAAATAACTTTCACACCTCAAAATCAGTTTGTCGTTAATAACTTCTGCTAAAGTTGAAAATGTCACGCTTCTTTTCCACAGATAGAGAGAGAATCCTATTGGGCATGTACAGATTAAGTGTCATCACTCTAGCTTGTTTCTGATTGGAGGAATTGAGTGTGGTACAATTGCCCCCTGTTACAATTGCCCCCGGTCTCCCCAGTGCTTCGTCAAGGTGATCAAAGTACACTGCATGCTTTCGAATCAGTACTGTGATGTCATACACCCAGGGATGTAGTGGAGGCTAAATGCACAAATGCCGTTTACGCACCTCCCAATATTCGGGAATTGCGTTTACCCACCTCCAAAGTGTGTTTATCCACCTTTCAATTGCGTTTATCCACCTCTAAATATCCTAGTTCCTAAGACATTTTAAATTAAGCTTATGTCGTTAATTTAGTTTCTTTAATTTAGTTAATTTAGTATAGGTTGTTAAACCTAAGGCTAACTTTTTCACTCATTAAGACGGTCGCCTGCCACCACCTACTGGCGGTTTAGTGTTAAATGTTTAAAAGTAGCATCATTCTTTCTTATATGTAAATTAAAATCAATTTCATAACATTATTTCATGCAATTGTAATTTTTCAGTGTAAATGATTTAATTTGATCAACCCCTAGGGTAACAGCCCTATGGTGTCTTATTATTAGAAATAATTGAATTTATTGATCAAATTTAGGAATTTAAAATGAAATATGAAGCATACATTTAATAATATTGGGGGAGGGGGGTGCCCTTTAAAGGTGCAGAAATTACAATATGGTGATTTAAATATCAAAGCTGATATATCAACCCGGTCTCATCCCAAATCGTCATATAACAGAGAGGATATGAGGCACAACCCATCAAACTGACAGGTTTATTGCCCCTCATAAAAATAAGCCCCGCCCCCTTTTTTACCCCTCCCGCTCACTTCCGGTCTGACCGCGTGACCGTGGGAAATTCCCACGGTCTCCCCTCCTCTTACCACCCACCAACACCCCTCACCACCACCTCCACTTCTGGACTGGTCATGTGATCGTGGGAAAATTTTCCCACGATACGGAACCCCATCCGACCCCGTACCGAACTGGACACCTGTTGTACACCTATTACACCTGTCTTTGTTCAATGTAATAATGTTCAAAATGATGGAAAAACAATACATTTTCAAACTTTAATGATGACAGAAAACAGATATAGGTTATGTTTTTTAGTTTTTATTAAACAATGGTCCTTTTATACACATTGTTTAAAACCATTTAGTCAATTTATATCATTAAAACGCAGTACAGGTCTTTCCCTTTACACATTATTTAGTAAATTACTCCATTTTTAAATAAAACATCTGTTTTAAAAAAGTTTTCATTCACAAAAATAACATTTTGGATCAAAAGTTGTACTTTTACACAATTACACACCGTTTAAAAGTATTAAATAATATTGATTATAATAATAATTATCGATGTTCAAACACTAAAATGTTAAATTGTTTAGACGTAAAATAAATAATTAATAAACGTTATCAAAATGTGTATTAAAACAGCGTGTATTTAAATTACATCAAACAATTATTAAAGGATATCAAAACTTAAACATAAAAACTGACTTACGTTCTGTTTTGTTGGTGAAAGAAGAACAAAATTATCCCGTTTAAAGATTAATCAGCTCCAAAGATTTATCCGACAGCAGCGGTTATCCAAAAGGTATATCCAACAGCAAGGATTATCCCAAAGGTATATATACAAAACTTTAGAGATATTCCAAAAGTCCTCCGATTCAAACTTGTGTAAATGTAATCCCGGGAGCCCAAGAAAGCACGTCCTAACCAGCCCATTCTCACTCCCAAGGCGTCACCTAACTGACGCCTTGGGAAGCATTTGACCATGCTTCAATATCTGACGCTTTAGGCACCCTTTAGCGTCAGTTAGATGACGCCCTAGGATCGCGTGTACCCTACCCCCACCCCACACCTAAACCTAACCGCGTCCTCTAACTGACGCTTTCCTTTAGCGTCAGTTAGATGACGCCGTAGAATCGCGTCATGTAAGTGACGCTAAAGGGCGCCTAAAACGTCAAATATTGAAGCATGGTCAAAGGTGACGCCTTGGGGTGAGAATGTGTTGTCCTAACAGGCCGAAGTCAGAGAGAGCAATGACATCTCGAACCTCTGTACTGTGACCAGACTCAAGCTCCGCCTCTTAGATCCCTCCCACAACACGTGATGAAGATGGGCGTGGAAATAGAAAGTTCCCACGCCTCTTCACGCAGGATTAGAGGAGGAGCGTCCTTGTAGCTCCTCCCAATTCTACAACCATTAATACCAAAAAATGTACAAAATGGTGGAAAAACAATACATTTTCAATCTTTAAGGACGACATAAAACAAATAGGTTTAGTGATTTTTATTAAAAGAAAAATCTTTTACACAGACTTGAAGTTGTACAAACAATATTTAAAACTATAACAAATATTACAAGTTTCAAATACAATAACGTTGTAATATCTTTTAGTATTCTATTAAAAAAGTTTTCTAAAATACATTTGTTATATTAGTAATATCTTTTAGTGTTTCATTAAAAATACACGGCTTCATATATATTTTATGTTAAAAACCTTTAAAACAGTTAAAAATGCATTAAAAAGTCAAAGATCGGACATTTTACAGAAAAAAGTCAAACAAGTGGGTTTTTCATTAAAGAAAACTGTTTTTCTAAACCATTTTTAAAAAGACTTACGTTTTACAAAACAATATTTAAAACTATAACAAATATTACAAGTTTCAAATACAATAACATTGTAATATCTTTTAGTGTTCTATTAAACAAAGTTTTCTAAAATAGATTTGTTATATTAGTAATATCTTTTAGTGTTTCATTAAAATACACTGCTTCGTATATATTTTATGTTAAAAACCTTTAAAACAGTTTAAAAATGCATTAAAAAGTCAAAGATCGGCCATTTTACAGAAAAAGTCAAACAAGACAGTTTTTCATTACAGACTTACGTTTACAAAAATTATCCTGTTTTAAAGATCCAACTTTATCCAAAACTTTAGAGATATTCCAAAAGTCCTCCGATTCAAACTTGTGTAAATGTAATCCCGGGAGCCCCACGAAACACGTCCATTCATCTCGACCGGGAGAAACCATACTGACTGTTTGCGTCTGTGCATGGAACCACACGCAGACTCCTCCCACGACACTCCCACATCACGTGACCCCAGTGCACGCGGTATCCATACGCACAGCACGTCAACCCCCAACGTCATACGGCGGACTGATTTAAAAAACGTCCGTTCAGGACGGAGCATGAAACTTAAATGAGAGAATTAACGCCTTGCAATGAGGCGCGCTAACCACGCCTCCTCACACGCCCCGTAGAAGACGCACGTGCGGTGGATTGGTCCACGCTCTATTCACGCCCCGTAGAAGACGCATGCACGAAGCATTGGTCCTTGCTTCATAGAGGCACAGGTAAACTCCTCCCATACTCTGACAGACGCTGTTTTAAAAAGCCAGAAGCTCGATACTCGTTTTTTTGTGGCATATAAAACCGATTGTTTTATATCAAACAAATATACCTATTCGTATGTGCGTCACCACCCCCCTCACCACCTCTCCACTTCAGGGTGATCACGCGAACGGGGAAATTTTCCCCACGATGGTGAAAAACAATACATTTTCAAACTTTAAGGACGACATAAAACAAAGATAGGTTTTAGTGATTTTATTAAAAGGAAAAATCTTTTACACAGACTTGAAGTTGTACAAACTATAACAAATACAATAATGTTGTAATATATTTTAGTGTTCTATTAAAAAAGTTTTCTAAAATACCTCTTTAGTATTTCATTAAAAATGCACGGGGTCATATATTTTATGTTAAAACAGTTTAAAAATTGCATTAAAAAGTCAAAGATCGACCATTTTACAGAAAAAGTCAAACAAGGGGGTTTTTCATTACAGAAAACTGTTTTTCTAAACCATTTATTTTTTAAAAAGACATACGTTTACAAAACAATGTTTAAAATCCGTTTTTAGTCCATTTATATCATTAAGACGCAGCAGGAGTCTCTACCTTTACACGCTATTTAGTAAATTGCTCCGTTTTATATAAAACATCTTTGCTCCATTTTATATAAAGAAGCATTGGTCCACGCTCTATTCACGCCCCTGAACGTTCGACAGATTGGACCACACATACACACACACACACATACGTAAACTCCTCCCATACCTCGGCAGCGGCCGTTCAAACCAGAGCCGTTCAAACTAGCCACAAACGCGACGTGCCCTCATTTGGATTTTACGTTACTGCAGAACCCCAAAGACTCTCCAGAGATGTATTGATGAAGCTGATGGATTTAACTTTTTAGCTCCGCAAAAATGACGAGGATCGTGATTAGTGTGTTTTCTTCACGAACCGGAACATATATGGATTATATTTTTCATTTGATTGATCATTGTGGATATAAGATTTAAAGTTACATGGAATACGACGGAGCACCCACGATTTGGTTTTCACAGAGCTTCTCTTTTCTTAAAGGAGACTTGGATTAACAAGTGGATTAACAAACGGGAAATATATTTTTCATTTGACTGATCGCAGTGGATATAAGATTTAACGTTACATGGAATATACGGCGGAGCACCCACGATTTACACACCAACCTATTTATTTAGTCACTCTAGTGATTTCAATGTTCTATCTACACTCTTGTAAAGCCATTGGATTAACTTTAAAACATAATCTTTATACAGAAATCACTAAGAAAAGCATTGTTTATAAGAAATACACAAAAGTTTGCAAATAGTCATCTTGCTCAGATATAGCAGATGGCGCCGTTCACATCCTGTTTTCTCGGATTGTACGTGTTTTAGGTGAAGACTTACAACAACAATACAAATTGTTTAAGTTGACATAAACAAAACACCCCTCTGATCATCCCATAAGTTATAGTAAACATTTACAATGTGTATTTCTGTTTGAGAATCTTCTATGATGCTGAATCACACAAAGTATTAACACAAAAAGTAAGTGTTTTTACATTACCACAGAATCACTCCTGACTATTGCACTGTGAGATGTACCCATTTAAAGCTTGAGTTAAAACTAAACGCATTTTCATACCTGTTGTGCAAACATAATCTCTGATTTTTATCCATATCCTTTACAAGGACAGATAAAAATGCTTAAACCCATTTTAAACGAATTTCGGCACGGATATTACGCATATTCTAATCATCCCCGCAGGTCTCCTATTTATAATGGGGGATATCCCCACAATCGTATGCACACAGATTACAAAATCAAATCATTAATTTAATATCTATCTGCCATACGCGATTTCACCAACTCTTCTCTCAAATTATGTTGTGGAAGGCAAGCATAAAGCACCGCTGCGATAATACACACGCGTTCAGGAATAGGGACATGACGGAATATTCGCTTGCACAATCGGGCCAGTATTGCATTGAATGAAGTTTACCATTTGTTGTACGTATTTTAGTATTACCAGTTTAACATTCAAGCGATTTTAAACTAACCAGTGCTCGCGCGCGCTCTCTGGGATGCGCACATTCAAAATCGCACCATAAACAGCTGGCCAGTAACAAAAGTTATTTTTCACGGATTATATTGCTTTAACACACGAAACTTTGTCGATTTCGGTCTTCGTGAGTATAATAATCTAAACATAGTCGGTTTTGTCTTTAATAACCATAAAATGCATGACAGTAGCCTATATAATGAACAGAGTATTCGTCCACTGGGTCTTAAAGTGACAGCAACAATAAGTGTTGGTCATTAATTCTGCCATAAAAAAAAAAAAAAAAAAAGAAGAAGAGAGAGCTTTAAGTTAAAGGCATCAGGATTAATAGCCAATGTATTTCATTTATTCAGGACTAAAAAATACTATCCAGTATTATTTTCCATTTTCATTACTTAATTCAGTTTCTGGAATACTAGTGCTAGACCTTTTGGATGATATTTTAACTATTTTGCGGTAAAACTAGTCGATGTGGTAAGATCAGGGAGTTGTTTTTATTTAAAGAAAGATTCGTTTTTCACATATATTTGAAAAGTTCACTATCACATTTAAAACTTTTTTTAAAAAAAAAAGCTGTATGAAGTTAAAATAGGCTACAGTGGTTGTTGTTCGTTTGTTGTTGTACGTTATCAGAAAATGTTAAGAGTTTCTGAACATTTATAAATTGTGTGCTGCAAAAGCAGAAGTATATTTTCTTTGAATAAAGATTTACCTTTTTATTTTCTTTAAATAAAGATTTGTTCTTATGCTTTAATTTCTTAAAATCAGTCTGATGACATGCATTATTTCTGTGATTAATTGATCAGTAATGTTGCGAAGAGGCTTCCTCACGCAAGTAAAATCCCTTTAGAAGTGTTTTGTGACAAACACCGTTATTTACTTAGACTTTAAAAAAAGATTTAACATGTAGGCCTAACAACTTACATTTCGTATGAATTACCTGTCATTCTTTTCATTCAAAAAGAATGCAAAAACAAAAATGTCTTGTTGAGGGACTAATGCATTCACTGTACATTTAAACACTATATATTTATTTATTTTATATGAGCAGTATTTCTTAACCATAATGTGTTTTATGTCATTTTAATTTTGTGATTTTATACCTTAAGGCTGCCTTTTATTACAACAGGTTGAGGGACTAACGATGAAAATTAGTCATTTTAAGCTAACTTGGGTACATTTACACTTATGTTGACACTGAAGAAGCAACACTGAAGAAGAATCTGAAGAATAAGAATCTTCTCTAACCCCAAATAAACAGATAATGGATATTCATACATTTTACGTTATCAGAAAATGTTAAGAGTTTTTGAACATTTATAAATAGTGTGCTGCAAAAGCAGAAAGTCTATTTTCTTTAAATAAAGATTTACCTTTTTATTTTCTTTAAATATTAAAAGATTTGTTCTTATGCTTTAATTTCTTTAAATCAGTCTGATGACATGCATTATTTCTGTGATTAATTGATTAGTAATGTTTTGCGAAGAGGCTTCCTCACGCTAGTAAAAGCAGTTTAGATGTGTTTGTGACAAACACGTTGTATTTACTTAGACTTTTAAAAAAAAAATATTTAACATTTTAAATGTTTTCTTCTGACCAACTTACATTTCATATGAATTATCTGTCATTCTTTTCATTCAAAAAGAATGCAAAAACAAAAATGAGGGACTAATGCCTTCACTGTGTAGTGTTTAAAACATCACCTTTATACAGAAATCACTAAGAAAAGCATCGTTTATAAGAAATACAGAGTTTAACATCCAAAAGGTGAAGAAGCAGTTCTTTATGGAAAAAAGGAAATTAATTAAAAACAACAACAATACAAATAGTTTAAGTTGACATAAACAAAACATCCCCTTATCATCCCATAAATTATACTAAACATTTACATTGTGTAATTCCGTCTGTCTGTTTGACATGACGGATCTGTACCACACTATTGTAATGCACGTTTGGGGGTTAACGTTACCCGTCCTTGTAAAGGATGTGGATAAAATTCAAAGATTATGTTTGCACAAAAGTAGAGGTCAATTTGCAAAAAAGTAAATACGAGACAATTAAAATGAATATAGAAAAACACTTGTAAACACATTACTTAAACTCAATTTAAGCTTGTCATCATTTAATTATTATCATTATCATTATTATTATTATTTTTAACATCCCACCTAATGGGGTGGATTAGGGTTGGTCGTTGTATAGGCCTAGGTTTTTTATGATCTCAGACATGACCACAATTTTTAAAAAACAATTTAAACAATTGAGACTGCATATATATTGATATACAGTACATTGAAGTGTTAAACAATAGGTAAAAGTAAAACGATAGTAATGACATTAAAGATTGTCTAACCAGCAAATAAATTTTTTGCAACTTGTGCTGTCTTGCTCTAGGATGTAACTGATGAGAGTATCAATAATTACGTCAACGCCACAAAATTTCTCATTTTTTGAAAACAGTGACGTACATAGATCTGTTACAAACGTACACATGCAGAGAACTCCAAACTCGTCACTACAATCAAACACCACTCCTAGAACTTTTCTGAGGATTACACAGATCGGCTCACTGGCATTAAGACACACGATCGTAACATCAGACCATGAATTTGTTAGGCCTCTTACAATCATTTCATTTTTGAGATGTGCTACACGTCTGGTATCTCCCGCAGAGTCGTTATTCGGATCACACGCAGCATCGATGATCTTATGCATCAAGTCACCCATCTGACCTCTAAAATAATCTTCAAACATAGAGTCTATGGTAGCTCTTAAACAGCACTCTTTGCTCATGGCACAGTTGAACACCGTAAGTTTGTGCGCAGCATCTTCAGAACTCGACGGGGAGTCGTGCTCCATCATGCTTTTAGTTAAAAGTTTTTGTTAGAAGTTTTTTAGAACAAAACTTCGTGGATGTTGTAAACTTTTCCCCCTATCCTATGCTGAAAGATTCTGATCGTTCCTGGAATGTCATGTGATTGAGTCCTTGCAGAATGATCCTCCAGGTCTTGTGCGTTAACACTCTGAAGTTTGGAGGTATGGGTCAGATCCTCCATAGTGATGTCAGTCGAAGAAACACAATGCGTGTCATGTTCAGCTGGAATGTCATGCGATTGAGTCCTTGCAGCTCGTTCCTTCAAGTCTTGTGCGTTAACACTCTGAAGTTTGGAGGTATGGGTCAGATCCTCCATAGTGATGTCAGTCGAAGAAACACAATGAGTGTCATGTTCAGATATACAAGAATGTTGAAGTGTTCTTTGGCTGTCCATGTAACAATCAGACAATGTTCCTTCAACCTTTGATCGCTGAGATGTTGTAGTAGTATAGGCGTCTACAACACACTACGGCGGAACTCGTACTGTCCTGTTAGGTCAGCTCTGTCAGGAGGTCAGCAGCTCTGTGTCTCTGTGTGAGATCTTGAGGTCTGGTATATAAGACCGTTGGAGGGGCGTGTATAGGTGGGTGTAACCGTCATGACGTCATAAACAGTGGGTGTAACTGATGTTTAGTGACTTAGTGATCAATTACAATATTTGATTAAACATTACAAGATAAAAAAACATATGTGGGTGGGTTGTAACGAGTTTTAAGAAAGTAGATATATTTAATTTTGTGCATAAGTTAACTTTAACCAAATATCATGCTGTAAAACAAGATATAAATATCGCATAAAACACACCATTACCGAATTCGGTGTTGTTTTATAACTTCTTCAAACAAATATTCTTCAAACAATGTGACAAAAGTAATTTTACGATAAATCATCGTACAAGTCTGCGCTGTGTTTTATCCAGGGCACCAGACTAACTTGTTCACCTCCGTCCTGCAACTGCCCTTAAAAACAATTTGAACTGTCCTAAAGTGAATGTCAACCGTCCCAAAATAAAAATGTACTTTGTTATTATCATCCATAGCTGATAGTTAACTAAAACAACTCAGATGGCTAAAATATAATGGGTTTAGTTCAGCTGTAATGCATTAATTTATAATTTCTCTAAAATTTCCAAACGTACTTTCAGAGAAAAAATCTATTAAGTAGTTAATATGAATGATTTTAAAGTTTGAACACGCAATACAGATACAGATTTAACTACTGTGACTTAAAAAATACCTTAATTTTTGTCAAACAAAATTAATATTTATCTTGTCTGACTGTTTACGCTCATTGCATTTTTACAATGGTAATGTTGTTAAGAATTTACACAACACGAAGCTTGATTTAAATTATTCAATTAAATTGAAAAAACGTCGCACAAATAAATACAATAGAATAAAGATACAAATAAAGGTCTAGCACTAGTATTCCAGAAACTGAATTGAGTAATGAAAATGGAAAATAATACTGGATAGTATTTTTTAGTCCTGAATAAATGAAATACATTGGCTATTAATCCTGATGCCTTTAACTTAAAGCTCTCTCTTCTTCTTTTTTTTTTTTTTTTTTTTTTATGGCAGAATTAATGACCAACACTTATTGTTGCTGTCACTTTAAGACCCAGTGGACGGATACTCTGTTCATTATATAGGCTACTGTCATGCATTTTATGGTTATTAAAGACAAAACCGACTATGTTTAGATTATTATACTCACGAAGACCGAAATCGACATAGTTTCGTGTGTTAAAGCAATATAATCCGTGAAAAATAACTTTTGTTACTGGCCAGCTGTTTATGGTGCGATTTTGAATGTGCGCATCCCAGAGAGCGCGCGCGAGCACTGGTTAGTTTAAAATCGCTTGAATGTTAAACTGGTAATACTAAAAATACGTACAACAAATGGTAAACTTCATTCAATGCAATGCTGGCCCGATTGTGCAAGCGAATATTCCGTCATGTCCCTATTCCTGAACGCGTGTGTATTATCGCAGCGGTGCTTTATGCTTGCCTTCCACAACATAATTTGAGAGAAGAGTTGGTGAAATCGCGTATGGCAGATAGATATTAAATTAATGATTTGATTTTGTAATCTGTGTGCATACGATTGTGGGGATATCCCCCATTATAAATAGGAGACCTGCGGGGATGATTAGAATATGCGTAATATCCGTGCCGAAATTCGTTTAAAATGGGTTTAAGCATTTTTATCTGTCCTTGTAAAGGATATGGATAAAAATCAGAGATTATGTTTGCACAACAGGTATGAAAATGCGTTTAGTTTTAACTCAAGCTTTAAATGGGTACATCTCACAGTGCAATAGTCAGGAGTGATTCTGTGGTAATGTAAAAACACTTACTTTTTGTGTTAATACTTTGTGTGATTCAGCATCATAGAAGATTCTCAAACAGAAATACACATTGTAAATGTTTACTATAACTTATGGGATGATCAGAGGGGTGTTTTGTTTATGTCAACTTAAACAATTTGTATTGTTGTTGTAAGTCTTCACCTAAAACACGTACAATCCGAGAAAACAGGATGTGAACGGCGCCATCTGCTATATCTGAGCAAGATGACTATTTGCAAACTTTTGTGTATTTCTTATAAACAATGCTTTTCTTAGTGATTTCTGTATAAAGATTATGTTTTAAAGTTAATCCAATGGCTTTACAAGAGTGTAGATAGAACATTGAAATCACTAGAGTGACTAAATAAATAGGTTGGTGTGTAAATCGTGGGTGCTCCGCCGTATATTCCATGTAACGTTAAATCTTATATCCACTGCGATCAGTCAAATGAAAAATATATTTCCCGTTTGTTAATCCACTTGTTAATCCAAGTCTCCTTTAAGAAAAGAGAAGCTCTGTGAAAACCAAATCGTGGGTGCTCCGTCGTATTCCATGTAACTTTAAATCTTATATCCACAATGATCAATCAAATGAAAAATATAATCCATATATGTTCCGGTTCGTGAAGAAAACACACTAATCACGATCCTCGTCATTTTTGCGGAGCTAAAAAGTTAAATCCATCAGCTTCATCAATACATCTCTGGAGAGTCTTTGGGGTTCTGCAGTAACGTAAAATCCAAATGAGGGCACGTCGCGTTTGTGGCTAGTTTGAACGGCTCTGGTTTGAACGGCCGCTGCCGAGGTATGGGAGGAGTTTACGTATGTGTGTGTGTGTGTGTATGTGTGGTCCAATCTGTCGAACGTTCAGGGGCGTGAATAGAGCGTGGACCAATGCTTCTTTATATAAAATGGAGCAAAGATGTTTTATATAAAACGGAGCAATTTACTAAATAGCGTGTAAAGGTAGAGACTCCTGCTGCGTCTTAATGATATAAATTGACTAAAAACGGATTTTAAACATTGTTTTGTAAACGTATGTCTTTTTAAAAAATAAATGGTTTAGAAAAACAGTTTTCTGTAATGAAAAACCCCCTTGTTTGACTTTTTCTGTAAAATGGTCGATCTTTGACTTTTTAATGCAATTTTTAAACTGTTTTAACATAAAATATATGACCCCGTGCATTTTTAATGAAATACTAAAGAGGTATTTTAGAAAACTTTTTTAATAGAACACTAAAATATATTACAACATTATTGTATTTCAGCCCATTCTCACTCCCAAGGCGTCACCTAACTGACGCCTTGGGAAGCATTTGGACATGCTTCAATATCTGACGCTTTAGGCGCCCTTTAGCGTCAGTTAGATGACGCCCTAGGATCGCGTGTACCCTACCCCCACCCCACACCTAAACCTAACCGCGTCCTCTAACTGACGCTTTCCTTTAGCGTCAGTTAGATGACGCCGTAGGATCGCGTCATGTAAGTGACGCTAAAGGGCGCCTAAAACGTCAAATATTGAAGCATGGTCAAAGGTGACGCCTTGGGGTGAGAATGCGTTGCGTATTTGTTATAGTTTGTACAACTTCAAGTCTGTGTAAAAGATTTTTCCTTTTAATAAAATCACTAAAACCTATCTTTGTTTTATGTCGTCCTTAAAGTTTGAAAATGTATTGTTTTTCACCATCGTGGGGAAAATTTCCCCGTTCGCGTGATCACCCTGAAGTGGAGAGGTGGTGAGGGGGGTGGTGACGCACATACGAATAGGTATATTTGTTTGATATAAAACAATCGGTTTTATATGCCACAAAAAAACGAGTATCGAGCTTCTGGCTTTTTAAAACAGCGTCTGTCAGAGTATGGGAGGAGTTTACCTGTGCCTCTATGAAGCGAGGACCAATGCTTCGTGCATGCGTCTTCTACGGGGCGTGAATAGAGCGTGGACCAATCCACCGCACGTGCGTCTTCTACGGGGCGTGTGAGGAGGCGTGGTTAGCGCGCCTCATTGCAAGGCGTTAATTCTCTCATTTAAGTTTTATGCTCCGTCCTGAACGGACGTTTTTTAAATCAGTCCGCCGTATGACGTTGGGGGTGGACGTGCTGTACGTATGGATACCGCGTGCACTGGGGTCACGTGATGTGGGAGTGTCGTGGGAGGAGTCTGCGTGTGGTTCCATGCACAGACGCAAACAGTCAGTATGGTTTCTCCCGGTCGAGATGAATGGACGTGTTTCGTGGGGCTCCCGGGATTACATTTACACAAGTTTGAATCGGAGGACTTTTGGAATATCTCTAAAGTTTTGGATAAAGTTGGATCTTTAAAACAGGATAATTTTTGTAAACGTAAGTCTGTAATGAAAAACTGTCTTGTTTGACTTTTTCTGTAAAATGGCCGATCTTTGACTTTTTAATGCATTTTTAAACTGTTTTAAAGGTTTTTAACATAAAATATATACGAAGCAGTGTATTTTAATGAAACACTAAAAGATATTACTAATATAACAAATCTATTTTAGAAAACTTTGTTTAATAGAACACTAAAAGATATTACAATGTTATTGTATTTGAAACTTGTAATATTTGTTATAGTTTTAAATATTGTTTTGTAAAACGTAAGTCTTTTTAAAAATGGTTTAGAAAAACAGTTTTCTTTAATGAAAAACCCACTTGTTTGACTTTTTTCTGTAAAATGTCCGATCTTTGACTTTTTAATGCATTTTTAACTGTTTTAAAGGTTTTTAACATAAAATATATATGAAGCCGTGTATTTTTAATGAAACACTAAAAGATATTACTAATATAACAAATGTATTTTAGAAAACTTTTTTAATAGAATACTAAAAGATATTACAACGTTATTGTATTTGAAACTTGTAATATTTGTTATAGTTTTAAATATTGTTTGTACAACTTCAAGTCTGTGTAAAAGATTTTTCTTTTAATAAAAATCACTAAACCTATTTGTTTTATGTCGTCCTTAAAGATTGAAAATGTATTGTTTTTCCACCATTTTGTACATTTTTTGGTATTAATGGTTGTAGAATTGGGAGGAGCTACAAGGACGCTCCTCCTCTAATCCTGCGTGAAGAGGCGTGGGAACTTTCTATTTCCACGCCCATCTTCATCACGTGTTGTGGGAGGGATCTAAGAGGCGGAGCTTGAGTCTGGTCACAGTACAGAGGTTCGAGATGTCATTGCTCTCTCTGACTTCGGCCTGTTAGGACGTGCTTTCTTGGGCTCCCGGGATTACATTTACACAAGTTTGAATCGGAGGACTTTTGGAATATCTCTAAAGTTTTGTATATATCTTTGGGATAATCCTTGCTGTTGGATATACCTTTTGGATAACCGCTGCTGTCGGATAAATCTTTGGAGCTGATTAATCTTTAAACGGGATAATTTTGTTCTTCTTTCACCAACAAAACAGAACGTAAGTCAGTTTTTATGTTTAAGTTTTGATATCCTTTAATAATTGTTTGATGTAATTTAAATACACGCTGTTTTAATACACATTTTGATAACGTTTATTAATTATTTATTTTACGTCTAAACAATTTAACATTTTAGTGTTTGAACATCGATAATTATTATTATAATCAATATTATTTAATACTTTTAAACGGTGTGTAATTGTGTAAAAGTACAACTTTTGATCCAAAATGTTATTTTTGTGAATGAAAACTTTTTTAAAACAGATGTTTTATTTAAAAATGGAGTAATTTACTAAATAATGTGTAAAGGGAAAGACCTGTACTGCGTTTTAATGATATAAATTGACTAAATGGTTTTAAACAATGTGTATAAAAGGACCATTGTTTAATAAAAACTAAAAAACATAACCTATATCTGTTTTCTGTCATCATTAAAGTTTGAAAATGTATTGTTTTTCCATCATTTTGAACATTATTACATTGAACAAAGACAGGTGTAACAGGTGTACAACAGGTGTCCAGTTCGGTACGGGGTCGGATGGGGTTCCGTATCGTGGGAAAATTTTCCCACGATCACATGACCAGTCCAGAAGTGGAGGTGGTGGTGAGGGGTGTTGGTGGGTGGTAAGAGGAGGGGAGACCGTGGGAATTTCCCACGGTCACGCGGTCAGACCGGAAGTGAGCGGGAGGGGTAAAAAAGGGGGCGAAGCTTATTTTTATGAGGGGCAATAAACCTGTCAGTTTGATGGGTTGTGCCTCATATCCTCTCTCTTATAACTGACGTTTTGGGACGTCTTTTGACCATACGTCAATATTCGCCTTTTTAGGGCCCCCTTAAACGTCGGTAGATGAGGTTATGAGATCCTAACTCTACCCCATACCTAAACTTAACCCTAAACCTAACCCGTCACCTAACTGACGTTAAAGGTAAAGCGTCAGTTGTATGACGGCCCGGGATCGCCATCTACCGACGTTTAAGGGGGCCCTAAAAAGGCGGATATTGACGTATGGTCAAAATACGTCCCAAAACGTCAGTTATATGACGATTTGGGATGAGACTGTGTTAGATATATCAATGATGAGAATATTTTTTAAGAATAAGTCAAATTTTTAAAACATCTGAACAAGCAACTTTTTTACTCGGACAAGTGAAAGGCAGATTTACTTAGCGTATGAAAAGACTTAATGTCGAGCCCTCCCTATATAGCAATGTCATCAGGAGACACACATACACCGGTAGGCAGTGGCCCACCTTACCTGGTGACCATGTCTTGGTCCACCACAATTTATAGTTTACCCACCTCTTCAACTACACCTCTGCATACACCAATCGTCTGTACTCTGTACAGTGCTGTCGATCACTGTCTGCTGTATGCTTTCGAATCAGTACTGTGATGTCATACACCAATCGTCTGTACTCTGTATATGTCACGGTGCGGGTGCAGGCAGAAGAACAGGCGGGTACAGAATCTCGGTAGAGAGACATTTATTTCAAAAACAGGCAGGAAGACGGGATACACAGCGTAACATGGAACATTGACCGACAAAACAGAATCAAACAGAACTGAACTAAATACACAGAGGAATAAGGCTAATTGGAGTGCAAACAGGTGAAAATGATGAAGACAGGACGAGGAACAGGTGGCTGATTGGGGAGTGAGTCCGGGAGAGGAACAAAAGGATCCGGGGAAGTGTGGTGCAGATGACAAGACAGGACGGTGCAGACGAAGACTGTGACAGAACTCCCCCCTCCCGGGAGGCGTGACCTCACGCCGCATAACAGAGGAAGGAGGGGGGACGAACTGGGGCCTGGGCGGGGCGTGGCCAGGGCGGAGCAGGCTGAGGGCGTGGCCAGGGCGGAGCAGGCTGAGGGCGTGGCCAGGGTGGAGCAGGCTGAGGGCGTCCCCAGGGCAAGGCAGGCTGAGGGCGAGACCAGGGCGGAGCCGATGGAGGGCGAGACCAGGGCGGAGCAGATGGAGGGTGAGACCAGGGCGGAGCAGCTGGAGGGAGGACCCCTGGTGGAGCCGATGGTAGTGGGGCTGACAACACCAGGGGGCCGACTGACAGGGGCGGAGCGGATGGGAGAGGAGACCAGGGTGCAGCTGAGGGACAGACGACAATGGGTGCTGCGGAGGGACCGAGGGAACATGGGGACACCGTAGGCTCTGGTGACTGAAGTGATGACAGGGGCACGGAGGGACACAGTGAGGTCAGAGGGCGTGAGGGCTGACGGGTGACTGGAGGGAGTGAGGAGTCCGACAGAACCGGGGGGGTGACATGACGGGGCGGAGCCAGAGGAATGAAGTCCAAAGGTGAAGGGAGGACGACGAGGGAGCGAAGGGAGTGCGGAGGGTCGAGGGAGCCTGGCCGAGCTGGTGGACTGAGGGGCCATGGAGGAGCTGAGGGAGGTAGGAGCCACGGGGGAGCCAATGGGACCGGGGGCCGAGGAAGTGTCCAGATGGAGGAGGTGTGAGGCGAAGGCCGGGGATCCAACGACCCAGCTGGGTCAGGGGAGCTGGCAGACGGAAGGGCTGACGGCTGCGTGACGGGAGGAGGTGGGAGAGGGAGGCTGGGTGGGATCCTGGTCTCGGGCTCTGGCTGGACGGTCTCTGGGGCTGGCTGGACGGTCTCTGGCGCAGGCTGGACGGTCTCTGGCGCTGGCTGGACGGTCTCTGGCGCTGGCTGGACGGTCTCTGGCGCTGGCTGGACGGTCTCTGGCGCTGGCTGGACGGTCTCAGGCGCTGGCTGGACGGTCTCTGGCGCTGGCTGGACGGTCTCTGGCGCTGGCTGGACGGTCTCTGGCGCTGGCTGGACGGTCTCTGGCGCTGGCTGGACGGTCTCAGGCACTGGCTGGACGGTCTCTGGCGCTGGCTGGACGGTCTCTGGCGCTGGCTGGACGGTCTCTGGCGCTGGCTGGACGGTCTCTGAAGAGCTGGATGGAACCAGCAGTGAAGAGCATACAGTCTCTGGAGGGCTGGACGGAACCAGCAGTGAAGAGCATACAGTCTCTGGAGGGCTGGACGGAACCAGCAATGAAGAGCATACAGTCTCTGGAGGGCTGGACGGAACCAGCAGTGAAGAGCATACAGTCTCTGGAGAGCTGGACGGAACCAGCGGTGAAGAACATTCAGTCTCTGGAGAGCTGGACGGAACCAGCAGTGAAGAGCATTCAGTCTCTGGAGAGCTGGACGGGACCAGCGGTGAAGAGCATTCAGTCTCTGGAGAGCTGGACGGAACCAGCGGTGAAGAGCATTCAATCTCTGGAGAGCTGGACGGAACCAGCGGTGAAGAGCATTCAATCTCTGGAGAGCTGGACGGAACCAGCGGTGAAGAGCATTCGGTCTCTGGAGAGCTGGACGGAACCAGCGGTGAAGGGCATTCGGTCTCTGAAGAGCTGGACGGAACCAGCGGGGTGGATAGCTCGAGCTGTGGAGTGGTGCTGGTGACTTTCTCCACGGTGAATGGAGACCCACAGCACACCAGCACCCACTCCACACAGGCGGCGAAATCCTCGGGACCGTTCCCTGGGAGGCGTGCCCGGGACCGCTCGCTGAGGCTGGCGATGTAAAACTCACTCAGCGAACGGTCAGAGTAGTGAGTCAGGCACGCCAACTCCAGAAAGTCCCGTGTATGGGATTCCAGGGAACGGTCCTCCTGATCCAGGCACAGAAGAGCCACAGCAGGAATGTCCATTTTTCTTTTGGGTCGGTCAATCTGTCACGGTGCGGGTGCAGGCAGAAGAACAGGCGGGTACAGAATCTCGGTAGAGAGACATTTATTTCAAAAACAGGCAGGAAGACGGGATACACAGCGTAACATGGAACATTGACCGACAAAACAGAATCAAACAGAACTGAACTAAATACACAGAGGAATAAGGCTAATTGGAGTGCAAACAGGTGAAAATGATGAAGACAGGACGAGGAACAGGTGGCTGATTGGGGAGTGAGTCCGGGAGAGGAACAAAAGGATCCGGGGAAGTGTGGTGCAGATGACAAGACAGGTCGGTGCAGACGAAGACTGTGACAGTATAGTGCTGCTTCTAGTTGATCACTGTATATTTTCGAATCAGTACTGTGATGTCATACCCAGGGATGTAGTGGAGGCTAAATGCACGTAAATGCCATTTACCCACCTCCCAATATTCGGGAATTGCGTTTGCACCTCCAAAGTGCGTTTATCCACCTTTCAATTACGTTTATTCACCTCTAAATATCCAGTAGTTCCTAAGACATTTTAAATTAAGCTTATGTCGTTTTAGTTTCATATTGTCCACACTCTAAAAAATGATGAGTTGGATTTACTTAAAATATATATGCACCATTTTTGTATCAAAAAATGTGCACATATCTTTTAAGTAAATCCAACACAGTGCAGGCCATGTGAGATCAAAATAAATCTTAGTTCTGTTAACTTAAAATTTAAGCTCATTTATATATATAAAATAAGACAATTAAATCAGTTGAACCAACCATTTTAACTTAGTTTAGATCTTCAGCTTACATGTCTTAAAATAAATAACATGCAAATCACACACAATAAAGCATTTCACTTTATTATTTATTTAAATTGCATCTTAAAATATATTCAAATAGAAAATAGTTGTTAAAATAATAATAATAATATAGTCACAATATTACAGTTTTTCTTGGATCAAAGAAACGAAGGCTTGGTGGGCAGAAGAGACTTCTTTTAAAAATATTAAACAATCTTAGTGTGTGTGTGTGTGTGTGTGTGTGTCTATATATATATATATATATATATATATATATATATATATATATATATTATTTTTTTCAAAAACCAATAAAAAAAAATTAAATGCAACAAATTAGTCCATTATTAAATGCCTATAAATATAAAAAAAAATAGTCTATTAAATAATATCAATTAATTTAAACAAAACAGAAGTTAATTAATGACTTTCCTCCAGAGGTTATGAACGAATCTCTTCAAAAACATTTTAACAGTAACTACTGGAAAACAGTAAAGATCTACAATCTTTATTTGAAGCTAAAGTTTTGTTTAAAGGGTATTTGAAGAGTTCAGATGCAAAAGCCTCTAAATGCCATTTGAAATGTTCTTCTAAAATGACCATTTTTATCAAGCTTGTATATTTAAGTTCAGTAATTTCACTTAAATTGCAATGAAGATTACCTATTAATTGTCATTTAAGTGAAATTACTGAACTTAAATATACAAGCTTGATAAAAATGGTCATTTTAGAAGAAAATTTCAAATGGCATTTAGAGGCTTTTGCATCTGAACTCTTCATTTACTTATTTTGATAATAATTTTGAAGGTTTAATTTACTGAATTAACGCTGTCATTTAGGAATAATATTGTGCTAGAATCAAGATTGCCATTATTTAATGATAAATCGTGCACACACGGAGCTGTAGGCAATGTGCTTTCGAATTTAATATTTGTATGTTAACGTTACCAAAAGTAGGCTAACCCGCGCCCAAGGCTCCCTTTCCCGCGATCCATGTAGGCCTATAGACAATAGAGATAGAGAACATGGGAATTTGTAAGTATGCAAAGTACATTAGTTTTATCCAAAAACAACTCGCTAATAAAGTAGGCCTATAATCTATCCGTGGGGGAGAGAGAGCGCAGTCCGAATTGGTCACACCGAACGCGTCAAACACGTCAAGTCTAGTTAGACGCTTGAATCTTCTGCAGCCCGCTCAAGTTCAAAATTTTCTACTGAGAGAGACGTTCGCGGCAAACGAGTCACCCAATTCGCGACGCCCGGCGCGAATGATGCGTCTTCGCGTCTTTGCATTGACTATGAATGTACTCTGCTATCGCAATTAAATTCGCGTTCGGTGTGAACACACCATTAATGCATATACGAGCCAACATCATGGTCATATATTTTGAAAAAACACAATATATAGCTACTCGCGTGCAAAACACTTATTTCATTCGTTAACATGTAGACTACAAATGTTTGCATTCGTAAGAAACGTTTCTAACTGTTGATGCAAAATTTGTAGCAATTCTGAAATTCAGTTAAAAGTAAATTTCTTGACCAAAAATGCAATAAATGATCATGTGTAGGCCTAAGTACAAAAAATAAGCTTACCGCTTCTCAACGTCTTCACATGTTTCATATTTTTTTTGTCTGGATAGGCATCATGGGAAATTGCATATAGCCTATATCACGTGGCTCATACAGTTACTTAAACTGATATAATCGATTTACTTAATTTTGATGCAATTATTGTAGTAGTTGACATGCATTATGTTTTTTTTTATTATTTTATTTATGCATACATTTAAGTGCACCTAGTAGCTTATATTTTTTTGTTACACACATATGTTAAGTAAACGTTGAAAAGTTAGGAATACTTAATTTTTTATGTTCGATCCAATTACTTTTATAAGTATTGGTTGTTCGGCTGCTTCAAGATCATACATGCTTTCGAAACAGGACTGTGATGTCATACACCAATCGTCTGTACTCTGTACAGTGCTGCTTCAAGATCATACTGTATGCTTTCAAATCAGTACTGTGATGTCATACACCAATCGTCTGTACTCTGTACAGTGCTGCTTCAAGATCATACTGTATGCTTTCAAATCAGTACTGTGATGTCATACACCAATCGTCTGTACTCTGTACAGTGCTGCTTCAAGATCATACTGTATGCTTTCAAATCAGTGATGTCATACACCAATCGTATGTTCTCTGTACAGTGCTGCTTCAAGATCATACTGTTTGCTTTCGAATCAGTACTGTGATGTCATACACCAATCGTCTGTACTCTGTACAGTGCTGCTTCAAGACCATACTGTATGCTTTCGAATCAGGACTGTGATGTCATAAACCAATCGTCTGTAGGGGAGACCCGGGGCAATTGTAACGTATTTTACATTTTCCTTAATAACTCACAAACTACTTGAGATAGACTAGTCATCTTTTGATACAAGAAACATATATATGTGCACTAATTAATAATACAATTTATATATTTTTACTTATAAGAACAAGACTAAAATATTCAATTAAATGCAGTGTGGGGGCAATTGTAACACTGAGAAATAACTCCTATTAACCCACTTTATCTCAAATAAAAGCCTACCTCAAAGTAATCACTTTACTGATGTTAATTTTAAGAGTTTATATAATATTCCCACTTTGTCAAGCACATATAAAACACACATTATTTTATATAAAAAATGTTAATTGATGATTTGTTAATACTGGAACAAACATTTATTTTAATACACCCTTTTAAAATGAAGTTTTACAATAGAATTTAGTGAAATATGTTCATTTTTTTTAACAGAAAAGTATGTCAACACACACAACCAAGCTTATTACAATGGGCCTTGTGGCTCGGGGGCAACTGTAACACAGTGTTACAGTGTTGTTCATGTTCGTTTTTAATCAATAACCTAGGGATAAAATGTATACAAGTTTAAATTGACAGACATCTAAACTTTAGACAGCAGAAGAAAAATACTGTACATTCAAAAAATAACTTTCACACCTCAAAATCAGTTTGTCATTAATAACTTCTGCTAAAGTTGAAAATGTCACGCTTCTTTTCCACAGATAGAGAGAGAATCCTATTGGGCATGTACAGATTAAGTGTCATCACTCTAGCTTGTTTCTGATTGGAGGAATTGAGTGTGGTACAATTGCCCCCTGTTACAATTGCCCCCGGTCTCCCCAGTGCTTCGTCAAGGTGATCAAAGTACACTGCATGCTTTCGAATCAGTACTGTGATGTCATACACCCAGGGATGTAGTGGAGGCTAAATGCACAAATGCCGTTTACGCACCTCCCAATATTCGGGAATTGCGTTTACCCACCTCCAAAGTGCGTTTATCCACCTTTCAATTGCGTTTATCCACCTCTAAATATCCTAGTTCCTAAGACATTTTAAATTAAGCTTATGTCGTTAATTTAGTTTCTTTAATTTAGTTAATTTAGTATAGGTTGTTAAACCTAAGGCGAACTTTTTCACTCATTAAGACGGTCGCCTGCCACCACCTACTGGCGGTTTAGTGTTACATGTTTAAAAGTAGCATCATTCTTTCTTATATGTAAATTAAAATCAATTTCATAACATTATTTCATGCAATTGTAATTTTTCAGTGTAAATGATTTAATTTGATCAACCCCTAGGGTAACAGCCCTATGGTGTCTTATTATTAGAAATAATTGAATTTATTGATCAAATTTAGGAATTTAAAATGAAATATGAAGCATACATTTAATAATTTTGGGGGAGGGGGGTGCCCTTTAAAGGTGCAGAAATTACAATATGGTGATTTAAATATCAAAGCTGATATATCAATGATGAGAATATTTTTTAAGAATAAGTCAAATTTTTAAAAAATCTGAACAAGCAACTTTTTTACTCGGACAAGTGAAAGGCAGATTTACTTAGCGTATGAAAAGGCTTAATGTCGAGCCCTCCCTATATAGCAATGTCATCAGGAGACACACATACACGGGTAGGCAGTGGCCCACCTTACCTGGTGACCATGTCTTGGTCCACCAGAATGTATAGTTTACCCACCTCTTCAACTACACCTCTGCATACACCAATCGTCTGTACTCTGTACAGTGCTGTCGATCACTGTCTGCTGTATGCTTTCGAATCAGTACTGTGATGTCATACACCAATCGTCTGTACTCTGTATAGTGCTGCTTCTAGTTGATCACTGTATATTTTCGAATCAGTACTGTGATGTCATACCCAGGGATGTAGTGGAGGCTAAATGCACGTAAATGCCATTTACCCACCTCCCAATATTCGGGAATTGCGTTTGCACCTCCAAAGTGCGTTTATCCACCTTTCAATTACGTTTATTCACCTCTAAATATCCAGTAGTTCCTAAGACATTTTAAATTAAGCTTATGTCGTTTTAGTTTCATATTGTCCACACTCTAAAAAATGATGAGTTGGATTTACTTAAAATATATATGCACCATTTTTGTATCAAAAAATGTGCACATATCTTTTAAGTAAATCCAACACAGTGCAGGCCATGTGAGATCAAAATAAATCTTAGTTCTGTTAACTTAAAATTTAAGCTCATTTATATATATAAAATAAGACAATTAAATCAGTTGAACCAACCAAACTTAGTTTAGATCTTCAGCTTACATGTCTTAAAATAAATAACATGCAAATCACACACAATAAAGCATTTCACTTTATTATTTATTTAAATTGCATCTTAAAATATATTCAAATAGAAAATAGTTGTTAAAATAATAATAATAATAATATAGTCACAATATTACAGTTTTTCTTGGATCAAAGAAATGAAGGCTTGGTGGGCAGAAGAGACTTCTTTTAACAATATTAAAAAATCTTAGTGTGTGTGTGTGTGTGTGTGTGTGTGTCTATATATATAATTATATATATATATTATTTTTTTTCAAAAAACAATAAAAAAAACAATTAAATGCAACAAATTAGTCCATTATTAAATGCCTATAAATATAAAAAAATAGTCTATTAAATAATATCTATTAATTTAAACAAAACAGAAGTTAAATAATGACTTTCCTCCAGAGGTTATGAACGAATCTCTTCAAAAACATTTTAGCAGTAACTACTGGAAAACAGTAAAGATCTACAATCTTTATTTGAAGCTAAAGTTTTGTTTAAAGGGTATTTACTTATTTTGATAATAATTTTGAAGGTTTAATTTACTGAATTAACGCTGTCATTTAGGAATAATATTGTGCTAGAATCAAGATTGCCATTATTTAATGATAAATCGTGCACACACGGAGCTGTAGGCAATGTGCTTTCGAATTTAATATTTGTATGTTAACGTTACCAAAAGTAGGCTAACCCGCGCCCAAGGCTCCCTTTCCCGCGATCCATGTAGGCCTATAGACAATAGAGATAGAGAACATGCCATGGGAATTTGTAAGTATGCAAAGTACATTAGTTTTATCCAAAAACAACTCGCTAATAAAGTAGGCCTATAATCTATCCGTGGGGGAGAGAGAGCGCAGTCCGAATTGGTCACACCGAACGCGTCAAACACGTCAAGTCTAGTTAGACGCTTGAATCTTCTGCAGCCCGCTCAAGTTCAAAATTTTCTACTGAGAGAGACGTTCGCGGCAAACGAGTCACCCAATTCGCGACGCCCGGCGCGAATGATGCGTCTTCGCGTCTTTGCATTGACTATGAATGTACTCTGCTATCGCAATTAAATTCGCGTTCGGTGTGAACACACCATTAATGCATATACGAGCCAACATCATGGTCATATATTTTGAAAAAACACAATATATAGCTACTCGCGTGCAAAACACTTATTTCATTCGTTAACATGTAGACTACAAATGTTTTCATTCGTAAGAAACGTTTCTAATTGTTGATGCAAAATTTGTAGCAATTCTGAAATTCAGTTAAAAGTAAATTTCTTGATCAAAAATGCAATAAATGATCATGTGTAGGCCTAAGTACAAAAAATAAGCTTACCGCTTCTCAACGTCTTCACATGTTTCATATTTTTTTGTCTGGATAGGCATCACGGGAAATTGCATAGCCTATATCACGTGGCTCATACAGTTACTTAAACTGATATAATCGATTTACTTAATTTTGATGCAATAGTAGTTGACATGCATTATGTTTTTTTTACAGCCCATTCTCACCCCCAAGGCGTCACTTAACTGACGCCTTGGGAAGCATTTGGACATGCTTCAATATCTGACGCTTTAGGCGCCCTTTAGCGTCAGTTAGATGACGCCCTAGGATCGCGTGTACCCTACCCCCACCCCACACCTAAACCTAACCGCGTCCTCTAACTGACGCTTTCCTTTAGCGTCAGTTAGATGACGCCGTAGGATCGCGTCATGTAAGTGACGCTAAAGGGCGCCTAAAACGTCAAATATTGAAGCATGGTCAAAGGTGACGCCTTGGGGTGAGAATGCGTTGTTTTTTATTATTTTATTTATGCATACATTTAAGTGCACCTAGTAGCTTATATTTTTTTGTTACACACATATGTTAAGTAAACGTTGAAAAGTTAGGAATACTTAATTTTTTTATGTTTGATCCAATTACTTTTATAAGTATTGGTTGTTCGGCTGCTTCAAGATCATACATGCTTTCGAAACAGTACTGTGATGTCATACACCAATCGTCTGTACTCTGTACAGTGCTGCTTCAAGATCATACTGTATGCTTTCAAATCAGTACTGTGATGTCATACACCAATCGTCTGTACTCTGTACAGTGCTGCTTCAAGATCATACTGTATGCTTTCAAATCAGTACTGTGATGTCATACACCAATCGTATGTACTCTGTACAGTGCTGCTTCAAGATCATACTGTTTGCTTTCGAATCAGTACTGTGATGTCATACACCAATCGTCTGTACTCTGTACAGTGCTGCTTCAAGATCATACTGTATGCTTTCGAATCAGTACTGTGATGTCATAAACCAATCGTCTGTAGGGGAGACCCGGGGCAATTGTAACGTATTTTACATTTTCCTTAATAACTCACAAACTACTTGAGATAGACTAGTCATCTTTTGATACAAGAAACATATATATGTGCACTAATTAATAATACAATTTATATATTTTTACTTATAAGAACAAGACTAAAATATTCAATTAAATGCAGTGTGGGGGCAATTGTAACACTGAGAAATAACTCCTATTAACCCACTTTATCTCAAATAAAAGCCTACCTCAAAGTAATCACTTTACTGCTGTTAATTTTAAGAGTTTATATAATATTCCCACTTTGTCAAGCACATATAAAACACACATTCTTTTATATAAAAAATGTTAATTGATGATTTGTTAATACTGGAACAAACATTTATTTTAATACACCCTTTTAAAATGAAGTTTTACAATAGAATTTAGTGAAATATGTTCATTTTTTTTAACAGAAAAGTATGTCAACACACACAAACAAGCTTATTACAATGGTCCTTGTGGCTCGGGGGCAACTGTAACACAGTGTTACAGTGTTGTTCATGTTCTTTTTTAATCAATAACCTAGGGATAAAATGTATACAAGTTTAAATTGACAGACATCTAAACTTTAGACAGCAGAAGAAAAATACTGTACATTCAAAAAATAACTTTCACACCTCAAAATCAGTTTGTCGTTAATAACTTCTGCTAAAGTTGAAAATGTCACGCTTCTTTTCCACAGATAGAGAGAGAATCCTATTGGGCATGTACAGATTAAGTGTCATCACTCTAGCTTGTTTCTGATTGGAGGAATTGAGTGTGGTACAATTGCCCCCTGTTACAATTGCCCCCGGTCTCCCCAGTGCTTCGTCAAGGTGATCAAAGTACACTGCATGCTTTCGAATCAGTACTGTGATGTCATACACCCAGGGATGTAGTGGAGGCTAAATGCACAAATGCCGTTTACGCACCTCCCAATATTCGGGAATTGCGTTTACCCACCTCCAAAGTGCGTTTATCCACCTTTCAATTGCGTTTATCCACCTCTAAATATCCTAGTTCCTAAGACATTTTAAATTAAGCTTATGTCGTTAATTTAGTTTCTTTAATTTAGTTAATTTAGTATAGGTTGTTAAACCTAAGGCGAACTTTTTCACTCATTAAGACGGTCGCCTGCCACCACCTACTGGCGGTTTAGTGTTAAATGTTTAAAAGTAGCATCATTCTTTCTTATATGTAAATTAAAATCAATTTCATAACATTATTTCATGCAATTGTAATTTTTCAGTGTAAATGATTTAATTTGATCAACCCCTAGGGTAACAGCCCTATGGTGTCTTATTATTAGAAATAATTGAATTTATTGATCAAATTTAGGAATTTAAAATGAAATATGAAGCATACATTTAATAATTTTGGGGGAGGGGGGTGCCCTTTAAAGGTGCAGAAATTACAATATGGTGATTTAAATATCAATAGCTGATATATCAATGATGAGAATATTTTTTAAGAATAAGTCAAATTTTTAAAAAATCTGAACAAGCAACTTTTTTACTCGGACAAGTGAAAGGCAGATTTACTTAGCGTATGAAAAGGCTTAATGTCGAGCCCTCCCTATATAGCAATGTCATCAGGAGACACACATACACGGGTAGGCAGTGGCCCACCTTACCTGGTGACCATGTCTTGGTCCACCAGAATTTATAGTTTACCCACCTCTTCAACTACACCTCTGCATACACCAATCGTCTGTACTCTGTACAGTGCTGTCGATCACTGTCTGCTGTATGCTTTCGAATCAGTACTGTGATGTCATACACCAATCGTCTGTACTCTGTATAGTGCTGCTTCTAGTTGATCACTGTATATTTTCGAATCAGTACTGTGATGTCATACCCAGGGATGTAGTGGAGGCTAAATGCACGTAAATGCCATTTACCCACCTCCCAATATTCGGGAATTGCGTTTGCACCTCCAAAGTGCGTTTATCCACCTTTCAATTACGTTTATTCACCTCTAAATATCCAGTAGTTCCTAAGACATTTTAAAGTAAGCTTATGTCGTTTTAGTTTCATATTGTCCACACTCTAAAAAATGATGAGTTGGATTTACTTAAAATATATACATGCACCATTTTTGTATCAAAAAATGTGCACATATCTTTTAAGTAAATCCAACACAGTGCAGGCCATGTGAGATCAACATAAATCTTAGTTCTGTTAACTTAAAATTTAAGCTCATTTATATATATATAAAATAAGACAATTAAATCAGTTGAACCAACCATTTTAACTTAGTTTAGATCTTCAGCTTACATGTCTTAAAATAAATAACATGCAAATCACACACAATAAAGCATTTCACTTTATTATTTATTTAAATTGCATCTTAAAATATATTCAAATAGAAAATAGTTGTTAAAATAATAATAATAATATAGTCACAATATTACAGTTTTTCTTGGATCAAAGAAATGAAGGCTTGGTGGGCAGAAGAGACTTCTTTTAAAAATATTAAAAAATCTTAGTGTGTGTGTGTGTGTGTGTGTGTGTGTGTGTGTGTCTATATATATAATTATATATATATATATATATATTATTTTTTTCAAAAACCAATAAAAAAAACAATTAAATGCAACAAATTAGTCCATTATTAAATGCCTATAAATATAAAAAAATAGTCTATTAAATAATATCTATTAATTTAAACAAAACAGAAGTTAATTAATGACTTTCCTCCAGAGGTTATGAACGAATCTCTTCAAAAACATTTTAGCAGTAACTACTGGAAAACAGTAAATATCTACAATCTTTATTTGAAGCTAAAGTTTTGTTTAAAGGGTATTTACTTATTTTGATAATAATTTTGAAGGTTTAATTTACTGAATTAACGCTGTCATTTAGGAATAATATTGTGCTAGAATCAAGATTGCCATTATTTAATGATAAATCGTGCACACACGGAGCTGTAGGCAATGTGCTTTCGAATTTAATATTTGTATGTTAACGTTACCAAAAGTAGGCTAACCCGCGCCCAAGGCTCCCTTTCCCGCGATCCATGTAGGCCTATAGACAATAGAGATAGAGAACATGGGAATTTGTAAGTATGCAAAGTATTAGTTTTATCCAAAAACAACTCGCTAATAAAGTAGGCCTATAATCTATCCGTGGGGGAGAGAGAGCGCAGTCCGAATTGGTCACACCGAACGCGTCAAACACGTCAAGTCTAGTTAGACGCTTGAATCTTCTGCAGCCCGCTCAAGTTCAAAATTTTCTACTGAGAGAGACGTTCGCGGCAAACGAGTCACCCAATTCGCGACGCCCGGCGCGAATGACACGTCTTCGCGTCTTTGCATTGACTATGAATGTACTCTGCTATCGCAATTAAATTCGCGTTCGGTGTAAACACACCATCAATGCATATACAAGCCAACATCATGGTCATATATTTTGAAAAAACACAATATATAGCTACTCGCGTGCAAAACACTTATTTCATTCGTTAACATGTAGACTACAAATGTTTGCATTCGTAAGAAACGTTTCTAATTGTTGATGCAAAATTTGTAGCAATTCTGAAATTCAGTTAAAAGTAAATTTCTTGACCAAAAATGCAATAAATGATCATGTGTAGGCCTAAGTACAAAAAATAAGCTTACCGCTTCTCAACGTCTTCACATGTTTCATATTTTTTTTGTCTGGATAGGCATCACGGGAAATTGCATAGCCTATATCACGTGGCTCATACAGTTACTTAAACTGATATAATCGATTTACTTAATTTTGATGCAATTATTGTAGTAGTTGACATGCATTATGTTTTTTTTATTATTTTATTTATGCATACATTTAAGTGCACCTAGTAGCTTATATTTTTTTGTTACACACATATGTTAAGTAAACGTTGAAAAGTTAGGAATACTTAATTTTTTATGTTTGATCCAATTACTTTTATAAGTATTGGTTGTTCGGCTGCTTCAAGATCATACATGCTTTCGAAACAGTACTGTGATGTCATACACCAATCGTCTGTACTCTGTACAGTGCTGCTTCAAGATTATACTGTATGCTTTCAAATCAGTACTGTGATGTCATACACCAATCGTATGTACTCTGTACAGTGCTGCTTCAAGATCATACTGTTTGCTTTCGAATCAGTACTGTGATGTCATACACCAATCGTCTGTACTCTGTACAGTGCTGCTTCAAGATCATACTGTATGCTTTCGAATCAGTACTGTGATGTCATAAACCAATCGTCTGTAGGGGAGACCCGGGGCAATTAACGTATTTTACATTTTCCTTAATAACTCACAAACTACTTGAGATAGACTAGTCATCTTTTGATACAAGAAACATATATATGTGCACTAATTAATAATACAATTTATATATTTTTACTTATAAGAACAAGACTAAAATATTCAATTAAATACAATGTGGGGGCAATTGTAACACTGAGAAATAACTCCTATTAACCCACTTTATCTCAAATAAAAGCCTACCTCAAAGTAATCACTTTACTGCTGTTAATTTTAAGAGTTTATATAATATTCCCACTTTGTCAAGCACATATAAAACACACATTATTTTATATAAAAAATGTTAATTGATGATTTGTTAATAATGGAACAAACATTTATTTTAATACACCCTTTTAAAATGAAGTTTTACAATAGAATTTAGTGAAATATGTTCATTTTTTTTAACAGAAAAGTATGTCAACACCAACACTATCTCACGAGCAATTCGTACGAATTTGACGCATGATTAAAAATTGTCTAATTCGTACTAATTCGTACGACCTCACTCGTACTAATTCGTACGATTTGTCTAAACCCACGTGATGGTTAGGTTTAGGGGCGGGGTCAGGGGTAGGTCATTCGTACGAATTCATACGAATTGGCCAATTCGTAAAATATGTACGATTTAGCAAAATCGTATTAATTCGTACGAGTGAGGTCGTATGAATTGTTACGAATTAGCCACTTTTTAATCATTCGTCGAATTCATACGACTTGGTCGTGAGATCGGGTTGGTCAACACACACAAACAAGCTTATTACAATGGGCCTTGTGGCTCGGGGGCAACTGTAACACAGTGTTACAGTGTTGTTCATGTTCGTTTTTAATCAATAACCTAGGGATAAAATGTATACAAGTTTAAATTGACAGACATCTAAACTTTAGACAGCAGAAGAAAAATACTGTACATTCAAAAAATAACTTTCACACCTCAAAATCAGTTTGTCGTTAATAACTTCTGCTAAAGTTGAAAATGTCACGCTTCTTTTCCACAGATAGAGAGAGAATCCTATTGGGCATGTACAGATTAAGTGTCATCACTCTAGCTTGTTTCTGATTGGAGGAATTGAGTGTGGTACAATTGCCCCCTGTTACAATTGCCCCCGGTCTCCCCAGTGCTTCGTCAAGGTGATCAAAGTACACTGCATGCTTTCGAATCAGTACTGTGATGTCATACACCCAGGGATGTAGTGGAGGCTAAATGCACAAATGCCGTTTACGCACCTCCCAATATTCGGGAATTGCGTTTACCCACCTCCAAAGTGCGTTTATCCACCTTTCAATTGCGTTTATCCACCTCTAAATATCCTAGTTCCTAAGACATTTTAAATTAAGCTTATGTCGTTAATTTAGTTTCTTTAATTTAGTTAATTTAGTATAGGTTGTTAAACCTAAGGCGAACTTTTTCACTCATTAAGACGGTCGCCTGCCACCACCTACTGGCGGTTTAGTGTTAAATGTTTAAAAGTAGCATCATTCTTTCTTATATGTAAATTAAAATCAATTTCATAACATTATTTCATGCAATTGTAATTTTTCAGTGTAAATGATTTAATTTGATCAACCCCTAGGGTAACAGCCCTATGGTGTCTTATTATTAGAAATAATTGAATTTATTGATCAAATTTAGGAATTTAAAATGAAATATGAAGCATACATTTAATAATATTGGGGGAGGGGGGTGCCCTTTAAAGGTGCAGAAATTACAATATGGTGATTTAAATATCAAAGCTGATATATCAATGATGAGAATATTTTTTAAGAATAAGTCAAATTTTTAAAACATCTGAACAAGCAACGTTTTTACTCGGACAAGTGAAAGGCAGATTTACTTAGCGTATGAAAAGGCTTAATGTCGAGCCCTCCCTATATAGCAATGTCATCAGGAGACACACATACACGGGTAGGCAGTGGCCCACCTTACCTGGTGACCATGTCTTGGTCCACCACAATTTATAGTTTACCCACCTCTTCAACTACACCTCTGCATACACCAATCGTCTGTACTCTGTATAGTGCTGTCGATCACTGTCTGCTGTATGCTTTCGAATCAGTACTGTGATGTCATACACCAATCGTCTGTACTCTGTATAGTGCTGCTTCTAGTTGATCACTGTATATTTTCGAATCAGTACTGTGATGTCATACCCAGGGATGTAGTGGAGGCTAAATGCACGTAAATGCCATTTACCCACCTCCCAATATTCGGGAATTGCGTTTGCACCTCCAAAGTGCGTTTATCCACCTTTCAATTACGTTTATTCACCTCTAAATATCCAGTAGTTCCTAAGACATTTTAAATTAAGCTTATGTCGTTTTAGTTTCATATTGTCCACACTCTAAAAAATGATGAGTTGGATTTACTTAAAATATATACATGCACCATTTTTGTATCAAAAAATGTGCACATATCTTTTAAGTAAATCCAACACAGTGCAGGCCATGTGAGATCAAAATAAATCTTAGTTCTGTTAACTTAAAATTTAAGCTCATTTATATATATATATAAAATAAGACAATTAAATCAGTTGAACCAACCATTTTAACTTAGTTTAGATCTTCAGCTTACATGTCTTAAAATAAATAACATCCAAATCACACACAATAAAGCATTTCACTTTATTATTTATTTAAATTGCATCTTAAAATATATTCAAATAGAAAATAGTTGTTAAAATAATAATAATAATATAGTCACAATATTACAGTTTTTCTGGGATCAAAGAAATGAAGGCTTGGTGGGCAGAAGAGACTTCTTTTAAAAATATTAAACAATCTTAGTGTGTGTGTGTGTGTCTATATAATATATATATATATAATTTTTTTCAAAAACCAATAAAAAAAAAACAATTAAATGCAACAAATTAGTCCATTATTAAATGCCTATAAATATAAAAAATAGTCTATTAAATAATAATATCTATTAATTTAAACAAAACAGAAGTTAATTAATGACTTTCCTCCAGAGGTTATGAACGAATCTCTTCAAAAACATTTTAGCAGTAACTACTGGAAAACAGTAAAGATCTACAATCTTTATTTGAAGCTAAAGTTTTGTTTAAAGGGTATTTACTTATTTTGATAATAATTTTGAAGGTTTAAATTACTGAATTAACGCTGTCATTTAGGAATAATATTGTGCTAGAATCAAGATTGCCATTATTTAATGATAAATCGTGCACACACGGAGCTGTAGGCAATGTGCTTTCGAATTTAATATTTGTATGTTAACGTTACCAAAAGTAGGCTAACCCGCGCCCAAGGCCCCCTTTCCCGCGATCCATGTAGGCATATAGACAATAGAGATAGAGAACATGGGAATTTGTAAGTATGCAAAGTAGCCTACATTAGTTTTATCCAAAAACAACTCGCTAATAAAGTAGGCCTATAATCCAGCCCATTCTCACTCCCAAGGCGTCACCTAACTGACGCCTTGGGAAGCATTTGGACATGCTTCAATATCTGACGCTTTAGGCGCCCTTTAGCGTCAGTTAGATGACGCCCTAGGATCGCGTGTACCCTACCCCCACCCCACACCTAAACCTAACCGCGTCCTCTAACAGACGCTTTCCTTTAGCGTCAGTTAGATGACGCCGTAGGATCGCGTCATGTAAGTGACGCTAAAGGGCGCCTAAAACGTCAAATATTGAAGCATGGTCAAAGGTGACGCCTTGGGGTGAGAATGCGTTGTATAATCAGCCCATTCTCACTCCCAAGGCGTCACCTAACTGACGCCTTGGGAAGCATTTGACCATGCTTCAATATTTGACGCTTTAGGCGCCCTTTAGCGTCAGTTAAATGACGCCCTAGGATCGCGTGTACCCTACCCCCACCCCACACCTAAACCTAACCGCGTCCTTTAACTGACGCTTTCCTTTAGCGTCAGTTAGATGACGCCGTAGGATCGCGTCATGTAAGTGACGCTAAAGGGCGCCTAAAACGTCAAATATTGAAGCATGGTCAAAGGTGACGCCTTGGGGTGAGAATGTGTTGCTATAATCTATCCGTGGGGGAGAGAGAGCGCAGTCCGAATTGGTCACACCGAACGCGTCAAACACGTCAAGTCTAGTTAGACGCTTGAATCTTCTGCAGCCCGCTCAAGTTCAAAATTTTCTACTGAGAGAGACGTTCGCGGCAAACGAGTCACCCAATTCGCGACGCCCGGCGCGAATGATGCGTCTTCGCGTCTTTGCATTGACTATGAATGTACTCTGCTATCGCAATTAAATTCGCGTGCGGTGTGAACACACCATTAATGCATATACGAGCCAACATCATGGTCATATATTTTGAAAAAACACAATATATAGCTACTCGCGTGCAAAACACTTATTTCATTCGTTAACATGTAGACTACAAATGTTTGCATTCGTAAGAAACGTTTCTAATTGTTGATGCAAAATTTGTAGCAATTCTGAAATTCAGTTAAAAGTAAATTTCTTGACCAAAAATGCAATAAATGATCATGTGTAGGCCTAAGTACAAAAAATAAGCTTACCGCTTCTCAACGTCTTCACATGTGTTTCATATTTTTTTTGTCTGGATAGGCATCACGGGAAATTGCATACCCCATATCACGTGGCTCATACAGTTACAAACTGATATAGTCGATTTACTTAATTTTGATGCAATTATTGTAGTAGTTGACATGCATGATGTTTTTTTTATTATTTTATTTATGCATACATTTAAGTGCACCTAGTAGCTTATATTTTTTGTTACACACATATGTTAAGTAAACGTTGAAAAGTTAGGAATACTTAATTTTTTATGTTTGATCCAATTACTTTTATAAGTATTGGTTGTTCGGCTGCTTCAAGATCATACATGCTTTCGAAACAGTACTGTGATGTCATACACCAATCGTCTGTACTCTGTACAGTGCTGCTTCAAGATCATACTGTTTGCTTTCGAATCAGTACTGTGATGTCATACACCAATCGTCTGTACTCTGTACAGTGCTGCTTCAAGATCTGTATGCTTTCAAATCAGTACTGTGATGTCATACACCAATCGTTTGTACTCTGTACAGTGCTGCTTCAAGATCATACTGTTTGCTTTCGAATCAGTACTGTGATGTCATACACCAATCGTCTGTACTCTGTACAGTGCTGCTTCAAGATCATACTGTATGCTTTCGAATCAGTACTGTGATGTCATACACCAATCGTCTGTACTCTGTATAGTGCTGCTTCTAGTTGATCACTGTATATTTTCGAATCAGTACTGTGATGTCATACCCAGGGATGTAGTGGAGGCTAAATGCACGTAAATGCCATTTACCCACCTCCCAATATTCGGGAATTGCGTTTGCACCTCCAAAGTGCGTTTATCCACCTTTCAATTACGTTTATTCACCTCTAAATATCAAGTAGTTCCTAAGACATTTTAAATTAAGCTTATGTCGTTTTAGTTTCATATTGTCCACACTCTAAAAAATGATGAGTTGGATTTACTTAAAATATATATGCACCATTTTTGTATCAAAAAATGTGCACATATCTTTTAAGTAAATCCAACACAGTGCAGGCCATGTGAGATCAAAATAAATCTTAGTTCTGTTAACTTAAAATTTAAGCTCATTTATATATATAAAATAAGACAATTAAATCAGTTGAACCAACCATTTTAACTTAGTTTAGATCTTCAGCTTACATGTCTTAAAATAAATAACATGCAAATCACACACAATAAAGCATTTCACTTTATTATTTATTTAAATTGCATCTTAAAATATATTCAAATAGAAAATAGTTGTTAAAATAATAATAATAATATAGTCACAATATTACAGTTTTTCTTGGATCAAAGAAATGAAGGCTTGGTGGGCAGAAGAGACTTCTTTTAAAAATATTAAACAATCTTAGTGTGTGTGTGTGTGTGTATATATAGTATATAATTATATATATATATATATATATATTATTTTTTTCAAAAACCAATAAAAAAACAATTAAATGCAACAAATTAGTCCATTATTAAATGCCTATAAATATAAAAAAATAGTCTATTAAATAATATCTATTAATTTAAACAAAACAGAAGTTAATTAATGACTTTCCTCCAGAGGTTATGAACGAATCTCTTCAAAAACATTTTAGCAGTAACTACTGGAAAACAGTAAAGATCTACAATCTTTATTTGAAGCTAAAGTTTTGTTTAAAGGGTATTTACTTATTTTGATAATAAGTTTGAAGGTTTAATTTACTGAATTAACGCTGTCATTTAGGAATAATATTGTGCTAGAATCAAGATTGCCATTATTTAATGATAAATCGTGCACACACGGAGCTGTAGGCAATGTGCTTTCGAATTTAATATTTGTATGTTAACGTTACCAAGGCTAACCCGCGCCCAAGGCCCCCTTTCCCGCGATCCATGTAGGCCTATAGACAATAGAGATAGAGAACATGGTAATTTGTAAGTATGCAAAGTACATTAGTTTTATCCAAAAACAACTCGCTAATAAAGTAGGCCTATAATCTATCCGTGGGGGAGAGAGAGCGCAGACTATACCTGTCATGGCGCTGCTCTGAATAAGGTCTATGTCACATCTTCTTAGCGACCGTCAGAGCCAGCTGATAAGTTACACTTTTGAAAGACGTTATTTAGGTGTTAAAATAACGAATAACGTAATCTCTACGTTGGAATCCAACGTAGAGATTACGTTATTTTAACACCTAAATAACGTCTTTCAAAATTTGTAGTTTGGTCGTTTCCTTTTAGCAGTAAACAAACGTGATATGTACGTTTTTTTGACCACTTAAAAAAAAAACATACCAATTTGGTATTTTCACAACGTTTTTAAACGTTTTATTTTGGTTACTTACATTATTTATCCATTTAAAAAAAAAAAAAACGTTTTAAAAACGTTTTTAAAACGTTGTACTACAACATTACCTAATTACAACCACAATACAACGTTGTGAAAAGTTGTAAAAACGTTTTGTGTTTGCTGGGTTGTAAAGCTCTGAATCATTTTTTGCCTCGCCTGCAGGGACATCACATTCTGGTACGGTGCGATAATACCACGGCTGTGGCTTATTTCAACCGTCAGGACGGCATGCGCTCGTAGAAACTTCACGCTCTCACAAGCTTTTGGTGTGGAGCAGACGGGTTTTCCTGTCGTTACGAGCGACTCACGTTCTGGGCACTCTGAAAAGAGGCGCGGATCTGCTGTCAAGGGGAAACCCAATCTATGGGATTGGCCTCTTCACCCGCAGATAGTGGAAACGCTATGGATGAGATTCGGACCGGCGAGCGCGTAGTTCTTTTCGCAGGGCCGGCTCTATCCCTTTAGTTGCCCTAGGCGAGAGTGATTTTTAGAGATTGATTTTTTTTTTTTTTGAACATTTATGCATAATTTATTTTTCGACATTTGTTGGCCAGTTGTGGTCTGTGTAGGCTATATTAAATATTAAAAGTTTTAAATCTAAACCTAAAATTATGTATTATGTCTGTTATGTATTGTTCTACAGTAATGATAATTTTTTAAATAATATATTGCATTTGGTGTCTCCCACATTGTCCCACAACAACATTACGATAGTGATAAGTGTACAATGTTTTATAATAATAATTTATTCTATAGTGTCCAATCCATTTCTTTAATTTAACATATTATTATTATTATTATTATTATTATTGTTATTATTATTATTATATAATATTGGGTGCATCCAAGTTATTTGACAGCCAGGCCTATTTTAACTCTTTTTTTTAAAAAGTAACGCAATAGTTACTTTCCCTGGTAATTAATTACTTTTATAATGATTTAATTCAGTTACTAACTCAGTTATTTGTGAGAAGTAGCCTAACTAGTAATTATAACTAATTACTTAAGTAACATGCCCACAACTGATGATGAGTATGTATTAAACTAGTAAACAAAAATCCTCTTATAATCACTCCAAAACTTGTTGAAGAATGAAGAATCATTCTGTAATAAATTGTTCACCCAAATGCTACAAATAGCGTTCAAGGATATTTCTATCATCCGACATATTTGCATTGTACAAATACATTTTATCTGTGTACAGTAATGTAACTTGTAGTAGGCTAGATAAATTACAATTACGTGGCTGCTACAAGGCTAAGGGGGTTTCAGAAGAAAATGTTGTGCATTTTAATGTTTAATTCATGTTTAAATCAAATTTAAATGTTAAATTCAGCAATCTGGTGAAATTCAGTGTACAAATTTAACAAAGAAAAATTCAAACCTCTTTACAGTGTCTGTCTGCATTACACTAATAGGCTATATTGTAAAACAAATGCAAAGAAGAAACTTTTAGAGTTTTCTACAAATTTCTATACTTGGAAGTAAGCTTTATACTTGGAAGCAACTCAGCACCGCCAATTAAGCAAAAGAAAACGAATGGGCAGCCGATGTAAGAGTTTTATGGGCCGTTAAGACAAAAAATAAATAAAAGTAGGCTATGAGATGTAACGGCCCAAAAAGCACGTCGATCACCGGGAATCTCAAGTAGGCTACACCGGGAAGTAAATTTATTGTGTTTGATAGTTTAATGGCTGAGATGAGAAGGCTTACCACACTGGGCTTTCTTTTTATTTTTTTGCTTTCTCTGTATTCGTCCCGGTGCACCAGAAGGTTATACCGCTTACGATCAACGTGCCAGCAGCTGATCACTTGCCTAACGTAACGCAACCCCCGGAAAAGATCGACAATAATCATCAATTCGATAATCAGTAATTAAGTAAGTAATTCAACGTGTGGCTGAGGGGCGCTTTAGGATGCTCATGTTTAATATTTTTTTTTTCGCTTCTCATTCTTACTCTGATTTCTTGAGTAATGGGGAGTAGGACAGAATGTGAAGTTGGTCAAGGGCGACACTAGAGCGCGCGTCCGGGGCGCCCCCAACACATTTGGCGCCCTAGGCAACCGCCTAGTTCGCCTATAGCAATCGCCGGCCCTGTCTATTCGCCTCGCACGAAAACTGCCATTGTTCTATGTTCTTCTCTCCAAGGGACATGGACGCGCCCCTCGGAGTAGACGCACTGGCCCACCCATGGCCCAGAGTGCTACTGTATGCTTTTCCTCCCCTGTGCCTGATAAATCCCACATTGGCCAGGGTGAGAGAGCAGGGCCTGTCTCTCATTCTGATAGCACCCAGGTGGCCCAAAGCACCGTGGCTGGCGGCAGATAATTCCTCTGTTACACTCCGAGCCGTGGCACCTTCCCGTTCGCACGCACCTATTGTCCCTAGCCGGATAGGGTGGCTCTCTGGGCCTGGCCTGTGAGAGGACGAACCGGAATGCACTTGGGCTTTCGCCGTATGTGGTCGCCATTATTCAGTATGCCAGGGCCGTCTCTTCATGGCCCTTATATGGCTGTAAGTGGCAAGTGTTCGAAGGGTGGTGCGATGGGAGCGGTCTCACATCTTATCAGTGCTCAGTTCCTGATAGTTTGTGTTTCCTTCAAGACTTCATGGAAAAAGGCAGGTCCTTTTCTACCATTAAGGTCTACTCAGCTGCGATTTCAGCCTGTCATGTGGTTTTGAGGGCCCGACTGTCGGGCAGCACCCTCTATTCCACAGTTTTATGAAGGGTGTACGCCGCTCTTTAACAGTCATCAGGAGAACTGTCCCGGAGTGGGACCTCTCCATGGTGCTGGAAGCACTGTCTCAACATCCTTTTGAGCCTCTAGTGATAGTGTTTCCCTTAAGCTTCTGTCCTCCATGACAGCTTCACTCTTGGCCTTGGCATCTGCCAACGTGTCAGTGAGCTACATGCACTCTCGGTTCATCCCTCGTGCTCTAGTTCTCCCTCAGTGGAGATAAGGTTTCCCTTAAGCCTAACCCGAAGTGCTTCCCTGCGTTCACTTCGGAGGTGTTGGAGCTGTCCGCCTTTCACCCTCCACCTTTTACCTCTCTAGAGGATCAGAGGCTCTATATGACCAGAACCAACGCCTTCTGGAAGAGTGACCAGCTCTTTGTTTCAGGGGCCCCCTGCACAGAGGGAGTTCCATATCGAAGCAACGCCTCTCACATTGGGTTGTGGATGCTATAACTGTGGCTTACGAAGCAAATGGAGTGCAGCCCCCAAGAGGCATCAGAGCTCATTCCACTAGGGGCTTAGCCGCCTCTTGGGCTCTGTTTAGGGGAGTGTCACTGCAAGACATCTGCTCCGCTGCCAGTTGGGCTTCTCCTCATACCTTTTGTGCGTTACTACCGGCTGGATGTCACCAGTACCTCAGTAGCACATTCGGTTTTAGGGGTGAGGTCTTCTTAGCTCCTCCCTGTAACCCTGTTGGAAAATACCAATAAGAGTGAATGGGCCGGGGCTGGCCATGTTCATTCCTGTCACCAAACATTTACCTCCGCTTTTGGGTATATAGTGGGTTGGGGTTACTATCATGTATGTGTCTCATGCATGTTTCATGTCCTGCTTGTCCACAGTACTTGGGTGTGGCTTCACCTTTGCAGGCTCATGATTAATGGACACATTCTCCCCGAGGTGACTGTCTTTCTCTGGCTTTCAGAACCTCACTGTGAGTGTATTGGGCAATCGGGGAGCTGTCCATGTCTCTCCCATAGGTGGATCTCAAACACAAGATGATGAAAGAGAACAATAGGTTACTGTCGTAGCCCCGGTTCTCGGAGAGATCCACCAGCTTTGCCCCGCTTGCCGCACGAGAAGCGAATATACTTACTGAGGAATAGAAGCGCGGCCAGCTGTTATATGCCCGTAGGTGAGGGGGTGTGGCATCACCGGGCATTGGCTGCGCGCTTCTGTCTGTCTAGCCAGACTTCGTGCAATTGGATGCTTCTTCAGGTGTCAGGTATGGATGCCCTTCCCATAGGTGGATTTCCACTCGATGTTTCAGAGAACCTATTGTTACTGGAACTTTCAAGTCTGTAAAAGCTTACTAATTTGAGTTTAAATTTACCCCCCCCCCCACACACACACACACACACACACACACACACACACACAACTTAAATCATTCACTGACAGTAAACCAGTTAATTTATGCATGTTTATTTGAATGACTTTGGCACAAACAGCTTTATAATTCCAATGTAAACAAGTAATCTTGTTCTCAAAGCAGATACATCAGGTTTCAGTACCATAACATGGGCAATGTAAACAAGTAATCTTATGCTCAAAGAAAATACATCAGGTTTCAGAACCGTAATATGGGTACTTTTTCTCTTTCTGAATCTTCTTGAGACCTTACAAATACTGCAATATTGCCAAAGATGACTGATAAACAGTTGTATAGTTCCTGAGGCCATCCTTAAAAATATTTTGGTTTGCAGTAACAGCAATTTTTATTTTATTTTTTAAATGGGTCGGTAGGTAGATCTATATATATTTTTTTTTCAAGATTCAGTGTAAAAAAAAAGTACAATTTTCGGTCATGGTGATCGTAAATTTAAAAAAAAAAATGCATATTGTGACGTCACTGACTGGGTCTTCAAACTGTGCATCCACCGCTAGGTGTTAATTCAACCTACAACCAGATACATTTTAGGGCAGTCACAAAATGTATAAAATATCTATTTGTAATGCATATATACATGAGATATAAGCAAAAACAAGTACAAAACACATGGTCAAACAAAGAATATAACAAAGATTCGAATTAACCTATATACACAGTGCTTTAATTTCAGGAAGGTCTAAAATTAGCTACTTTTCAGTTGTCTGTCACTCTGTCTGAAAAGAAATTTAATTTAGTAATCAAATGTAAAATGACACCGCATAGTTTATCATAGTTAGATTAATGCTTGTTAAAGTTTAAGTTATACATTCAAGAGCTGTGAGTGATTTTTATCTGCCTTTTGTTGTTTTATTCGCATTACTGGCTCAATCGTCACATGTTTATTAGACTACTACTGCCCCTTTAAGACCGAATGCAGAACTCTACTGTAATAGATGACTGATGCACCATAATTTTCTCCCAACTATTTACGTCCAATTAAGACATAAACTGTGTTTAAATGAATCTCAGAGCAGGTCATTTTTATGTATATTTGATAGTTTAGATGCGCACATGAAGCCCAAAATGAGGCTATAGCCTACTTTTCTTGTCTCGTTTTAGTGCATTTCGGAGCGCGCGTTGCCTTGTGAACAGCGTCTCTTGCGCAGACTTTTGTGCTTTTAATAACTTTTTTAATGATTGAACGCGTCCGCAGTTTAGCAACAGTACAGACTGCATTTTACAACAATCACCGATCGTGCTGATTCTGACGGTACGTTTGGGTTTTAGGAAGAAATGACAGCACAACGCTGTGAAGGGAAGGAAGTTGCGCTAGACAGAATGCGTCTGTAAATGGTTTCATCTCAAGACTCAAATATCTTCTTTTTCAACGCATTCTCACCCCAAGGCGTCACCTTTGACCATGCTTCAATATTTGACGTTTTAGGCGCCCTTTAGCGTCACTTACATGACGCGATCCTGCGGCGTCATCTAACTGACGCTAAAGGAAAGCGTCAGTTAGAGGACGTGGTTAGGTTTAGGTGTGGGGTGGGGGTAGGGTACACGCGATCCTAGGGCGTCATCTAACTGACGCTAAAGGGCGCCTAAAGCGTCAGATATTGAAGCATGGTCAAATGCTTCCCAAGGCGTCAGCTAAGTGACGCCTTGGGGGTGAGAATGGGCTGTCTTTTTATAATCTTTTAAAGCGGAATCTAATGTCTAATGTCTCTAATGTCCCCAGAGTGTGTGTGTGAAGGTTTAGCACAAAATACCCCACAGATATTTTTATATAGCATGTTATAGTTGTCACTTTTGGAGGGTTTGCAAAAACGCACCGTTCTGTGCCTGGCCCTTTAAATGCAAATGAGCTGCTGCAAAGGGTGTGGTATCAAGAGCTCTTGTGTGTTAGCAGCTGCAATTTCCTCACGCAGACACTAAAATGACAGAAACTGTTCTCCCTTTAATGTTAAAACAGTCAGTCAAAGATAGAGAGACTCGAAAAGTGACATGGAGAATTCAACAGGACGTATATGAATGGTTAGTTGATGAATTTATGTTGCTGATGTGGAGTTAACTCAGAGCTGCCAACTTTTGAGTTTAGCTTGGCGTGAGAGTTATCGCGGGGGGGGGGGGGGGGAGTTGGGGTGCACATAGGCTATATTTGGACTGAAGCCGCCTTTAGTGCCTGTCTTTATACCAAAAACATCCCCCTCATGGAACAGCTACAGTGGCGTAGATCATCGAGCCTGTAGTTTGTGAAAGAGCATCTGATGTGCTCAGACCCAAGTTCGAATCCGCCTTTTGCCGAACATGAGATGTAAAATGTATAAACTAACATGAAGGTCTCTAGCGTTAAATATTTTGCCAATGAACTAAAAAACGAAACCATGATATGGCTTTTTGCCTTCATAAAACAGCACAAGACTTTAAGAATAGGCATTCTGTTTGTGCTGGGTGTTTTTAGAGAAACGTGTGCACTTTGCTCACGCGAACACGGAGCAGTTTTTCCTGTGAGTGAGACTGGAAAACCCGTAGTGGATGTATTCGGAGTGATAACAGAACGCTTAGAGTCCAGAGAGGAATTGGCTTTGACTCCAGTCCTGGTTTTGCGTCCACGCCGTTAGGAGCTCAACATCTGTCTCGCATGCATGATCGCTCTAGACTAGATTAGAGGATATTTTAACTAATTTGTGGTAAAACTAGGCGATCACGAGTGGCTCAACTGGTGGATTTATAGATAAACTTATCTTTCAGGTATTTTGCCGACTGGCTTGACACTTTAGCTTGAGAAATCGGGGGTGTGGCGTGAGAGCGTGAGAATTGACTCAATTGCGTGAGTCTCACGCTCAATGCGTGAGAGTCGGCAGCCCTGAGTTAACTATCTTCAATTTCATGACAATATTCTGTCATGTAATCTTCAAATCGCTCATATAGGAACTATTGTGTGATGCACACTTTCTATTCCATGTGAAAAGATGGATTTTAAAGTTTGAGACTCACAAACATACTCTTATATAACCACACTTCCTCTTCTCAACATGGACTGCGTGTTCCCAGGGGCAGGGTTTATGTACATTTTAGGGTTGGTGATGTCACTAACCCGGAAGGAATGTTGTGTAATCCCTACCAGCCGTTTGTTGTAGTCCTTTTCTTTAAAAGTAAATATCTTCCTTTGCTTTGAACTTTGAGCGTTGTAACTTTGATAATGTTGTTTATGTTCAAACACCAACATCACACACTAACTAAAGTTAGAAAAGTGAAATCATACTTTGCCACCCCTTAAAAATCTCCAGCAATGGCAAAACAATCAAACTCTGAGGAAATTAGAAATTATTGATAACAGTTCTGTAAAGTCCTCAAAGGCTGGAGAGTATTTTGGAGGCCTGTAAATAATAAGTAAAATATGTGGAGCACCTTTTAACCCTTTAAGTGACTTCTCAACCAAACGGTTGAGCATATTTTGAGTCACTATATTTAATTCAACTTTTGCTAAGCCACGCCCTAGAATGTAGATTGACCAATCACAGCGCAGTCAAGAACGAGCTCCCACAGTGTCCGATTTTTCACAGCGCTTCATTGACTTTCAACACAGGCATCTCATGTTATTGGTCTCGGCAGGCTATTACCGTCAAAGTTTTATCCAAAATATGGTTAAAAGTTGTGCCTCGGGCATTTGCAACACAGATGCGCGTTTCCCAGAGAGGTTGGAGGGGGGTATCCGTTTTTTTTCCGTTTGTGTCTGGGGAGAGGGGCTTTTGCTCTGGTGTTGTCGGAGGTTGTAATATGCTGTCCTGGTTTCCCTGGCTGTTTTCCAGAAAGTCACTCTTGGGAGCTGAATCTTGGAGCAGTTCTGATATGTTACAGTCTGTCTGTGGTGAGCTCTGTGGGCAGGGTTCTGCTGAGATTTTGTCCATGAGTAGAAGTTGTTGTAGCTGCACAGTGTTATTGTTGTCCTTGTGTGATATGTCAACCGCATGTCCATTCAGGTCCTGAAGTGAAGTCCTGTGGTCATTCATACTGTGTCCAGGTGTGTGTGTGTGCCATTCAGGTTGAGTGTATTGGCACACACTGCAGAAGGATCATTGAGGGAGTAGTAGATATTGTCCTTTAGCACTCTCAAACCAAGTTTGTTTGGGTGGAGTCCATCCTGTTAAAACAGTTGCCTCTGACTTTGACCTCAATCTTTGAAAGATTGAGGTTGTCAATGAAATATTGCAGTTTTTTTGCAGCCATGTGTTGAGCCCAAGCAACCGTGAAAACCTGGGAGGTGACATAAGATGACATACATAAGATGAAAATCTTTTTTAGACTACTTGTTTTCCTGCCCTCTCAGATGTGTAACGTGTATGTGTCCAGATATAGATTGATAATCTGAATCCAGAGTTCCTGTTCCCCTCTTTTCACGACCAAATCTGTTTCTGTTTTAGTCCCGTGTTCCCTAAGAGGCAGTATAACTGTTGGTTCAGTGATGTGAATAAGCTCTGAAAAACTTTCTTATTTATGGTTCCATATGTAAATATCACACATATTACATTTTTTGTGTTATTTAACAAAGTGAAGATGACTGTATGCAAAAAATCTACGGTTTCACAATGATTAACTGAAGGCGACAAACCACTTAATACTGGTTTCCTTTTCCTCTTGATCTTTAAAGGCCCCCAAACCATTCAAGGTGGAGTCAAAACACTCTGCTCCTCATGTTCATCTGAGATTATTTTTTTGTTACACTCAGACGTTTTTGTCTTTCTTACCAGTCACTGGTTTCTCAATTAATTTCCTCTTTCATAATGTTAGGTTTGAAGTATGCTCATGTTGTTCTCTTGTTTCTTATCACCCCCTCTGTAAATGGTAAGTTAAATTCCTTATAGGTTCTAAAATTGTCAGAACTAATGTTTATTTAAAGTTTTTAAATAGTGTACTCATAAGACTTGTTGGATTTTATTTTAGCAGTCTAAAGCAGTTCTATTAGTGTGTGTAATTTTTATAAAATTTTCAATACATGTGATTCATCTATAAATGTTACTAACTAGCCATTTCACCTCAGCACATGGAGGTATTGTTTATATCCACAGAGGAAGAAATTCATCCATTGACATTTCCTGTGAATCAACCAGCAAGGAGGGAAAACCATTCGCCTTTTCACTGAAACGCAGGTTGCTGCAGTCTAGACGAGTCCTTTATCTTTCTGAAGGATTATTACCAACTATCAATAAATCTGAGGACAAGGATCGCATCACAGTACGTGATGAGTTGTACAACCACACAGTTCATCTGACAATCTCAAACCTGCAGGGTCGGGACATAGACGTATACCACTGTGAATTCTACTATGGCAGTCTTCCAGAAGATAAGAATATCCCTGGCAAGATGGAGTTCTTCATCTATGTTGAAGACTTTTGTAGGTGACCTTTATTTATATTACTTTAAATATGTGTTTACGCTATGTCCCGTCCACACAGTGGATAGCCGAATTAGGTTAATCTTGCATTTAATACCATCACCTTAACAAACAGAAATCATACAGATGCACTTCATATTCAACAGCAAATTCTCAACTCAGTGCATTATTTTCATGCAGTGTGTTGTGTTATTGTTAGATACAAATGTAGGATAATCAATTAATAAACCTTAACAGGAACAGATTGATTACTGTTATTTTTCAGTGCAGTAGGTTGTATTATCCAAATCTTTCAGTCAACGTGCTAGTCATGTTAAACTGGAATGAAACATTTTCAAATCTACAATTAGTTCTATGTTAGATTACTTGCAATTTACTACCCCCGTTTATGTATCAATGTAGGCTACTCAGAGTGAAACTAGACAATATGATGCAGTCAAGCAGTGAAAGTCTCAAATTACTCATAAGGTCAAGCAGAAACCACAAAATCATTTCTTTTATTTGCAGATGATTATTACAGAACCTAAGACTGAACATTCACATAAAATAAACTTGGGCTGACTACCTACCAAGTGCTTTTACTGAAAAAGAGAGACATTTTGTGCCTAATTCTTTTGGCTCCTCCTAATATATGCGTGTGTGTGTGTGTGTGATAAAAATGGCTACAATAATTCAATAATAGTTTAGTATGAACTACAGTTTAGTAAAATCCATAATAAATACTATTAAATAACCTACTTTACATGTGTTTAGCCTATTTCTTATTGACTGATTTATAGGTCAGATATGGGAAGATATCTGTGCAAAAATATACTTTATATATTATGTATATTCATTGATGGCTGAACACAAATTCAGCAGCATATCTTAAATAAATTGAAAATAACCATGAGAGCTGTGGAAATACAATGCATTAAATACAGTGATATTGCAGCATGTTCCTTTATTGTTATTGTGTTTGTTGCAACTGTGTTGCAGCTCGTGAGCCACTGCAATCGTGTGATTGTTTAAGTTACCTGTCATTGCTGTATGTGATCTCTGGAGCTGCATGCCTGCTGGGGGTTCTGGTTTTTACTCTCGCTACCGCTTATTGTGTAAGTATCAAGTTTCAAGTTTGTTTTTAAATTCAATGGATAGGGGAGAGTGGGAAATGCTGTGCCACCCTGTTTAGGTTGTTCTTTAGGCAAAAGGACCTAAAATAGAAATACTAATTATGGTCAACATGTGTGTTATTCACTGAAAATAGAAGAAAGTGCATATAACAATAGGTCCATAGATCTTTTTTCCTCCTCCTCAAAAAAGTGGTCCCTCCCTAGATTAGGGACCCCATCATAGGGGAATGTCAATTATTATAATAAAATGATTATATGAGAAAGAACAGATTTGAAAGTTTCATTGCAACTTTATTTTACAATATATTTAATTGTTATTGGTTCAACAAAAATTAAATAAATGAAAGCATACTAAAACTGTTGACAGCGATTTGCCAGCAAATATGTGGTTTAAAGGTGGTGTATTTCTGACCATATATGGTTTCCACCCCACTATATATTCAGTTTCAGTTAAACCCTCCTTCTACCGATTTCCTCTCGCATACAGTGTAAAAGGCCCAACCGTAGAAAGCCACAGCCTGTAGTTCCTGTTTATGAGGAGATGACTGGGGTGCGGCCAGACAAAAGAAAAGCCACAAGCTGTCAGACTGATATGGCAAAACTGGAAGAAGCAAACAGCTCTGTGGCCACTTTGTTCAGCAATGAAAACCTCTATGTCAATTGATTCAATGAAATGTAGTGAATAAGAAGTCACTCTATTAGAGTGTTGACGTTCATGCTTTAGCTGACCCACAAGACTTAACTGAATCAGCAGCTTTAAAAGGTGTTTGATAACATAAAATTGGTCATCTTTTCATCTTCCATCTATATCTTTGTTAAAGGTACTCTTAAGACATGTCATTTTATTGCAGAATCTCAGCCTGTATCCTTTTTATACATGAATAAATTGTTGTTTTTTTTAAGTACAAAATGTGTATTATATGAGTAAAAGTATTTTGTATTTCTTTAGTACACACTGTCAATATCTTTAATTGCCGTTTTTGTTTTTATCCCTTCTGTGGAACAGAATGGTAGTTTCCCACTGTCTGCATGTAAAAAAAAAAATGTTGCAGTATCACAAAATACTGTTGCAGGACCTGTTTATTAAAAGGTTGGGAAATTATGGAAAACGACAAGGGAAAAAATGCTGTTGATAAGACTCAATTTTTAAGACATTATGTGAAACATTAAAGCATGCAAATAAAGTTTAGATGAAGTGCCTCCACGGTTTCACACGCAGGCTTCCTGTCTTTTCTGTTTTCGTTCAAAAACAGTGAACCACAGATCGCAAACAGGTTATCTGACAGTTTGAGATAAAAGTGAGTGCAAAGTGTGACATTTGTTTGCTTTAAATATGAATGCTATACGTTTTATTCACATGGCAACAAACATTATCTCTCATGTACATATTTACAATTTACTTGTATCATGTTTAAAGAAAAAACTTAATAGTTTTCGGTCTCAAATAGAGTCTCAAGACGTGGGAATGTACATTTGACAATAAATAGAAATATAACAGCTATGTTTCGTAATGCATTCTTTCTTAAAAACTAAATACTGTTTCTATTGATTCTTCTGCAAATGGGAGATACTGTAGCTAGGGCAGACAGGACATGGGGGATGTACGTTTAGGGTCTGCTCATCGCGATCTGAGGAGGGCTCTGTACATGGCAAAGCCTAGAACAGCACAAACAGTGGCTCCAACACTCACTCGGAGCCAAAATGCAGAGCTCTTCAGGTCAGCATGGGTGATATCCCTAAAAAAAAGAGCAATCCGAAATGAAGAGGAAAAAGGTTAAATTTATGTTTAGTAGCTTGCATTTAGAACTTAATTTATACAAATTATACAGTTATGTGACTGCAACTTAAGATAAATACAAATAAAACATTTAGTAACATTCTGTAGGGAAAATCTAGTTGAGTTTAGTGAACATTTATGCCCGAAAAGTGACAAACCCAAGAATTCAAATAAACAGATATAAAAATATACAAACAGTGTTATTTAAAGGACATAATGAAAAGCTTGTCACTAAAATGTTACAAAACTCTGTCAAAGATGAAGAAAGATGACAAATTCAGATTCAAGAAATGGCAATGACAGATGGAGAACACAAACTTTAAGAAGAGGAAATAGAGAGGAAAATAGCAATAGAAGAATCACTGTGTTGAAACTTAAAACTGTGACAATGAGAAACTGAATTGCTGCATATCACAAGTTGCAAGTCTGGCGAGGATGACAAGATATTGAATTTAAGAAGCATGTAGCAACCCAAAATCCACACCCGTGGAATTCCTGACTACTTGTATATTGCATGGTTTGTTGTTTAATACAAGTTATTATAATCATTAGGTCTAATTACACACACACAAAAACTGAATATTATCATTAATACCACTAATCCTCTAAATGACATTTGTGTTTGTATGCAGGCATTAATGTTTGTATAAAGCATAAGGAGGTGGGCTTCCCCAGCATGAGAGTCCCCAGATTTTTGGTTCCAACCAAAGGATTTTTTTTCTTATCTACTTAATATTTTAGGGAATTTTTCCTTGTCATTTTGCTTGTTCATTGGGGGAAATTGTGAGACACTGTTCTTTGTTAATCTCCTTTGGAACTGTACGTTCTGAAAACTGCTACACAAATAAGAAGGACTGAATTGAAAAAGTATTCAAAAATGCTTGGTAACTCTGAAAAGAGGTGACAGTCCACAGAAGGTCATAACTGTGTTGCCTAGGGCCTCTCCATTATACTATTGAGTTTTATGACTATATGGTATATTCAAAAGTTTATTAGCACATTATGCCAGGCCAAAACAAAAAGCTGAATAAAAGAAAATGAATGTGAATCAGCATGAGAGTAATGAAGGAAAAAGTCAATGAATAAAGATGACAAGATGACAAAACAAAGAGGAAAAGCAATGAAGCATCCTGAGAACCTGCTAAAGACGACAGTGTAGAGTTTGGTCCGAACCGTCTGCATAAGCTCAGAGTTCAGGAAGTTCTGACACAGACAGAAAGTGCACCTGTTACAGGTACACATGCAGCGTAGGCGCGCATGGCTGCCAACACACAAAAAAAGATACAGGCACATGACAGAAATGAGGCATTTCGAAGAAACAAGATATAGTGTACTTTTGAATAAACAGTTAAAAGGGAAAAGTGAAAGGATTAAAATCACATTGTCAAGTTGAGTGTTCAAGTTTTTTTTTTAAACTACTAACAAGTACAACATTCACTGTTGTTTTCTCTTTTGTTGTCTTACACAATGAAGGAAAAAATGATATCACATGCATGGAACTGACTCACTTCTGAGTAAACCATCTGACCATGTACTAATTTTATTGCTATCTGCATTTGGAAAAAAATACCCTGAGAGATAAACAAGAGTGGTAAATTAACTCTTTCCCCGCCAGCGTTTTTGAAAAAAGTTGCCAGCCAGCACCAGCATTTTTTTTTATAATTTTCATAAAAGTTTAATGGCCCCCAAAATATCTTCTTGTATGAATATCTGATCATGAAATATCTCAAAAGAAAGAACTGACTATCTGCTTTTAAACAACAACAAAATCCAAAAATATTTTAACCAACACTTAAATGTGGGCAAGTTTAATAAAAATAGCAACATTTTGAGCAACAAGCTGATAATATCGTGTTTTCGTCAAAGGCTACATCTAAATCGGATTCAGAACGATGATCAAATCATAGACGAAGTAGATCAAGTCCATCAACATCCCCAAATGTTTGCACAGTCCTATAGCTCGTCCTGTGTCGACATTTCATTCAGTTACATTTGATTTGTATGCTATTTAATGTTGATGATGGCATTATTTTACATCTGCATCCACTTACATATGAATGATATCGCTTGTTTCTGCTTCTTTTTGATCAGGAGATTCAGTACTCTTTCAGAAGATGCCTAACAGCACCTCCCACCATATAACAGTAAAAACACTAAAAGCCGGAAAATTCCGTCAATGGCAGGGAAGCGCTGTCTCATAAATGACAGAAATTTCTGTCAATGATAACAGAGATAACAGAGAGAATTCAAAAATAGTAATTTATAGTAATAAGTTGTCTTAAAATATCCTAAAAGGAATTAACAAGCAGAGGCAACTCTACTGTGCTTCAAATGTGTTAAAATACCCTATAAATATTATAATTGGGGATAAAGTAAACACACTTACGGGTACACGGCCATGGTGATGAGTTTGATGAAGATGTCTTTGCTGGGAGCCGCAGCTGTGTTACAGGTATAGGACTGAGGCGGAGGCATCTTGTGCTTGCGGCAGAATTCCAGTGGAGTCATGCAGTATTGCTGCTTTGTTTCTGGCAGGTCTGACTTTGCGGCAATCAGCATACATGGAGTCTTACTGTCCATGAAGTGTTGCTGGGAAATGAGGTAAAACTTCAATGAGGTGAATTTAGAACACATGCATATAGGATGTTTAAATTACAGTCATAAAGGAACATTACCACAAATGTGAACTTATTGGTCTCTCTATTAAACAGAGAGCATTGGTTATGCTTTTTCTTTAAATAGCAAAAAATGTACATCAAAGTGTAAAACAACAAAACTGTGACCCGTATAGCAAACCTTGAAGATTCGTGAGCAGTACTCAAAAGAGCAGGGGTTGCTGACATCATAGATCAGACACACGACGTCACATGAAAGTTCTATCTCAGACAGGACATCAAAATCTGGAAAGACTTCGTGGAGCTAAAGGAAAAACATAGGAACTTAGAACAAAGTTTCAAAGATTCAGTTTACTTTTCGAGATAAATAGTACAAATAATGATAAATGGTGGTCAATTCTCTGAACTCTTTAAAAGGCACAATATGTCTGATTTTTTTCGCGACGAGAGGGCGCAGTTTCCAACAATAACAAAAGCGTAGGTTAATGACAGTGATGAGCTGAATGATGGGACTTGCTGTCAAGCAGATAGATCTAATAATGTTTATGGATGCGTGCAAACATTCATGTTTTTTAACATTACAGTGGTATGAAGCAGGTCGCGATTGCTAAAGGGACAGATCACACGCGAGTTCCACGGATATAAAGGAATAAGGACATTTAATTCTACCCAACTACCCCCAAATGTGCTGGATTACTCATACAGGTCAGTTTATTAGAGGAATTAAACTTGTGAGGTAACGCAGCGCTGCTTCACTTGGACTAATAATACGCTATCACACTAAACGGCATGTTTTATGTGCATTTGCTCACCTGTCTAATAAAGCTTTCAAGTCGTGATTCGTGAAGCTCTGTCAAGTCCAAGTTAGTCGCAGACAGGGAGCTCTTGGCATTTCAAAAACGCCACACTGTTTGATCCTCATTTTAATTCTCCTTGTTTGTCCCAAAGTCGGCTTGCCATGGTCTATGTTTGAAAGAAACAAGAACTGCATGGCGCTAAACGTTACGCACTACGCAGTTGTCCACGTCTGTCGCCATGGTTACGTCATGGCTATGGCAGTATAAACGGAAACTGAGGATAGCGCGGATATTAAGTCATTGACAGGCAAAGTTTTTGTCCGGGACGGCCAATTATTTAAAATTGGAATTTCTCTGAAATAGAAAAAATCTTTGGAGACTTTTGGGATATTGTACGTACACAACTGCAGGATGTGCATATATGACAATGTGCAAGTGATTTTTGAACATTTTGTTAAACAGTTCTTACATATTGTACCTTTAAATGGATTAAATGCATAATGTAAGTTCAAATGGTCTGAGGAACTGCAATAGAGCTGCTCTATTTCCTCTTCTGTCAAAACCCAGAACTCCTTATTCGCCTGTGGTTTCCTCAAGATTTTTACATGGGGTTTTATACTGGGGTTTTTCAATTCATGAGAAAAGGAAGGACTGTGGTAAAGATAACTTGATACTTGGACATTTTGCTCTACAGCATAAATTACACCAAATTTGTTGTGTGCTTCTCTTTACGCCTCCACGGACACTGAATCCAGCTTAACACGAGAAGCACAACAGTAGTTTACATGGTAGAGCAAAACATTCAAGAATCATCAAGTTACATTTTTCACAGACCTTATTTCCCATGGAACCAGTAGCGAATTAGTCTTCCAGGTTTTGACGTCATCGCTGCACCATTCTCTATACTTTTTGAAAATAGTGTTCAGAAACTGTAGTTCCACAAACTGAAAAAACAAAAACAAACAAACAAAAAAAACACTAATGTGTAAGATTTTGTAAGAAAAAAACGATTTACCAACAAGTACTTCTCCTGTCCGTACACATGTGCAGTGCTGATTGCATAATATGATTTATGCTCCTCTCGTATTGTCCTCTGATGCTGTGAGGAACAGACAGTAAATAAACAGCAATCATGACAATGTCACATCTGAACTACACAATGTCACATTTTTTAATGAATAAATTGCAAATGATACCATCAGAAATGAGCAAGTAAAATATTTCAAAATCATGTTGCTGTTTTTCCTCTCATTTCTATACAGAGAAGCTCTGATGAAATCTAAAACTGTGCAACAGCTGAAGTATGAACAAATTACTTAATGTTTGTATTATGAACAAACAACATCCCTAATGCATTATATTTAGCACATTTTAAACAACGTTGTTGTAAAGTGTTACCCACCAATATCAAGAAAAAATCCAGATAGGATACGTATTTGAGAGTAGGCTGTCTATATAGATTTTCAATCAAATGTGTTTTTTAAAAACATTTAAGTGTTTTTCTTGTAACTGACCACAAGGTTTCTGCCGAGGAAGCCCTGCAGGAAACCAGTTTTGCCACTTCCAGTTAGTCCAAACACATGACAGCGAAATACATTCCGTTGCGTCTGTTTCTTCTGAAGATCGAGCTTCTTATCACGGGTCACTAGCATGTGCAAAAATATTCAGTCAGCACCACAGCTGTCATACTAATCTTTTATGAATTTTAAAATAAAATACATTAATAAATGATGAATTTTACACAGTCATTGAACTGAACTGAATTAATACTGAACTGACTTTAGCTGGTATTTTTTAGAACTGTTTTATAGCAGAATTGAAATGTTTGCATCAATGACCATTATTTTCACTGTCAGGTCACCTTTATTTATTTAGCCCTTTATACAATACAGATTGTTTGAAAGCAGCTTTACAGTGATAAAGGGAAAATTATGCATTTCGGCTGATGTCAGTTCAATGTTGATTCAGTTCCTTTGTAAAGATAATTATCTATTACTGTTTTTCTCAATAGCTTTGGCACATTTTTCGAAACAGTCTTCTCTTAACTCTAAGCTCAATTGTAACAACTGTTTGCTGGGACATCAGAACTAAATAACACTGGCAATGTCTGCAAAACATAGCAACTCAACCAAAACATTTCATTCATGCTTCAAAACCAAGTTGTGTTAGTCAATTGTCCAAGGGCACCAAAATAAAAATTGTGTGTAAATACAGATTCAATAAAAGACAATACAGTAGGTAAAAATTGACTGGGAAAAGTCAACACTGTAGTACACAAAAAGAATTAATTAAAGCTGCAGTTTCCAGCTTTTTTGGGGGTTAAAAATTATCCAGCTTTTTACAGTTTTTCTCGATTGCTTAAACACATTTCTTGAAACTATGCCTCTTATTCTCAAAACAGTAAACACAAATCCATAACGTCTCACCCAGTTTCCCAAACAACCTATTTTCAGGTCAAAATGAAACTCTACATTCAAAACCATTCACTCTTGCTGAAAAAATAAACTTTGCCCTCAGACAGGACACACAAGCCCTCAAAATAACACACACTACAACATAGTCTAACACACTGGTCCAATAAATTCAAAACAACATTTCCAAAACTGGTAAGTTATGTTACTTGTGGTTCCCCTCCTCACAAACTTTTTCACATGACAAAAGACACAACCAATGGATACATTGGCACATTTTTATTCATTCATGTACTACACAGTACCACAAAAAAAAAAAAAAAAAAAAAAAAAGATTATTCCACCTCAGCCTCCTGCCTGTCTGGGTCAAGCCAATCACATCCACATCACAGGCTATATTAGCCCTAGCCCGGCAGCAGAGGTAAAATCCTTTTGCCTGACTCACCCCTGTTTTCCTGTTTTTCTCCCTGAAATTTCTGATGATGGAGGCGAAGGTGAAGTGACTCAAATTAGGCTGTACTCATTGTCCAGCCTTCCTCATAGTCATGCCATGGACAAGGGCATGATCAACTCAAGTGGCTCTAATTTCATCTGAGACTGCTTGTCTCCTCCTGCTTCACCACCATCTCTTCTACCTCATCCTTCACCACGTCCCCCTCTTCCTCCTCCTCTCCCTCCTTCACCATGTCCTCTTCCTCCTCCTCTCCCTCCTTCACCATGTCCTCTTCCTCCTCCTTCACCACGTCCTCCTCTTCCTCTTCTTCCTCCTCCTTCACCATATCCTCTTCCTCCTCCTTCGCCACATCCTCCTCTTCCTCTTCACCATATCCTCTTCCTCCTCCTTCACCATGTCCTCTTCCTCCTCCTTCACCACGTCCTCCTCTTCCTCTTCTTCCTCCTCCTTCACCATATCCTCCTCTTCCTCTTCTTCCTCCTCCTTCACCATATCCTCTTCCTCCTCCTTCATCACGTCCTCCTCTTCCTCTTCTTCCTCCTCCTTCACCATATCCTCTTCCTCCTCCTTCACCACGTCCTCCTCTTCCTCTTCTTCCTCCTCCTTCACCATATCCTCTTCCTCCTCCTTCATCACGTCCTCCTCTTCCTCTTCTTCCTCCTCCTTCACCATATCCTCTTCCTCCTCCTTCATCGCATCCTCCTCTTCCTCCTCCTTCACCATATCCTCTTTATGGTGATTCTCTTTAAAGAGGATTCACCATATCCTCTTCCTCCTCCTTCACCATATCCTCTTCCGCTCCCTCCACGTCCTCTTCCTTCATTTCTTTGTGGATCCATTGTTCCAAAACTCAGATGAACTGACTCTGGCACTTTTAGGCATCTTGAAAGTTCTGATTGATGTGTGTTAAATTGTGACTCTCAGTGTTTTCATCTGGGTAATTGTGTGCTAAGTGAGCTGAAACTATGCTGACTTGAGTGAACAATATTGAATGCTAGTGCTTTCTAAATGACCACATGGTCTAGGCAATGAGAAATTAAGGGATTTGTGTGTAGAGTTTTGCAGTGATTGTTCAACAATTCTGATTCATGTGTCAAAACAGGGAATAGTGTTTATAGTTTAGGGAAATGGGTGTGCTTTTTGATAAATGGCATTATGGTTTTGAAATTTTAGTTCAAAAGCCTGGTTATAGTGTTTAAGCAATTGAGAAAAACTGTAATAATGTTTTTAATTCCAGTGGTACTGGTGGATTTCCGCGGGAGATATCGAGCATGTCTTTGCGTCATTACGTCACATCTGTGCACATAAAGGAGGAGTCTCGGCTATAGGCTGTATTGCGTGTGAGGTGGAGATTTATAGCCTTTTCTCACAGCACTTGATATAATTAAACTTATCAATTTGATCCAGAAATGTTCAAACGACAATCAACAGTGACAACTAGAGATTCACCCGCTATAAAATGCAAAAGACATCATTTGGACAGCAACCGGCCATGTGAAAACAAGGATACATATCGAAAGGGTATTACATCACACAATGCTGACATTGTAAATTCATTAACAATTTGAGAACAAAGTATAATTTGCACAGTTTTGGGTGATATGATAAGTGATTGTTAGATTTAATCAGCGCAATCTACTGCAATGTCAGAACCAGAACAAAAGTGGATACTAGTTCAGATGACATTTTCCAGTGAAAATTGTTATGTTGGTCATACTTCCAAAAAGAATAATCTGTGATTCTGTATGCCAGTATCGACACGGGTGCGGTGATTGACAGCCTCATAGTCTCCTCAAACATTGTGTTCATCCGCACTGTGTCATGTCGAAGTACAACTCACGTATATATATATATATATATATATATATATATATATATATACAATATATCGCACGATATTGTTATGCGCCTCTAGTCAGTAAAGCCGGTTCCTTGATTAGTAGTACAAAGTAAATCACCTTCACCTGCTTTCAGATGGAGCGGCATTTACTACAAAGAGCCGTATTTCACTGACAAGCTGAGCCAAATCGCGTTAATATCGAGGACGTATCGCCAATGATATTTAATGCGATATGGCTCAGCTTGTCAGTTAATGGGCTTTATGCCCAGCTGCACTACTTCCTGAACTTCAGCCAGCTCCTTGTTTCCTGTCTGCCATTATTGGTCAAATTGATTAATTCAGGTGTGCTTGACCTCAGTAGTCATGGCAACAATAATCAGACACACCTGAATTAATCAATTTGGCCAATAATGGCAGACAGGAAACAAGGAGCTGGCTGAAGTTCAGGAAGTAGTGCAGCTGGGCATAAAGCCAATTACGGCTCTTCGTCACGACAAAATTTCCCGTGTTAAATTAACACACCTGGGAGTGTATATGTGTCCACACTCAAGAGTGTTAAAGTTAATGAGATAATTATGTGATTAAATGAGTGATGATTGAGCATTATTGAAGACACCTAAAGCAGAATCACAAGGAGAAAATCTAAAATAGCCACTGTTATGGAGATGAGTGTTTGCTTTAGTTGGGGTCTTGACCCTTATATTATTAAAGGACAACTCCGGCGCTAAATGAACCTTAAGTCTAATTACACATTGTTACCTAGTCAACCGTTATCTGAGATTTGTTTTCATGATTGCCGAATGTAAATAGTTTTATCTCTAAAAACAATTTAGCCTATAACTAGTATAATGCTAGTATATAGGGCATAGAGTAATGACAAATAAAAATCGCTTGTTATTACCACTAAAAAGGCTCAAAATAGCCCCACAGTAACACGACAGCATAACAAGGGTCCCTACATTCAAACCGAAGCATTGAGAACTTTGTCAGTGTCCATACAGTTTAATAAGCAGATATTTTATACACACAGTCAACTTCGCGAATACAGGAAGAAGCCATCTTGGAAAAATAGTCTCGACCAGTCGATCTACGAACGCCGATCCAAGTGCGCTGGTGAGATGTGAATAAGGTGATAAGGTGAGCGCGAACAGTAGGCTACGTGTACATATTGAAGGGAAGTAAACGGTTTGTGTTTGTGTTTCTTCTGGAAACAACGGATCATATGAGATTCTGCTCAGTTCAGCGCACTTGGATCGGCGCTCGTAGATCGACTGATAGGGACTATTTTTCAAAGATGGCTTCTTCCTGTATTCGCGAAGTTGACTGTGTCTATAAAATATCTTCTTATTAAACTGTATGGACACTGACAAAGTTCTCAATGCTTCGGTTTGAATGTAGGGACCCTTGTTATGCTGTCGTGTTGGTGTGGGGCTATTTTGAGCCTTTTTAGTGGTAATAACAAGCGATTTTTATTTGTCATTACTCTATGCCCTATATACAAGCATTATACTAGCGTTATAGGCTAAACTGTTTTTAGAGATAAAACTATTTACATTCGGCAATCATGAAAACAAATCTCAGATAACGGTTGACTAGGTAACAATGTGTAATTAGACCAAAGGTTCATTTTGCGCCGGAGTTGTCCTTTAACTTTATATTTTACTTTGCTATTGCATCTGAGTTATACCTGCCAGATGAACAAAGATAAACAGTTATAAAATGATGTTGGTCATTTAATGACATTCATCATTTGAAATTTATGTTTGTGATTTATTCTGTTGGTTACAGCATAACTGAGATTCTGCATAAATATCCAGAATGTTAGATATAATATAATGGATTTCTCAAAAGTTGTTCTAAAAAAAAAAAATCTTTATTTTAGGCACACACAGACCTCAAGATTCAGTCAAGCAGACTGACGAGCAGAATATTCAATTAGGAAAAGTAAATTACATAGACAATTCAGATCATAATTTATTCCTACCGCAATGCATGATGGGAGCCATTTTTGAGTTGTGAATGGTGGCAACAAGGATTATTAATTTCACCACGGTTGAGATAGACAGGCTGATTATTGATCTCTGTGTTTCTAAATAAAGATGATAGTGATTTGATCAGAATATTTTTTCTATTAAATATTTTAGGTTATAAGAAAAGTAAAGATATGCAGTAGAACCACAAAACTGTTGCTAACAAGTTAAGCCAATTCATCTGAAAAGTTTCATTTAACAGATCACAGCATGATTATGTCAAAACATAACCAACACTATCAGATCACAGTTTTCTTTGTACATTTGACTGTTATAAATCAATAACAGCAGAAAAACAAAGTTTAAAGTGAAAGTATAAGTGTCAAGAGCCCAACTAAAGCAAACACTGATCTCCATAACGGTGGCTTACAATTTGTGATTTCTCCTTCAGTGCTTGTGATCATCAGGTGTCTTCAATAATGCGCAATCATCACTAAATTAATCACTTAATTATCTCACTAACTTTAACACGCTTGAGTGTTAATTTAACACTCATATCGTCCATCTGAAAGCAGGTGAAGGTGATTTACTGCTAATCAAGGAACCGGCTTTACTGATTAGATGCGCATAACAATATCGTGCGATATATCGCCCAGGCCTACCGGGAATTACTGCAATTGCAGATTTCGAACAGAGATAGCGCCAAAGAGGAAAAATTGCGGAATGCGGCTTTAAGAAAAAATTCACATTTTTACAGTAGATTTATTTTTGCAGTAATGTGTTACATGTCAACTGAAATTCTCAGTTGTCATTTTTACACACTTTATTATCTTTCTCTAACATAAAGTGCATATTCTTAGTTACATATCTTCCAATTTCTCTTCCATGACAAGAATTTTTAGTTTATATGTAAAGTTTACATTTCTAGAAAAAAAATAAGTATTTATACAATATTTATGTAGCTGCTGCTTTTCAGAGTTGCTGCTTTTTTGATGTTCCTCCATGTTAAAAAAGGGTGGTGATTGTGCCGTCAGCAAACTCCATACATATATGCATTATGTTTTCGAACTTGATTGGTTGGTTGATTGGTAAGATAGTGATTCCTATTTCTTTACAACGGCAGTTGCCAATTTAGCAAAACATTGCAAACATTGCAAACATTCCATGTCATAAATATTCATGGCATATAACATGTCTGACAGATTTTCATCACTGGATAAATCATTTTACATGTGATGGCTCACACGTTGAAAGACCGTTTAGAAGTTGTGTAGAATCAACTCATCAGTTTTTATCAACAAGCCATGTGCATTAAGTCATTGTTCAAATTGTAGACAATTATACTTACTCTTTTGCACACGTGCACATGCAATTTGCTTAAATCAATAAGAATGAATGTGAACAAGAAACTAACTGTTCAGAGATCTGAACCTATTGTTTCAAGAAAAAAAGTCTCATTTGAGAATTGTGCCAAAGCAATTGAGAAAAACTGTAAATTAGTTAATTTCATATATAAAGCAGTTTTTCAGAAAACAGTGATATCAACAGGGTGTGGTTTAATAACAGGCTACATCACAGATCAAGGATATGACTTTTATGAAGTTTGTAACACTGATTCTGTTATTTTTCTGTATATATTGTAACAATGCTTTGAAACAGCTGTATTTTATATACAAAGCTGTACATAGGGATGGGAATCGAAAACCGGTTCCACTCGAGAACCGGTTCTAAATTTTATGATCCATCGATATTGTATGCCCTCGACGTTAATACTAGAGTAATGATGCTGAAAATTCAGCTTTGATCACAGGAATAAATTGCATTTTAAAAACATCAAAAATCTTACCGTTCTAATAATTTTGGCCAGAACTGCATATAATTATAGGTTATACTGTATATAGCAAATATGTCTTTTAACTTACCGGTTATGGCAGATGCCTGAGACTCCTGCTCAGCAATAATAGAGTAACCAAGGTAGCCAAGATATTCTAGGCATCGCTGAACATCCAGGTAAGTTGTTAAACTGCAAAAATGACATTGATAATTGATAAACTGATGGCAGAAATGAAACAACAGGGTAGCATTTCAATGATCAATCGATTCATTGTACTGTTCAAAAACACAATTACATTCACAACATTAAGGACACAAAGACACATGGTATGATACACACGTCCACTGAGAGAGATAGCCTTGATATGTGATCCAGCCCTGGTCATTAGTGCAGACCGTATTGTTCACATCCAGTCCCCAGGGGATGTAGGGGAAAACACTGAACAGATCCATAAGCTCCTCAGGGGACAAAGCACAGTCTCTGTCCTAAAACAGATAAAAACAAGCTTCAGTAAAAAAAAGATACAAATGATCATCCAGAAAATGGCAACTGAAACTCCTGTAATCTAGCACTACATTTGTGACAGACATGTTTATATAGACATTTTAAAAACATGGTATGTTGTTAATATTAATGAATATTTTAAAAGGATCAAATAGGACAAATTTAATATTATGATAAACTTTTTTTCAGGCAATGTCTGAGGAAGTCAAACACTTGTACCTTATCATGTTTGTCAAAGATGCTCTGTAGAAACAGGTAAGCATTGTGATTCAGCTCTGTGGTGCAGTCCGGTGGTATTTTTAACCTGTAGGAACGTAAACATGGAATCAGATGTTGATAGATGTAAGATTAGCATAGTTGGATTCAATTGGGATTGTCTCTAATGTTCAAAGCAGATTAAGAAAGTTCCAGATTAAGAGAGTTCAAGCTTGATTTTAAGTACTGTAAGGGAGCAGTTATATTATATTTGTACTATTTATCTATTTCTCAAAAAAAGATATTCTGTGCACTTATCTATTTCTCAAAAAAAGATATTCTGTGCACTCACATGTGAGCATGTAATAAATTAATAATTCATTTATAAAGTTTTTTGTACTGAACAGTGGACAAAATTACAATATGTAACCAACACAACAACTAAGACCCAGTAAAAACATCTGTATTTCAAACCTGAGGAATATAAATCTACAGTATGTTCTAACCAACAGAACTGCTTCCAGCCATGACAAGAGAATGTGATTTGCAGAAAGAGTGACTAATGGGAAGTGGCATTTCTTACGGGGGAAACAGATAGTCCTGATGCAGCTCAAGATCGTCATCATATCCAAACCTCCGCAGTACCGTCCACGTGGTCTCATGCCTTCCTCTTTGGATAAAGAGAGTATGTAGGAAAAGGAAACCTGTGGGGGAAAAAAACAATCTGGATATTCCTTTTCAGGAATAAAAAAGTATGCAGTGTTAAGCTTCACAAATGCAGCCTTACCTTTGAGAGTGAGCCCATTGTCATGCACTCCATCCGTCAGGTTTTTACTTACAACATTTTTTACATCCTCTAGGGCTTGTGGGGCTAGTGGGGTGTTGAAACAGGTCATCTAAAATAAGAATCAGACAACAACATTGAATTTGTGACAAAATAAGGTTTTTTTTGTAAAAGAGTTTGTAAATTAAATCCATATGACAATCAGATTTATTTGGATTTTTATTATAAACATTGATCAGCACACATACATAGAATACATCAAATATTCATCTTTGATATTTTTTCACCTTGTTCATATTTTCATTTTGTGTTTCATAGATTTAATATGATACGAAATAACAAGAGAGTGAGTAATTTATGACAGAATTTTCAATTTAGGGTTAACTGTCCCTTTAGTTTGATTATATGGTTATGGTGAGTCTTGAGTGTCTTTTTTAAGGTTAGGACCAACAAATAGTACTTAAAGTGTATAAATATGAAAATATGTCCTTAGAAGAAAAAGAATTCTACATTCACAAATACCAAATATATTTGTTGAGAATTTACCCCCAAAAAACTGGCATTTATAGGATTAGTCCACAAAAGCTTCCAGGCTTGCTACTATATGATACAATATGGATGCAGGAATTGTCTCCTATTCAGACACAAGGACATCAATTAAATCAGGATTTGATGTTGGCGATGGGACCAGTGTTCAAATTCTTCATGGATTTTTGAAAATGAATGGTCATGTAGTGTGGAATATAGCTCTAAGGGAATGAAAACATCCTGCAAAGATTTATATCTGAAAGTACACCGTATATAAAGTTATTGGGCCCTATTTTAACAATCTGAAACGCAAATGTCAAAGCGTAACTTTGTGGGCAGGTCCCGGCGCTGTTGCTATTTTCCTGGCGGGATAAATGCTTCTTGCGTCTGGCGCAAATCTAAAAGGGGTTGGTCTGAAGTAGCTTCATTATTCATAGGTGTGGTTTGGGCGTAACGTGAAATAAACCAATCAGAGCGCCATCCAACATACCCTTTAAGAACAGGTGCGCATGTTGCATGACGGATTCTTATTATAACGGCGGGTTTACCAGGCGCGCGCCAGGAGTGTTCACAGTCGATGAGACCGACGTTCTTGTCAGTAAACAAGACCTTGTCGGGTCCTTTAGTACCCTACGAGTACAAATACCCTTAAAAAATGGGTAATTCGGTTTTTTCATCTTCATGTAAACCACAATGATTTCCCTCATGGGTTAATATTTTTCCTTGTTATAATGTATGATTAGCAAAAATAAAAACTGCTGCATCTGTGTTGATGAGAGAATCAAAGTGTATGCGCGTTATGCACCCGCTACATTATGGCCAAGCATGCGTGCTTAAAATAGCACTATGAACAACGCGGTCACGAAGTGGTTTTGTGTGTTTTCTTATTAGTTATTGCCCGTCTATTATTTATCCCAGGTGTTTCTCATTTCTCACGCCCCCTTGTTATCTTGTCTAGCTCGTTTGTCCTTGATTATTTAAGCCCTGTGTTTCTGCCCTGTCTTTGTTGGTTGTTTGAATTTATGTGTGTTAAGTTGGTGCTTTCATGATTCTCGAGTCCTGCTTCTAGTCTTGTGTCTTGTTTCAAGTTGGTTAATAAAGCTTCACTGCGTTTGGACCCAGCCTCAGCTCTGTTTCTCCGCACAACGTCACAGAACAACCAACCCTCAAAATGGGTCCAGCAGTCGTCAGCAACAGGGCTCTGATAGAATACCTGTCATCATTCTTGCAAGAGGGCCAGTCTGTCCAAAGGTACGCGAAGGATTTCTTGACCCTTTGCCATCTGGGAGCGCTAGATGATATCCAGCTCATGGGCCTGTTTCTGAATGGGCTGGATTATGAGATCGCTCGATGGATGCCGCGGGACCTTACCAACTGGACTCTTAACAGGTATATCGCTCAGGCTTGTTCCTTGGAAGACCTCTTCTCTACTACGCGCTTATTCTACTCGACACCTGCCGAGTGTACTTTACCCGCGAAGCCCTCGTCGTCTTCACCGCTGGTTCACGTCAGCCACGACGAGCCCGCGCTTCACGTGCGCATTAACGAGCCCGCGACTCACGTCAGCCCAGCCGAACCCGCGATTCACGTGAGCCCCGCGAGGGAATCTCCTGTTCAAGTGAGTGAATCTCCGGTTCAAGTGGATGAATCTCCGGTTCAAGTGGATGAATCTCCGGTTCAAGTGGATGAATCTCCGGTTCAAGTGGATGAATCTCCGGTTCAAGTGGATGAATCTCCGGTTCAAGTGAGCCCTGCATCTCCAGTTCAAGTGAGCGCTGCATCTCCAGTTCAAGTGAGCGCTGCATCTCCAGTTTAAGTGAGCGCTGCATCTCCAGTTCAAGTGAGCGCTGCATCTCCAGTTCAAGTGAGCGCTGCATCTCCAGTTCAAGTGAGCGCTGCGTCTCCAGTTCAAGTGAGTGCTGAGTCTCCTGTTCAAGTGAGCGCTGAGTCTCCTGTTCAAGTGAGCGCTGAGTCTCCTGTTCAAGTGAGCGCTGCATTTCCAGTTCAAGTGAGCGCTGCATTTCCAGTTCAAGTGAGCGCTGCATCTCCAGTTCAAGTGAGCGCTGCGTCTCCAGTTCAAGTGAGTGCTGAGTCTCCTGTTCAAGTGAGCGCTGAGTCTCCTGTTCAAGTGAGCGCTGAGTCTCCTGTTCAAGTGAGCGCTGCATTTCCAGTTCAAGTGAGCGCTGCATTTCCAGTTCAAGTGAGCGCTGCATCTCCAGTTCAAGTGAGCGCTGCATCTCCAGTTCAAGTGAGCGCTGCATCTCCAGTTCCAGTGAGCGCTGCATCTCCAGTTCAAGTGAGCGCTGCATTTCCAGTTCAAGTGAGCGCTGCATCCCCAGTTCAAGTGAGCGAGTTGTCCAGCCCAGCGAGTGTGTCTAGCCCTGTGACGCGCCGCCGCAGGAGGAGGAGAAGGAGGACTTGTTTGGTTCGCCAGGCCCCGGTGAGCGTGCCCAGACTCCTCGCCCTGCCGGCCCCGCCTCTGCGCCTCGCCCTGCCGGCCCCGCCTCTGCGCCTCGCCTCTGCGCCTCGCCCTGCCGGCCCCGCCTCTGCGCCTCGCCCTGCCGGCCCCACCTCTGCGCCTCGCCCTGCCTGTGCCCTTCAAGCTCTGTTCAAGCTGTGCCCTTCAAATCCCGGTGGATTTCCCCAAGTATTTTTTTGGGGGGGGCAGTAGGTACCCTGTGAGGGCCATGGAGGCAATGCAGACATGGACCTCGCCTCGTCCTGCTCCGCCCTGGCCTTCGCCTCGTCCTGCTCAGCCCTGGCCTCTGCCTCGTCCTGCTCCGCCCTGGCCTCTGCCTCGTCCTGCTCCGCCCTGGCCTCTGCCTCGTCCTGCTCCGCCCTGGCTTCTGCCTCGTCCTGCTCCGCCCTGGCCTCCGCCTCGTCCTGCTCCTTCTTGGTCTCCGGCCCAGTCTGGTATGCCCATGCTCTGCGGCCCAGGCCCGCCTTGGCTACCTCCTGGTCCTGTTCCCCTGCACGGGCCTGGCCCTCCGTCCCTCCCCCAAGACTGTCTCCGCTTCACCGCCCTCCTGAACTTTTTGTTGTTTGTATGGGCGTCGGGAGCCACCCATAGGGGGGAGGCTATGTCACGAAGTGGTTTTGTGTGTTTTCGTTATTAGTTATTGCCCGTCTATTATTTATCCCAGGTGTTTCTCATTTCTCACGCCCCCTTGTTATCTTGTCTAGCTCGTTTGTCCTTGATTATTTAAGCCCTGTGTTTCTGCCCTGTCTTTGTTGGTTGTTTGAAATTATGTGTGTTAAGTTGGTGCTTTCATGATTCTCGAGTCCTGCTTCTAGTCTTGTGTCTTGTTTCAAGTTGGTTAATAAAGCTACACTGCGTTTGGACCCAGCCTCAGCTCTGTTTCTCCGCACAACGTCACAAACGCGTAACGCGCCACTGACTTTAGACCAGATTTTTTCTGATCAGTGGCGCAATTGTTTTCTGGAAGTGTAAAATAGCACCAGGGAATGTTTGCGCCGAAACACGCCTCCTTTTTGCGCCGATCCGCCCAGGGAGCGCAAGTTCATTTCCTAGTTTACCGACGTGCGTCTTTTGAGGGAAAGTCTAGTCTAGAACACATTCAAATTTATGATTCAAATACTTCAGCTGAATAGCGTCATGTCGAGAAGACACTGTGTTCTACATTGCAAAGACAGTTCAGCCACTTGTTTTCATTGCCCAGGGACGACCATGTGAAGAATCAGTGGTTTAGAGTTCATATTTGCAACGATACCACAACAGTACAGCCCGAACCTTGTGTTCTCATCATTTTAACGACGAATCATTCAAAAACATACATGTATCAAATGTGGATTCGCAAGCCGGTTTTTCCCGAAGGAGGTCTCAGTATCCAGTATATATGGATCAGGTTCGTCCTCCTCCGAATCACAATCTGTAAGTATTATTAATAATGTTTGCTGCTATGTTTTCTGTAGCATGCACAACATAGTTATATTTTGTTGTGTGTGTTGTGTAACGTTACACTCCATGCAGCTTCTAAGCAGGGTAAAGTTAGTTTTGTTTTTGATATTCCCCAGATATTCACTGAAAAATGGCAATTACCTCCTAAACGACTTAGCCAAAAGTTATTTAAACCCCATTGCCGCTAAAAATGGAAGGCTAAAAGGCTCTGTATATTCGCTCTATATAATAAGCACTTCCCCTCAAAAGCCGCCGCAATGTGAGTTTCACCGGGAAAGCTCGCTCTTGACAGAGACGCGAGTAAGGGACCGTGTGGAAAGTGCACTTTTTCTGACACGTTTGTTCATACACTACAATTTTCAACACTTGACAAGCTATAATCCATTAATGGTGATGGGCGTTCCATTTCCGACAATCTCTGCCTACGGTTTACCAATAACAACTGACTGGGTCATTTGACCAACCGCCGCAGATTCGCGTCACTCAAAGGAGGTGTTTGGGAAAATGAATCGTCGAACGAATCATTTGGAAGTCGTTGAGCAAATCAGGTAAAATTAAATGCATATTATAAAACAAATAAAGTGTTTTTTTATCCTTGCATGCACGTTAAACTGTTTTTGGGAACTCCCAAAACAACAATAGGAACATTTCAAATGCTATGATAGGAGCTCTTTAAAATTGTGAAAGTGGTTCAGATCTTGGCTTTCTGGAGGCCAGTTAAGCTCTTACCACACCAGAGTAAACTATTTAATTATGGACCTCACTTTGTGCACCAATGTTAGAAAAGGTTTCTCCCAAAACTGTTGTAACAAACAGGAAGCAAACAATTCTCTAAAACATCATGATATAACCCAGTTAATCAGAAGGGGGTGGGCACATATTGTGTCGCGCACACTCAAAGGCCATGAATTTATGTTCATGCATCTGTTCATTAACAGCAAATATCTCACCTGAAAAAAGGTGAGCTCATGATCATTGAGGACACCATTGTTGTCCAAATCTGACACCTTAAAGATTCGTGTCAAAGCTCGAACACAGGCAGACCTCATCTGTGAACGAAAAAAACAAAGAAAACTTAAACTTCACATACATGAAGTACTGAATGGTTTAAGCAACTACATATTAAAATGTATTCATACACATGAACATTACACATTCATACACAAGAGGTGTGCAGACCTCTTTCTTTTCTGGACAGTAGAGTGGCCCTGTAGGGTGAAGAACAGCTTTCTGTGCATAGTAAAACAACTCTGAAATATTCTTCAGATTCTTGGCTGAACACTATAAAAAGAGGTGGAAAAGATGAAAATTAAACATTAAAACCCTGGTTTCACAGACAAGGCTTAGATTAAGCCAGGAGTAGGCCTTCAATTTAGTTAGATTTAAAATATTTAAAGGTATAGTTCACCCAAAACAATAATAAATTGTCAATTAAAACCAGGCAGTTGATGGTTGCCATTGATTTCCATAATATTTTTTTCAATGGATACCGTCAATTGTCTGGTTACCAATTTTCTTTAAAATATATATTTTTTCTGTTCAACAGAAGAAAGAAACTCATACAGATTTGAAACAACACGAGGGTAAGTGAATTAAGACAATTTTCATTTTTGGGTGAACTATCCCTTTAATTAGCTTTTATAAACACTCCTTAGAAAACTACTTTATGGGTGTGCATCTTGAAACAAAACAATGGCACAATATTTTAAGATATGCCAGTGCAAGATGCTTTCAGTTACGACAGCTTAAGCCTAGTCCAAGACTAAAATGAGTGTTTAAGCATTGTTTGTGAAACCAGGCATAAATGTTATACACAGTCAAAGAAATACAGGATTTTTTTTTTTTTATCAGAGCGATTTAAACTTCCAGATTAGATTAAGTGCTTTGAAAATCCAACAACTAGAGACTTTAGTTTGATTAACAAAATTGCAGTATAAATTCCTACAGTGAAGCGTAAGGAAGTCACCTCGAAAACCAGACAAATAGCAACAGAGAATTTTCCAAAAAAGGTGAAATTGCCTATGCCACGTTAAACCCACAAAGTTCAAAAAACATAAATGAATACAGTTCAAATCTTTAGATCTCACTTGACGATAGACTATTTATGTACATCCTCCTTTTTATGCCATAAATAACTTTCTTATACATCCCTGACTTTGCCTTGCAATTTACAAATGTTTTTTTTTTCATGCCCTTGGAATTCATTGATTTTACTGGAATCCACACAACATTCAGAGAATAATCTGAATGCACACAACCTATTTGATAGTTATGGGTAGGATAATGCCAGGGACACACTTAACAAGTAGAAGAAACATTCTAAGAATTGAACTGAAAACACTTAAAGACTGTTTCCAACAACTGGAGCAGATTTTAAACACTGACTGAACGCAAATGTATCTGACTCGGCGTGTTTGGGCATGATGAGTCGTAAGTAACAAATTACATCCATCGGCCTCACAGTCAGTGAGTCCCTGCTTTAGGAGACATTCAGCTGCTCAGCACACAAATAAATATGAGTATACATGGCTCAACATACCTCCACACAAGTCTCTATCTCTGTGTATTTGTTCATGATGGGAAGAACAGTCTCCATACTGCTGTGTTCAACCAGATCAGATTTATTCCCCACAAGGATCAGAGGAACCCTTAAAAACACACACACACACACACACACAGCTTCTGGCTATTTTTAGTATACCATAGACTGGGGGTGTTACTGTACACAGTACCAATAATTTCAAGTCAGCAACAAATGAAAATTCAGACTTACTATCTGTTTTCTAAATGCATGTTATAGATAATATTGTGAACAATTCATCCATGTATATGTTTAAATTATATATAAAAAATATGTTGAAATATCATAACAGGATCTTCCTGTAACGACTTGTTTCTGGTTACAAATACAGGGCTATTTAAAGTCACGCATTCACCTCCTTTTATTAGTGCACATTAAAATCCAATCAACAACTAATGCATAGAACCAAGTCCCCACTCTTCATTTTTTTTTTTTTTAATAATAGTTTACTGCTACTAATCTGCTATTGTTTCCATGCCATTTGACGTTAAGCAATAAGGTAGGAGAGGCTGTGCAACCAAGAATATAAAGGGCAATTATTTTTTTTTAGCTACTGCCCATTTCAATGTGAAATAATTAGCAGTTACTCAAAGTTTGGCAAAATGTGGGCCTCATTCATAATACGGCTTTTTATTTAAAAAAAATTTATGTAATGTAATTTATGTAATTTTTTTTTTTTAAGTATTAGTAAAACTGTTATGAAATAAATTTTCAGATTCATTCATTGTTTGTATTTTCAAAATGTAAGCTGGCCTGGCACTAAAGAAACTGACCACATCAATTGTGTGTAAAGCATCAGAATGTTGTTCTCTAGCAAACTGACAATGTATTCTGATAACATCATTTACCGTAAAAATCTATAATAAAATAATTAGTTAACCAATTAGTTCAGTGTGAAAAATAAATTTCAATAATAAGCAAAAATGAATAAAAACTGCCACATAGTCAACTTTCCTTTTTATTATAGTTTACTAATCTGAGCACCAGTAGTGTTTACTGTAATGGCATATATCTTGGTCTCTTTTGTATTTATGCAATATTCTGGAGCCAAATGTGAGAAAGGAGTTCAGAAGATCATCCCATCTGAAGATAATACCAGCGGATACCTACCTGCTATCTTTGTCTGTTCTCTCATTTATCAGGGGAATCCAGTGACTTGTCACCTGTGACAATGACATTATTTTCAAAATCTGAAAGCTATAGAAAAACCTGTCCACATCAAGGATGATAATTATAATGATACTATAAAGATTTAATAATCATTTTAATTCTATCAGAATACACACCACAACTATAACAATAACAGCAGAGAGGAACAATATTGTTATAATCACTTTGACACTTTCAGAATGATTTTTTTACCAGCTGATGAATGATAAAACATTGACAGCCAACCAGAATCCACTTTAAAGAACATGTAACTAGTTATGCTGCAGTTATGTTGTAATAAATAAGTTGGTGTGGATGCTAAAATAGTTCTACCTAATATAGCTAATATCTTCATAGGTATTGTTCTTGATGTGAACTGGTCTTTACTTGTACCATATAAGAGCAAATAAAATATAAAATATAAAATTGTGTGTCAAATATGTAAATTGTAGTATCAGACAGATTTGGAAATCATGGATCAAATTACTGATTATTCTAATGAATGATCAAGTTATTCTGATTTACAGCATGAAGACTAGATTCTATGATCAAGTTCTCACCTTCTCAATAGACTTCTTGTTGTTCACAGAGTAGACTATACATATAACATTGGCCTAAAAAGGGACGCAAATATCATTTCTCTGAAAATATCACTGACAAAAAATAAATAAATAAATAAATAAATCGCTGAGTGTTGTGAATCCATCTTACCTTTGATATCTCTTGATACAGTTGTTCATCTGTCTGTTCAGCTTCTGTGCATTTAAAAAAAACAACAACACTGTTATCTCCTCTCCATTCAATAATAATACAATTATTTACGAAAAATAAAAAATGTTAATTTTAGATCTTAAAAAGACAGAGGTTATTTACACTAATTGCACAGAGCAATAGAGGCTATTTACAGAAAATTTAAATAGCAAAATAAATGTATTTTTGTGTAAATATTAATAGTTTTAAATGTTATTTATGCATAGAATAAATAATGACAGAAACAGTGCAACTTAGTAACATTATGCATAAATTATCAACATCTTCTGTTTATATATTATATTTATAAAATAATATAATGGATGCTGCCTTATTGAAAACGTATTTGTCCCTGTCCCTGAAGTCGAGAAAATTCAGAAAATTCGAAATTCCTAAAGTAGCCTTTGCCACAAGATGGCAGTATCTGTACAGTGTCAATAGACACTCCAAAAGAAAGTCAGTAATGTTGTGCTTTTGCTATCATAAAAATCAATTAATCTATCAGTATCAGCCATTGAACTATAGTACATAATTAAATTGCTGGTTTAATACCTGAGTAGTCTACTATATGAGTGGGGACTCTCTCTGGTGTGACATCTGCTGGTATAGTGATTTCCTCAGCTTTATAAGGAACCTATTATGACAAAAACATTGATACTGACACCAAACACTGTTGACACTGTTGCAAATAATAAAGTCAGAAAAATAATTTTAACAGAGACTGTAATGGCAATAATAATACATACCACACCCGGGAACTCCTCACTGACCAATGACATGATCAGGGATGTCTTCCCCACTTTGGCTGTTTATACCCACAGACAAATAAAAGAGTGTTACCGATTTCCTCATCTCCACAAATAAACCCTGAAATCCTTAATGTAACCTAGACACGAGAATACCTCATGCAATTTTAATTAATATTTTAGTGGGAACTGGGAACGTCCTTTCATAATGTTACAGGCTACCAGGTCTATATTAAAGCCAGATGAAACCCTCTTATGGTCATAAATCTCATAAATAAGTTAACAGAGATCAGATAGGCAAATACATTTAAGTTTGGCAAGCTCCAATATTTACCAACCTTTTGCATTCCATAAAAACTGTCACAGCTAAACCTATCCTTCCTTTTTTTGTAAACAGGTCTTCATGGACCACAACAGATATTGTCAATGTTATAGGAGTCAGAACCCTTAAAGGGATAGTTCACCCAAAAAATGAAAATTAATTTACTCGCCCTTATGTTGTTCCAAACCTGTATGAGTTTCTGTTGAAGGTAGCCATTGACTTCCATAGGTAATACAAAGTCAATGGCTACCATCAACTGTCTGGTTACCAAAACCATCATTCTTCAAATATCTTCTTTTGTGTTTAACATAAGAAAGAAACTCATTCATGTCTGGAACAACATAAGGGTGAGTAAATGATGGCAGTATTTTTATGTTTGGGTGAACTATCCCTTTAAGTTATTTTTTTACACATTGTATTTTGCAAATGCTGACAACTTAGATGTCATTCTGTAAACCTTGTGCCTACCAAGAAAAGCTTCTGTAAACCCAACGAGCTGACTACCAATACAGTTTTTGTAAAAGATAGTGGACCGTCTGCTTAGACAAAAAATCTACGTAGACAGTATGGTAATGGTAAGTTAACACAGACTGAAACGGCCACGTAAAGATGCTCAAAAACGTTGACTAAATGCAGTAGGAAGTTCATTAACCATCTCATCTTGTTACATATTGTCATGCATAAATCTAACCAAATGTGTCATTGTGCGATCATGTTATTGTTATGAATGAAGCCATGCGCTGTCACTACAAGAGCATGTTATAACAGCCCTGCAGTGACGGTACAGTAACCTGGTCATCAAACAAAACTGCGATTTCATGTTACAATGTAACGTTTCGTAACAAACAATGACATCCCAATAATAAGAGACTTACGTTCTCCAACCAGCAGAATCCTCACGTCTTTTCGCATATTTCCCACTTCTGAAGTCAAGTCGCATTTACCCGTTCATAATCGTCAGGATTTTACAGGCGTTCACAGCAATCCACATCTAACTTCACAATTAAATAAGCGTGGCATTGTGTAAAACTCAAAACAAGTTTATTTTTAAAATTATGAGGCGATACGACGTTTCTAGGTGATATAAACGTCAGTATTGTTTTTTAAGGATTAGATTCACTCAGCACACGCCCCCTTCTGACCTCCAACATGCCTACGGGTATCACAAAGGGACAAATTATGCAAAAGTCAAAAGAAGACGCAAGATTCCTCAGTTTTAAAATATTAGTTGTTAGGGTTGTTAGTTGAAAATAAGTAACCATTTACCATAACCATCCACCGAGAACCTTTTGTGTCATTGAGATTACAGTATATTAAACAATTAACAGAACATTTACATTACATGTAATTATTTATTCATTAACCTTTATCCAAAGCGTCAAAAAAAGGCAAAAAAAATCTTACATTTGAGCCAACAGTATTATTACCCAACCAATATGACAAATAAAAAGAATAGAAATAACCAGCAAATCACCAAAATGGTGTTGAGTGGTTTTGATCTGGTGGTCAGAAGTGAGTGTGTATGTAGGTCAGGTATGTATCATGTCACTTTTAACACTTTATACAATACAGATTGTTTCAAAGCAGCTTTACATTGATAAAGAGAAAATGATTCAATGATGAAAACAAAGTTACAGTGTTACGACTGTACAGCAGCTCTAAAAGAAAATAGTGTCATTGTTCAACTGAAGTCAGTTCAGTGTTGATTGGATCATCATTTGTTAAATTAGTTCATTTTATCTATAAAGCAGTTCTGCAGAAAACAGTGATGTCATAGTCCAGCTAAGTTCAGTTCTCATCCAATAGTGTCAGTGCGGTCAAATCAGTAATATTGTTAAACATTAAATTTTCCCAACATTCATCCATGTATTTTATTATTATTAATCAGGGACGATTGAGAGAAATGAAGCTGGCTGAACAAGGCAAAAAAGAGAGCATTGTTTGGTCCTAGAATATTTATGGTTGTGTATAGCGGTGAAATACCAGAAACCAAATGAGATTACACAGGTATGTAATGAAAAAAGTTAAATACAATTCAAGATTCCATATATATAGAGAGTTCAGATGCAAAAGCCTCTCTAAATGCCATTTGAATTTTTCTTCAAGAATGTTAATTTTTATCAAGCTTGTATATTTAAGTTCAGTAATTTCACTTAAATGGCAATTCATTGTCATCAGCAAAATGGAATGTATAAGCTATTGTAAAGGAAATGTTAAAGCATTTTGACATTTCGACAACCCATAAAGCCAGACGACAGGTCTGAGAGGGCCAGTGAAATTAATGTGGAAACTGTGTAATTCAAGCAGGCTATCATCCAGACTATGAAAACACAGCTGTCCTTTTGCCATGTCCAGAATAACTCTGATCCTGTTAGGGACACTATGCTTAACAGGGGTCTTTATATTATCGTGACAGGCACTTAGTTGCCTACAGCTCCACTCCAAACACCAAGATGAGGAAGTTCTTCCCAAAATCTCATTACGCATCAGAGTGGGATACGCCACCCCAACAGCCCATCCAGAGCTGTGTGTGGTGTCCACATCCCAGTAAAACCACCCTCCTGTGAACTCCTGCATAGCCATCCACTGGCAGGCATCAAAGCGCACGTGTGTAGTTCTAACTTGTTGTCCTGGTTGTGTTGCCATTGTACGGCTTTCTGTATGAAAAACCAGCCTTCGGTTTCCCAGGTGGGGAGGGAAGGAAAGCTCGACAAACTTTGGATGAAGAGCAGCTTGGAGGGAGGGAGAGAAATTTAAGTGAGAACATGCCATCACCAACACACATTATTTAGTCAAACAAGCATGAAAATCACTGTTAGCATAAAAGACATTACCCTCAGCACCGTCGCTGTTATGATGCTGTGCTTCTGCACTGAGAGTTAGAGAATCTTCAGACAGATAGACTGGATCCTCTTCTACAAATTCCTGAGAACTCTCCTAAGAGAGATTAGGTGTTTGACAATCAGCCTCTTTCCACATCAAATTTAACAAGATCCCTAAATCACATGTACTTGCTGGGCTGGTGTAATTTGATGAAAATAATGGGTCTCATTCACATACGTGCACATATAATTCATCATGAATAATCTATACATTTGTACATTCACTACCATTTAAGATGGGCGAGTAAGACATTTTTGAAACAAGTCTCTTATGCTTAACCAGGCTGCATTTATTTGATAAAAAAATAAAGTAAAAACAGTTATATTACTGAAATAATATTACAATTTAAAATAAATGTTTTCTATTGTCATATATTTTAATATGTTTATATACTAATATATTTCAATAGTTTTTTCCCCCTGTCATGACAAAGCTACATATTGCTAGAAATGCTGTAAACTGAATTCTATCTGCTGCAAAATTGTCTGTGACTTCTCTAATAAAACAGCATTTTTTTCAGTTTCAGTAACATAGGCTCTGTAGCATGCACAACGAGACTAACTATAAAGCAACATAGTCTTTATTCAAGATTCTTAACACTCTGGAGCAATAAGGGAGAACGTATGAAACTAGCAAACCACATAAATGTCAACGAACAATGAAAAGAGAACTCAATCTGAACTAAAACACACCGGTGTAAACTAAAAATAGATCTATCCAAAACGAATGTTTAATGGCAAACATGTTGAAAATTATAGCCACTTTTCTTTTCCTACATTGACATCCATTAAAAAAAAAAAAAAAAAACTGCATCTGGTCTCCTTCCCTGCATACAGGGGTGTTACGCTTTTTTGCTAACTTTGGAGGCTTGCCTTAGAGCGGATTTGTCCAAAATCTCAAATATGTGTGTAAGATAAAAGAGACGTCAAAAATGTGCAGTATTGGGGGTGCATAAAGTTTTTTTTTTTTTTGTATTTCAACTGGTTTTGAAAATTACATAGGCCTACTTGACTTTTCTCGAGATTTACTCAAAGATCAAAATGTCTATGATATCAAAATGTAGCTATTGCACCTGTAAGACTGGGAAAATTGGAAAAACTGATTGAGGAACTACCACTCTTCGAGTGGACAAAGCACCTTGCTGAAAATTAACATTTGAACTACCTTATTCCCCATGCAGGGATAACCCAAACTCACACAAGAATCTAGATGGTTTAAATGGTGAATGATTATCATTGAGTATTACACATATGTTTAGTATCATTTGAAATGTCTAATTTGGAAATGAAACATTTGTACCAGTCGCACTAAGTAAAACCAAAGGTAATAAGGTTTTTAAAGGAGAACTCCAGCGCAAAATGAACCTTTGGTCTAATTACACATTGGTACCTAGTCGACTGTTCTCTGATATTTTGTTTTCATGATAATCGAATGTAAAGAGTTTAATCTCTAAAAACTGTTTAGAGTATACGCTAGTATATGGGGGCATTTAATAAGTAAAAAGAAATCGCTAGTTATACCATTAACAAGGCTCAAAATAGCCCCACACCAACACAGTAACATACTGAGGGTCCCTACATGCAAAACGAAGCATTGAGAACTTTGTAAGTGTACAGACCGTTTAATAAGAAGATATTTTATAAAGACAGTGCACTTCGTGTATACAGGCACCAGCCATCTTTGGAAAACAGTCTCGACAAGTCGAACCACGAACGTTCAGAACAAACAAAGTTCTCAATGCTTCTTTTTGCATGTATAGACCCTCATTATGTTACTGTGTTAATGTGGGGCTATTTTGAGCCTTGTTAGTGGTATTAGTTAGCGATTTCTCTTTACTTATTACTAGTGCAAAGTGCCCGTGCAAAATCAGTTTTTGTGTGTTTTTAGTAATTGTTGGTTTGGTGTGTTTGGGTCCTCATTGTTAGCGAGAAAATCTGCTTTCTTCGTCCCTCTGTCTCTGGTCCTGCGCTAATAATGGCCGTGTGCCCGTGTGTTTTAAGCAATTGTTAACTTGGTTTGTTGTGTTTGAGTGCTCAAATGAATAAGCGCGACGATTCAGGGAGGAAATCTGCTTTCTTCGTCCCTCTGTCTCTGGTCCTGTGCTGTGCTCACTCAGTTTGCAGCGTGAGAGGGGGAGTGGCCAGCGGCTAGAGTAGCAAAAGCCAATGTGTGCTTCTTTTAGCGATATATTTAGCGATATATTTTGCATTTCTAATCCAAAGAACTTCAAACTCGGCACTGCACTTACTCGTGCCCGTAGCAAGACACTTGTGAAGTTTGAGATCCATCGGACTAACGGTTCAAGAGATATGCGATTAAAATACAGATACACACACCAGTGTTGTAGTACTCGAGGCTCGGACTCGGTCTCGAGACCATATTTTAATGGTCTTGGTCTTGTCATGGACTCGTGTCCATTTGGACTCGGAATTGTCTCGTACTCGAACATTTTTTTTTTTAGGACTCGGAATTATTCCCGAGTCCACTCGAGTTCAATTAAAAATATTTTTCATGATAATAATTTTTCATGATAACAATAATAAAATATTTCTTTAAATTGATTGAAACGCCCAGTGATTGGTGATTTTCTAGTGCGCAACTGTGCATGACACATTTTAATAAAATTACTTTTAACACCACCTACTATGTGGCCTTTTTACCCTAAACTGATCATATTTTTTAAACTCTAAGTCAATTCAGTAAAAAAAAAAAAAAAGGATTTCTCTAAATAAATAAAAGTAAATTAGGTAATCAACCCTCACTGGTCTCGGTCTCGACTCGGACTCGACCGTCTCTGGTCTCGGACTCGACTCGGACTCGACTCTCTATGGACTCGATCTTGACTCGGACTCGACTCTCTCTGGTCTCGGTGTCAACTCGGACTCGAGTGAGGTGGTCTCGACTACAACACTGACACACACACACACACAGACACACAGACAGACAGACGTTCCTGCAATTTATAGATAGATATGCCCCCATATACTAGTGTATACGCTAAACAGTTTTTAGAGATAAAACTCTTTACATTCTATAATCATAAAAACAAATCTCAGAGAAAGGTCGACTAGGTACCAATGTGTATTTAGACCAAAGGTTCATTTTGCACCGGAGTTCTCCTATAAGAGTTTAGAGATAACATACAAAGGAGGGTGTATGGGTAAACCCTCCTACTCTCAGAAGGTGTTAACTCAATGCTAATTCCCACTGTTAGCAAATGGTACCAAGTAAATCAACATCTGCCCCCAATAAGTCTGGGAAGTGATCACAGTATATTTCCACTGTGAACTGATGTTTACATGAGGTCTGGCTATAAAATGAAATGTAAATAGAGATCAGGGCCTTTTCTGTACTTCAGAGGAGCCCGTGAGGCTGAGTCCGCGAGACTTTCAGCTTCCTAATGTCGGGTTCGTCTTCTCTTTATTCCAGAACATTTGATGTTTTGTATTGATTATCTTGAAACTGATGATAAATTTACCTGACATAATAAATTGTTACGTTTGATGATTCTAACTGACTTTGATATTATTTCATTAGAGTTAAAAGGAATTAGTCAAACTTTCACTCATATTTAATGATGCACAGATATCATTAAAAACCTTTTCATTTATGGAGTCAGATGAAATAACGAGAGAATACATATGAAAAAATTATTGCATTTAATCAAAATACTTTGCCACGAGAAAAGATGCTCGGGCATCTGTAATACACAGAGACCTTCACCTGCTGATCGGATGCCGGATTTTGGGCCGATCGAGCCGGGCTTTACACACCCATATATAAACTGAAATTTTGAGAAAACAAGTGACACTTTTTCACAAGTAACAATTATTTGAGAATTATTACTGAACGAGACCCAATAGGTTTTTGCTTTAAAGGTGCTGTATGTGAAAGGTATGGAATGGCTGTGGCTGCCATCACGCAGCATCCAGTAGATGCTACACACTGGTTGAGGAGAGACCCCTTATCCCATTGTAAAGCTCTTTGAGTGTAAAATAGTATCTAAAAGCAGAAGCACTATCTATATATATATATATATACAGTATATGAAGAGTTCAGATGCAAAAGCCTCTAAGTGCCATTTGAAATTTTCTTCTAAAATGATCATTTTTATCAAGCTTGTATATTTAAGTTCAGTAATTTCACTTAAATGGCAATGAAGATTACCTATTAATTGTCATTTTAGTGAAATTACTGAACTTAAATATACAAGCTTGATAAAAATGGTCCTTTTAGAAGAAAATTTCAAATGGCATTTAGAGGCTTTTGCATCTGAACTCTTCATATATATATATATATATATATATATATATATATATATATGTTATTAATTCGTTTGTTAATTCATTCAGTGGCATGATGAAGAAAATTTAGCACCATCACCACAGAAGATAAAAGACAACATTTGTGATAAATTTACCTTTGACGTTTTTAATTATTTGAGATGTGCCAATCTGTCAACAACAGCTTAAATAGTAAATACATCTTAAAAGTGAATGCAAAAGATGGAAGATGTATGTGAACATCGGTAAAGCTTTTGATGAAGGGAGCTGAGATCCACAAAGTACATGCCGATCTTGCTTTGCGGAATGTAGAAAAGGGGCTGTGACTCTAGAACGGCTAACATCGCAAACAACACCTTTCATTTACGTTTATTTAAATGTTATGTAGCGTTTTCCCACATGGAGAACTGTAGCCTATACATAAATACAAACATAATGCTCTTTGTAGGCCATCCTCAGAGTCCTCATGTAAAGTGCAAACTTATTGTTGCAGTTACAATGGTATATCTTAAGAAACCAAAGGTGCTGTACCTCTGTACTGTACTGAGAAGATTGTTCTTGATGATCCCCTGATGCCAGACTAAAACTTCTGTCAGCATAAGGTGAAGCATCACTGTCAATAGATGAGCCGGAAGCATCCATCAGAACAGCCGAGGAATCATAAAACCCATCCTGAGTTATACAAAATGAATTCATTATTTCTTAAGATTTATTTACAGTACATGTGCAAATTTGAAAGTAGGCAACTAAGACACTACACATTACCTCACAAGCCTGATTTGAGTTTAGTTCAGCTGAAAGTGAATCCTCTGTCTTTTTCTTCTCAGTATTTAACCAATCCAGGTGTTTGATTAAACTTTCCTATAGAGCAAGCAGTTGAAGTAAAAGTTAGAAGTGTTTTAAATTTAGCACACAGGACACACTTGCCCTGAGGTGCTTCTGTGTGTGTGTGTGTGTGTGTGTGTGTGTGTGTGCGCGCGCATGAGTTTGTACATGAGTGTGAGTGACATCAGTTTGTTAATGGCCAACAACACAAATAATAACCCAATAATGTTTTGTTTTTTTTCCTTCAACCAGCAATTTAGGTTAAAATCAAATAGTTCCCTACAGCAAAGTAGCTGTTAAGATGCTGTTTCCTTGGTTAAGGTTTTCTTCCAGCCTGGCAGTGACCAGGTGAATAATGCCCCAAACCAGGCAACAGACCAGCCATATTTATACCGCTTTACCTCTATATTCAATATTATATTGTTTCATTATGCTGTTTGATAAGATAAATCTATGAACTTGATCAAATTAAGACCATGAACTTGCCACTTTTGTAATAGTTCTCCCAGCGTGTTGTTCTGTTTCTGTCAAAATCTGCTCCCACCTTTCGCGACCACCAAGCTCCTGTAAATCCAGTATGTCACACAGAGTAAAATTAATTTTTGGTTTACCGCCTATATTTGTCCGGCACTGTGGGCAATCTCTCGCGCCGCTAACGTTACTCGACCAATAGTCATTGATGCATTTGAGACAATGGTTATGCCCACAAACTAGTGTAACTGGCTTTGTAAAAATATTAAAACATATCAAGCATTTAAGATTATTCGCGACGAACTTTACAATATCCTCATATGATGCCGACATCATGCCAACAATTTTCTTAGAAATCGAAACTGAAACTCCACGCATAGCTTTGTTTTCTAGGCAAAAGAGTTAATTCGTAGTCGGAACCAAAATCACACGTACTATGTTTCCTCACGAACCCTTAAATTCGGACCTCTGAGGGCAACGCACGGGCTCTGTTTGTTGTGGCGATCGATCAAACATGTGGGTCGCGAAACGGCTTCTGTCCTCTATCGTCCTCAAAGGTAATAATAACACATGTAAACATATTAGGTATGAAATTCAATATGTCCTAGTCATTGTGATGTCAATCGCAAGGACTAGTGTCTTGCAGATCATCATATCTTTTTGGATTATCAATTGCACTAATTTAATTTGAAGTGTAGAGTTATATATGGATGGTGTCTTTATTACATGCGAGAAAATAAATGATCTGAGAGAAAAAAAAATGTTTGAGAGAAAAATTTATCGCACTGTGATAGCATAAAAGCTTTTCATGAGAGAGAAAACATATTTGAGAGAAAACGTTTTCATATCAATAGCAAAAAATAATAATATTTGAGACTAAAAAAGTTTTAAAAGAAATTGTTCTTTTTCTTGACATTTTTGAATTATTTCTGAGAAAAAAAGTCTCTCAAAATACTTCCAAAAATATATATTTTTGCTATATCAGTATGAACACTTTTTTCTCTGTTATGTAGCGTTTTCCCACATGGAGAACTGTAGCCTACACATAAATACAAACATAATTCTCTTTGTGGGCTCTCTGCCCGGCCCGAGGATAGTGACGGGAAATATCGGCGGGTCGGGTCAAGTTCTGGCTCGGGAAGATAATCTAAAGCCCGGTGTCGTGCCAAGGTACTTACCCCTGATAGAAAGTGTATCCCCGGTCGCGGGAGCGCGCTCGCATTCAGCAGGAGGTGCGTCATTGCTTTGTCCAAGGTGAATTAAACTATAACACGTGAATTGTTTAAGTTATCGTTTTACTGTTGTTGTTTTTTTTTAATCGACGAGGTTTAGCAAAGACAGATATCACGTGGCCCATCACAAACAAATTATTTTATTCTTCTGTGGGCAATAAACGATCGAGCTTCATGCACGGAATGGAAAAATTCTCACGAGAATGTCTAAAGTTACTGAAAAACTAAGACGACCATGGCATATCGTTCAAACAGCCTGTGGATATAAAATTGTTCTAACAGAAGTGAATATGAACACATTTTTTTTTTCCTGACAAAAGTTATAGTGGGATACAGATTTTTTCAGACCGTATTTTCGACCTGCCAAAATATGTATCCCCCCCCCTAAAATCTACAGATGATGGCCTATCATTAAGTGTTTTATTTTGTGAATACTGTAAATCATGTCTAATAACAGCAGTGAATATGGACACATTTCTTTTTTCCTGACAAAAGTTATAGTGGGATACAGATTTTTTCAGTCCGTATTTTCGACCTGCCAAAATATGTTTCCCCCCCCTAAAATCTACAGATGATGGCCTATCATTAAGTGTTTTATTTTGTGAATACTGTACATCATGTCTAATAACAGCAGTGAATATGGACACATTTATTTTTTCCTCACAAAAGTTATTGTGGGATACAGATTTTTTTAGACCGTATTTTCGACCTGCCAAAATATGTATCCCCCCCCCCCCCCCTAAAATCTACAGATGATGGCCTATCATTAAGTTATAGTAAACTTTTGTCAGGAAACAAGAAATGTGTCCATATTCACTGCTGTTATTAGACATGATGTACAGTATGCACAAAATAAAACACTTAATGATAGGCCATCATCTGTAGATTTTAGGGGGGATACATATTTTGGCAGGTCGAAAATACGGACTGAAAAAATCTGTATCCCACTGTAACTTTTGTCAGGAAACAAGAAATGTGTTCATATTCACTGCTGTTATTAGACATGATGTACAGTATTCACAAAATAAAACACTTAATGATAGGCCATCATCTGTAGATTTTAGGGGGGGATACATATTTTGGCAGGTCGAAAATACGGACTGAAAAAATCTGTATCCCACTGTAACTTTTGTCAGGAAACAAGAAATGTGTTCATATTCACTGCTGTTATTAGACATGATGTACAGTATTCACAAAATAAAACACTTAATGATAGGCCATCATCTGTAGATTTTAGGGGGGGGATACATATTTTGGCAGGTCGAAAATACGGTCTGAAAAAATCTGTATCCCACTATAACTTTTGTCAGGAAAAAAGAAATGTGTTCATATTCACTTCTGTTAGAACAATTTTATATCCACAGGCTGTTTGAACGATATGGTCGTCTTAGTTTTTCAGTAACTTTAGACATTCTCGTGAGAATTTTTCCATTCCGTGCATGAAGCTCGATCGTTTGCCCACAGAAGAATAAAATAATTTGTTTGTGATGGGCCACGTGATATCTGTCTTTGCTAAACCTCGTCGATTAAAAACAACAACAACAGTAAAACGATAACTTAAACAATTGACGTGTTATAGTTTAATTCACCTTGGACAAAGCAATGACGCACCTCCTGCTGAATGCGAGCGCGCTCCCGCGACCGGGGATACACTTTCTATCAGGGGTAAGTACCTTGGCACGACACCTGTCCACACCAAGAAGACGCCAAAGAACTAGCGCTGATGAAAGCCAACTGTGTTGTCGCCTCTCGTCCCCTCTCGTCGAGGTAAAAATCTGCACTTGAACACACCGAGAGAATTACAGACCGTCAGCTAAAATGTGCGCTTAGGAGTATTACCGCCACCTACCGTATAAGATGATGTGCTGATATAGCTGGAAGCGCAAAACTTTCTGTTTGCAAGCAGAGGAAGATCTGCCCTGTACATACGCTTTTCAATTACCGTATTTTCCGCACTATAAGGTGCACTTAAAAGCCTATAATCCGGAGCGCCTTATATATGGATCATCATCTTATACGGTAGGTGGCGCTGTTACACCCCACAATACAGCAATGGTTTACCATTGTTGAAATAGTAATGCCAAATAAATAAAATCTTTCAAATCCAATCTTTTCTTTCTCTCAACTCCGCTTCTCTTGTGTTCGACTTGCTGTTTGTTTACATTCACTAGCCTCCAACATGGCCGCCATGCCAGTAACGACGTCATGAAGCCCAAGCCCTATTGAGAATAAGGAGTTGACGTCATTGTACGGAGCCCCTCCCCTTTCCGCCATGTTGGTTGGATTCCCACGGCTTAGCCGCTTTCCGCAGTAGCACCTCAATGCAGAACATGAGATCCACGGGGAGGAGTCGGATCACGATCCAAGGGGTGGAAATGGGTAGGATTAGGGTTGGGTTTAGGGATTAGGGGTGGGTTTAGGGATCAGGGGGCGGAGTTGGTTAGGTTTAGGTGTATGTAAGGTGGGAGGAGTTGGATCTGGATCCGACTCCTCCCCATGGATTTCATGTTCCGCAGTGAGGACCATCTCGCTTTCCGACCAAGTAGTTACGGGAACTTAGTTATAGGAACTGTCCACTTCTAAACAGTTCTAAGAACTACTCTCCCCCAAACTCGGTTTTGCTGCTTGCATTCGCACTGGCCAAGTGGCTATAGGAACTGGTAGGAGGCCGGGGTAATGCAAGCACGGCGACGGTCTTACAACAAACCAGCATGGAGGAGGCTATTGCAATGTTCCTGGTTCCTGTTCTGCCTTGCCAGGACCTTAATAACGGAGAACGAACGGCGGCGTTTAATGATTATGCTTGAGTTCTGTACAGAGAAACACAGAAGACGAAGGCTCCAGCGTAATATGATATTAAGTAATATGATTAAATATGAGGAATGTTAGGTTCTAGGAACTGCAAAAGTCCCTCCGGTCAGAAAGCTGATAATGTAAGGATTCAGTTCGACTCCCAAGACAAGACGATGCTCACCCGACTAACCAACAGGAACGTGGCACCGCTCTTGACACAATTTTCACAGTGAAAGCAAAATCATGACTCGAGAGCAAAGAAAAGTGTTTTGAGAGAAACACTTATTTTTTAGAGAAAAAGTTTTCACACTGAGATTTTCAAAGTATTTTGAGAGCGATTTTGTTTTTTTCTCAGAAAAAAAAAATCAAATTTGTATGTTTTTTATCTTCTATGTGAAAACACTTTCAAACAAAACTTTTAAAACAAAGTCTCAAATATTATTATTTTTTGCAATTGGTCTGAACTTTTTCTCTCAAATATTTTTTGTCTCTCATTATGCTTTTTTGCCATCAGTGTGATAATTTTGTCTCTCAATTTTTTCTTCTTCTCTTAGATCATTTGTTTTCTCGCATGTAATAAAGACACAATCCTAGCTTTATAAATATACACCGTCTATATTTAGTTAAAGTATTTTACCTGAATTTATTTGTATTTGTTGAATAATACATTTTTCAGTCGGGGCTTAAAATACAATTACTAATTCAGAAAATATCGATTTAACTGTAATGATGCGTTTGAGAACCAAAAAACTTACACAGATTTGAGCTGGTTATAATGACGATATATCCTTCTTTATAACTGCTTTATAGCTGAAATTGAAGTTACTAAATAAATGTTCAATTTTGTTATTTTCCTGTTTGATCATTTTCTGACTAAACCAGTCATTGATTGCAGGGGATTACTGTCGTCCTCCTACCTCCTTGCCCGAATATGAGCTCAGATTGTTGCACTACACCTTTTGCAGAAGGAGCGGAATAATGATGTCTGGGTTCGACACCCTCAATGCATCCATTTCCTCTGAATTGTGCCAAGAAAACGACAAACACCTGGACTCATGTTATACGACAGAGCAGCGTGCTGTCATCCTCCAGCACCTCAATACAGCTACAGAGTCAGAACTGGCACAGGTCAAACTGCTACGAGGACGGAAGGCTGTCAACATCATCGACTACAGAACCAGACATGGACCCTTCAACAGTCTGGAGAGTGTCATTAATGTACCCTTACTGAAACACAAGAGTGCTGTCATAGTCTTTGACTCCATCCTCAAACCAGCTGAGAGGAAGGAGAGGAAAAAGGGAAAAGTCCATCTGGCTAAATTTATAAGGCCTGCGGTTGACCGAGCTTTCTTGGAGGTGAGGCAGTTTTTCTACACCACTATATTTAATAACTTTTGTGTATGAAGCATTTTGTGCAATGTTTTTTTCTTGAATGTCTTGCAGGATGCAAGCTCTATCGTGTCCATTGTTTGTGGCACTAATAAAATTGCATGGACACACATGGATCGGACTAAAACTGTCTTAGATTGGCAGCAAGCAGAGTGCAAGAGCTTTATGAAAGGAACGTACATGGCATCAGATTATTTGAACGATGTGAGTTTTTAAATTGTGTTTTTTGTTCATTTATTTGAGATTTACCAGTATCTAGGTTTAATATTAAAATTTTTGCACATTCTTTTGAGACTGTAAACCAGCAACCCTTGTGGATTGAAGAAAATGTATGGTTCTAGGGATGTATTGATACCCTCATGTTACGATTCGGAACATATCACGATACTGAACTCACAATACAATATTATTGCGATACTCCAAAAAAAGGTTAACAAAAAAAGGTACTGTTGATTAAAATGCTAAATTTGATACCTTGTGGGTTTAAATGAATAGGCTTGGATTTGGTGCTTGTAACCCAAGGACAATGGTAACACCAGAATAAAAAAAAATCATGATTTTTTCTGAAGCTGAAAATACAGAATTATTTTAGATGAATATGCTTGCACTCTTTCGCTGACTAGATATATTTAAAATAATGTCGGCCACTTTTTACTTGTAACATCAGACATTTGGCATTAGCAGGGCCCACAAATATTCCCCCATTGCATTATTATACATTATATTCAACATTATATATAGTAGTTCAATGTATACTTACACTAAAACTCTGAAAACCTTTTTTTCTCACACAGTAATTTTTAATTTGGGGGGACTATCCACGATGCATATTGTCTGTGATGCGTATTGTTGCATTATTCTGTTTTGCGATATATTGTGGCATGATATATTGTTACACCCCTACTAGGTTCTATGCATTGATTGTTGATTAGATGGATGGAGGCAGATTTTTGGAGGTTATTGGAAGTATTCTTATTCAGGTTGACTTAATCATGCAGCCTAACAATTTGAATTATAAAAATGTGATCCTAATGTTATGTGTTTGCTAGGTTAAGTAAGCATGCTTATTTTGAATAAGCTGTGTTTGTTGTACATAATGTACATTAAAGGTTTATTTGGCGTCCAAAATGGGCAATTTTAACTAAAATTTTGTACCATTAAGGTTTTGACTACACAGACTCAAATCATTTGCCTGCCAAAACATGTCGGTTTAAGTTCTTCTGTCAACAAGAGTTTCTGGTTTAATTTCTGTGTTAGTACTTACTTAAATGCACATTATTTGATCGTAGTTTTGCACTGGAATAACCAATTTGAATTTGTATATTTTCTTTGTCAACCCCAGATCTCTACTGTTCTTTCAAGCTTTCCTGCTGCCGACTTTTTCGTGGTGGAGAAGCCAAGCATCTCTCCCCAGAATACTTCTCTTTATCCAGTCATGGTCCATCTTCGGACAGTAGAGGCCATGCTATTTGCTTTCCTCACTTCAGGGAGGGAACCGGGAAGCCCTCCCAAAGTCCTTAACATGTTGCGCACAGCCATTGGCCGCCATTTCGACCTAATAGTGGGAGATTGTCGGACAAGTGGAGCTGAGACAGTGAGGAAAATGATGACGGAGTCAGTGATCAAGCGAGACCCACGTGTTCTTTTCCCTCACGACTTGTTGTTAAAGCACAGGAACTCCTTTCAGATGAGCAGTAGGAACAGAGGGGAAGAGCTGTGTGATGCTCTTCTGCAAGCTGTTGCGTTTTTCGAACTCCTGCAAGAATAAATCGCTAATGGATGACTGTCTTATTTGTTGGATTTAATTAGCTGAGTGATTAAGCAAGTATCATGAACATGACAAAGGATTTTTATGTACTTTTGTTCCCCCAACTTTTAAACTGGACCAGGAAAATTGAAATGCAACACTCAGTTGGTGCTCCACCTCTGTATCCATAAGTCGTTCACTCTGATAAGCAGTTTAAATAAATCCATTGACTGAGTGCTGTCTACACTGATTGTGCTCTATTTTTGTAAAAACACTCTGAATAACCCCTTGGCCTGAGTAACCCCTTGGCCCAAGGCTTGTAATCATAATGATGTTGGTTTGATCCCCACAAAGAAAGAGCTGAGCTCTTGAGCATGGCACTAAACCCCAGGTTGCTGCTCGAGGGGGAATGTGAACTGTACTGTCCGGGAAAGTTGTTTTGGGATTAAAGAATCTTTTAAAAAGAGATAAGGTCGTTTGTTGTCATTTTTCACATGAGAATGACATGAGTCACATGAGACTCAATCACATGAGTCTCCTGGGCCAGTGTGGAAACATCTAACATATGACAGGCCTTTTCAAGCACAACACATGATTAGACAAAAGGCATACATTTTGTACAGGCTGGTTATTTTTTATATTTTCAAATGAAGTCTATTATGCTCACTAAGGTAGCATTTATTTGATACAGTGAATATCACAACAACAAAATAATAACATTCATTACTGAATAGGAGCATAAGGAAGACATAGTCTTATAAATTAATGCCCCTTTTTTCAATAATCTAAGCTAGTACAGAACAGATGGCTTGCCGTTTTTAAATATATATATATATATATATATTTCTTCAGCATTACTTCACATCTAAATAATTAACAATTACCAATTTGAAGAAACCTCGTTTCTTATGCTTCACTTCCTTCGTATTTTTCAAGTACATTCAAGTACACAAGAGTTCCATAAACTAATCCCAGTTACAAGAAACCCCTTTTGTTTTTGTGAGGTGCGTGAATATGGTACACACAAATTGCCTTTTCTTCTGTTGTTACTGTCTGTGATTAACATGAATTTATTTTTAATATGTGCTGGTACCAAATTATTTTTCACTCTCCACATAATTTATAGTATTTTGAAACTGACCAACTCTTTAAATTTGAAAGTCTGCAGTTTTATAAACACTTTATTTGTGTGGTCTCGTGAACCTTGGTTAGTCAAAATTCTTATAGCTTTCTTCTGGAGTAAAAACAACCTATCTGTATAACTGGTGCATGCCTTACCCCACACTATGTTAAATATGGAACAACTAAGATATATATATTAAGTATATAATCTGTAATGAAGCTTTATCTAATGTGTGCTTAACGTTATATAGAATGCCAATATTCGTACTAATTTTACCTTTGATATGTTCTATATGAGGCTTCCAACTAAGTTTGCTGTCTAGGGGATAACCCCCAAAAATTTGATTTTTGGAACACATCCAATATTTACATTCTCAATGACTAATTTTGTATCTTCTTTTTTTCCCTTATTTCCAAATACCATATAATTGGTCTTATCCCAGTTTATAGACAGTTTGTTACAATCAAACCATTTCTTTAATTTTGACATTTCCCTTTCAATAATGGCCATTAATTCATTTATATCTGTCCCGGACTTAAACACCGTTGTGTCATCAGCAAACAACAAAAAATTCATATCTTTGGAAGCCTCAAATATATCATTAATAAATAAAATAAAAAGTTTAGGGCCAATTACAGAACCCTGGGGAATTCCGCATACAACAGTTCTACAATCTGAGTTATGAGTTGACTTAAAAATCCATTTATATATCTGACCCCTTAAACCGTAGTGTTGTAATTTTGTCAACAATAGTTTATGGTTAACAGTATCAAATGCTTTCTGTAAGTCCAGGAATACACTTACAAGATACTGTTTTTTTTCCATTGCAGCAATAATTTCATCCGTTAAATGAATTAGTGCAAGGGTTGGTGATACTACTGTGAAACATTAAAATTTAAAATATTTGAATACATAAGATGGAAAAGTAAGATTTCTTAATATAATTAAAAAGGTTATGCTTTTTAATATTTTTGTGGAAACTTTTTTTTTGGTTGAATAGAACATTCAAAGGAGCAGTATTAATTTTTTGAAGTAGAATTTTTTGTAACAATGTAAAAGTCTTTACCGTCGCTTTTGATTCATTTAATGCTTTCTTGCTGATTAAAAAAAAAAAACTGACCATAAACTTTTGAGTGGTAATGTAAACATACATAGTGACCACAAATAAAAATGTATTCTATTAATTTGTTAAATGTAATATATATAAAATGTCAAAACACAATATTTACAACATGAAGCAAGATTGTTTGACAAAATTTGTTTTACACAAATTTTGTGTAAAATGTTTAGTTAATTTGATTAACTATACCAATAGTTATCCTGCTGAAACACCTGTGTGGATTTAAGGGGAACTGACTATAACATTCAGAAATAACCTTGAGACCAGTTGGTTAAATATAACGAAGTTGCCTCAAAACTAGTTAGTTTTGAGAAAATCGATTTGTTTTGAATTATTTGTTTGCATATAGCACATGGTGTGATGTTTAAGATGTATTCAATGAAATTCAGACATTTTTAAATGTGATTTACTAAGTGTGCAAATACTTTTTGGAGTTACTGTATGTAATATGTATGGTACTGATGTGCATTATGACAACCATTATGTTCATTTGAGGTACTAGTGAAAATTAGTCAAATACATCTTTTAAAGTGTTATATATGTATTTTTCTCTTTTTCTTTATTTGACAAGAGTAAATTATCTTATATCAGACTTTACATATTTCTGTAATCATTTCTGTAATCAACAGTAACAGTTTAGAGGACATGGAGGTTTTCTAGAGCAGCACATTGGTCACACATCAAGGGAAATCCAAGGCCATAAGCTCCAGCGTGCTTCTGGGAAGCTGAAGGCTTGACAGGTAGTGTGAATGTCTGATAGTGAGAGACAAATAAAGAGCAAATCTCAATCATTAAAAAAAAAGATCACAAAGAATTGTGGTACATTTTTGCATATTGTAAAACAGAAATTTCCTTTCAAAGTATGACTTTAGAGTGGCAGATTTATGAATCTTGAGACTCCAAGCTGTACATGGACCAAATTCAAATACCTGACCGAGTGCTGTTCTTTAACTTTCTCTGATCTACAGATTGAGCGCAGAGTGGGCAGGTAGTCCATGGAAAGAGCAGGTTTATTGCCATGACAAAATACCTTTTTGCTGGAGATCAGTATGGATACAATTTCCTTGCGCTTCTGGACACCACTGTAAAAAAAAGAAGTCAAAATCACATACCACATGATATTAGCACACTGCCACACACGGATGAAGTTGAAGCTTCATGTAAACATTTAATACAACACACACCCAGGTGCGCAGAATTTGCAGAGACACAATTTGAGGGGTTTTTTGTCAGATGGCAGAGAAAGGGCACAAATAATTTTTTCCCATCTCTCTGAAGACAACAACTCCCTCAGCCTTGCAGCTTCCGTCCAGATTCCAGAGAGTTCAGTCCGGCACAGAAGAAAACTCAAACCTTCCACAATGGCCATTATCTCTGAGGAATTATCAAAACATTGTCCAAAATGCTCCTCTCTTGGTAAGTCCAATAAGCTATCATTCAGTGTTGCACCCATCCAACCAAGAGGTTCCGGTTTGCAATGTCCAGTTCCACTGAGAGATGGTCTTTGTAAATAACCATCCAGAAATGACATGTTGTCAAAAAACTTTGCAATGCACACCAAATGCTGAAAAAACAGCATGAATGACTTGTCTTGTCCATTTGTTTCTGAAGACAAATGATTCGTTTGCTTTGAGGGAACTGAGAAAAGTGTACAGTCTGAATGTGGGTAAGAAATATTTTTTGCCTCACAAGATGACAAATGTTTTTTTCCTCTGCATGTAGAGAGACTGTCTGACTTAACCTTGTGAACATTTGCAAAGGTATGTAACATCAAGCCTTTGACTGGCTTTTCTCCTTTAGTCTTGGGCTTTATTGACTCTTGCTGATGCGAGGATTGAGATGTGAAATCTGGAGAAAATAGTCTTTCGATGTTGGAGTAGAGTAGACCTCCTCCCGTTTTCTCTGCCAGGATCTCCAGGCATCTGCTGTTTTCCAGCTCAATCCATGATCTACACTGTGTAATTTAAGACCTATGAGACCTAAAAGCTCTGCAAGACTATCAGCATTAAGTGTGGCCCATTTTAATGCTTATTAATGTCAAGAACCAATTCTAGGATTTCAATATTTGGGGGACTCAGTCCCCAATTAGGTAATGTTTTTTTTTTTAAACACTTATGCCCATTTCAACGCATTCTCGTCCCAAAGCGCCATATACAACGCTTTTGCAAAAGCGTAAATATCCAACGCACATGGCACCCTTTAACGTCTAATGAGACGCTTCGGTTATGGTTAAGTTTAGGTATGGTGTAGGGTAAGGGTTAGACCACTAGGAGGCGCCTTCTGCCCAAATATATGTGCGTCTCATTTCACGTTAAAGGGTGCCATGTGCGTTGGATATTTACGCTTTTGCAAAAGCGTCCTATATGGCCCTTTGGGATGAGAACGGGCTCCCCATTTCACACATACTCCGTTGCACTGGTGCATGTTGAGGTGCGTATACGGTACAGGAGCAGCACACGCTATAGAGCTTTCACATATGCTGCGTTTGCAGTCCGTAACTGATCTGCGGCTGTAGCACAAACACATACTATTTTTATTTCAAACCCAGAAGTTATTCAGCAACTTTTATTAAAAAAAAGTTTGACAGCATTGCTCTTTGTACACATATACAAACTTGAATGGACATATGCACGTTTAAACACAATTTAAACAACGTAGGCCTATAATTCCATGCATTACTTCTATGTATATTAAGTTGCTCAAGCAAGTGGTCAAATATTTAACCATGCACTTATATAACAATCGCAAACATTTTAAATTAAAAATGAAAATTGACAAAAACAGCCGACTCTCATGCCTTTTTTTTTTTCATTTAAATTTTAATACAATAAATCTTGCATGTCACAAATAACTTGTTTTTCCACCTCCACGAATGAGACGAATATACTTTTTGAGGTAAATTGTAGTTTTCCTTGCTTAAAACCCTGGTCTTAAAGTAAAAAGATGAAAATTAGTATTTAATTAAATACATTACTATATTTTATTGAATTAAATGCATGGTGAAACTACTACATTTTCAGATCAATCGGTGTTCATTTTGACTACGAACTGTGCGCTGTCACTTTAATTCAGCGTTTGCAGCACAAGAGAAATAGACTCTGTGGAAACGATTGCTGCACTGTACGCACCGCACCTGGAATGGATTGACGGACTGCATCCGCATGTATAATTTCAGACGTAATGTTTTAGTTTTATCAAATGCCAGCGCTGGCAGTTTTTTTTAAGCAGTTTTTTCACTTGCTATTTCATGTCTACGACAAACGCGTACAAACATTTTGGACCTGAATTTGTACATGTACTAATTTTGTAAATGTATTTTTCATGTATAAATGCTTTATGATGTTATTTTTCGATTTGATCAAGAATGTAAAGCAATGTCAACGCTGTTTGTAAGACAAACGTGTATAAAGTTAAAAAAATTATAGGCTATGTAATCGCAGCAAACTTCAGCTGTTGTTATGAGTGTACAGTATTGTTTTAACACAGTTGCCACATGTACACCTAAATAAAACGGTACACTAAGTAAACTAAGTTTTGTGAATAACTCACAAAACTTACGCTCACAAAACTCACGCTCTCACTATGGAACCGGCAGGAATCAAGCATGTCTCTCCTGGAGTTCTGCCTCCAGTCAAGCCTGCCACTTATCAGCCAATCAAAAAAAAAAGAAAGGGGCACCACAATAGCCAATCAGAAAATAGCACTATTGTATCTAGGTAAGATTTAACGCAACAACCAAAGAAAAAAAGCATATCCTGAAATTGTTCACGTGATTCTGTCACTCCTGCTGCCTGGCTTCAAAAATTAAGAGCCCTGCTATATAATTGAGCATAGTACATACCAGGAAGGTATTAATCAGGATTAGGAGTTATTTTTATTTTTTATCCTTTGATTAATCACTTGGATCAATCATTCATTTTGAAAGCACTAATGTTTAGTGTATATATGTCACAGTGTCTGGTTGTGTTTTCTCTTGTTTGTCACTAGAGGTCCTCGTTCTCACGGTGTCCTTCACATTTGACTTCATTTCCCAGCATTCTGTCTGTCAGCTCACTCATCAGTTCATTGCACTCAGCTGTTCCCCGTAATCATTGTACCCAGCTGTTCCTTGTTAGTTTTGTTAGAATTTTGTTATATGTATATGTTATATGATTTTTTTCACGCTGAGGCGAGAGGACGTCTTTGTGGATCTTTTTGCACTCTAGAATCAACATTTTACAAACTTTTTTACTTTTCCTGAACGGATTTCATGGATGTATGGATTTTTGTATCATACCTGTTGTGGCTGGCAATCTTCTTCCTACAATATCGGCTTGTACCTGAGCCGCTGCATCAGAGTTCTTTACTATTGTCTACTTGCATTGTGGTCTTGATATCTCTTACCGACACCAGCATCAACATCAGCATAACATCTCCCCGGCTTGGCGATCAGCCACTTGCTAGCCGGCTGGACAATCTTTGGATCTACTCTGTAAGTGACATGAGGCTAAAGTACTCCATCCCACAACTGCTTGTCTTGAGGAAGAACAGCAGTCCAACATATATCTCAGCCATTAAACAACTTAAACTTCAAAGCCGACCACGCTACATCCATAGAAGCTGCCGTAGAAAGTTTGTTCTCTCCCAGTCTGGCGACTCGATTCCATCCCTCTGGTCAGCCGAGCGCTCTGTCGCACGGCATCTACGTCATCAGAACGCCCCTCTACCTGGAGTAAATAGCGTTGAGGAAACCACGGAAACTACTTGGATAAGACCCGTCTATACGGAGCAGAACATAAAACGTGGAGTGGATTTCAGTCTACTTCGTTCTTTACAGCACATCACTCCATCAAACATCAACATTGAACTGTTTAACACAAAGTCTCTCACAAATAAATCTTGTCTTATACACAGCCATATATTGGACAGGAATATTGATATCATGTGTCTTACTGAGACCTTGCATCAGAATTGTATTTTTTTGTGCTTTTTTGTATTAAATGAAGCATGTCCTCCTGGTTATCAATACTTGGAGAAAGCCCGCCAATTCGGATGCGGCGGTGGCCTAGCAGTACTACACCGCAGTGACTTAAAACTCACCCCACTGTCTCTGCCCGAACTGCTCACTTTTGAATGCCTTGCTTTCAGATGTAAACCCCCTTGCTCTATGACTATTCTTCTCATTTACCGACCTCCCAAGCAAAATCCAGCTTTTATCTCAGAGATAAATGAATTACTCACTTCACTCTGTGCTACATCTGCAAACATTGTTGTACTTGGGAGATTTTAACATTCACGTTGACACCCCCTCCTGTCATTCAGCAGCTGATTTTCTACAGCTATTGGACGGTCCAAGGCCCCGTCCACACTACTGCGTTTTCGTTTAAAAACGGAGAATTAAAACGAAAACGATCTCCGTCCACACTAGCGTTTTACCTGCGTATTAGAATTTATCTCCGTCCACACTAAAACGACTGAAAACGTGGATCACGTGACCATTCACCAACACTGGGCATGCGCGCGCCGGTGTAAACAGTGGTTGGCGAATCAGGGAAAGATACGTCATGACTGATGACACCCAATCATAGAGCCGAGCGTGAGCCTCTGCGTCATCGTTTGTAAACTCCTCCGTTTTGTCTCGTCCACACTAAAACGCCCTCCGGAGATTCAAAACGCAAAACGCAGCTGCAGCGTTTCTAAACTTCTCCGTTTTAGGTCTTCGTTTTTTCCCGTTTTAGTGTGGACGGGAGGTGCAAACGTAGCAAAAGGTCTCCGTTTTTAAACGAAAACGCAGTAGTGTGGACGGGGCCTAAATCTCAAACAGCATGTTGACGTCCCAACCCATAACAGAGGACATACACTTGACCTGGTCATTACTGACTCTGCTCCCATTGAAAATCTGCTGGTATACGATCTCGGAGTGTCCGATCACAGTCATCTCAATGGAGGTGAACTTTTCTCATTACATCAAACCAAAACGTCAAATCTATTTCAGAAACATAAAAAATATCAACCCAGACACGTTGGCTTTGGACCTTCTATAAATCCCATCGGCAAATTTTACATCAGTAAATGAATCAGTGGATTTTTATAACAGTACCCTGAGCAGTATTTTGGACCTCAACGCACCTGTAAAAACACGAATAGTCACTTTCTCACGTACATCTCCCTGGTTCACTCCAGAACTACGGAAAATGAGAACAGTCGTGTACTTGAGCGGCGTGTTTCAAAAACGGGACTTACTGCCTATCAAGAACATCAAAAGGCCTATTCAATGTTATCCAATTTTAAATATCATTAGTAAAAATAAGGGAAATTCCAAGCAGCTTTTCTCTACCATTAACCATCTCACCAAGCCACAAACTATTTCGCAAAATGACATATCAGAAGAGAAATGCAACAGCATCACCTTCTTCAGAAAAAAAGTTAAGAACATCCGCTCTCTACTCTCCAGCACCCCTGCTCTGTCTGTCCCCACTGCCGACCCACAGCCTGGGACCTTCCAGTCTCTCTGTTGTCTTCCTGAAATCTCTAAACAACAAGTTGAGGACATCATCAGCAGGATGAAGGCTTCCACCTGCATGCTGGATCCTTTGCCTACAGCCCTGGTGAAAACACACATCAGCTCTCTTAGTCCTTTAATAACCAAAGTCATCAACCATTCTTTATGCACTGGTCACGTTCCATCTGCTCTAAAAACTGCTGTCATCAAACCCCTTCTAAAAAAAACCCACTTTAGACCCTGAAGTTCTTGCTAACTACAGGCCTATTTCCAACCTTCCATTCCTGTCCAAAGTTTTAGAAAAAGTTGTTGCTGCCCATCTTCAGGATCATCTAAATTCAAATTTCCTTTTTGAAAAATTTCAGTCCGGTTTCCGTTCCGCTCACAGCTCCGAAACAGCCCTGATCAGGGTCACAAATGACCTGTTGATGGCGGCCGACACCGGCACACCATCGCTTTTCATCTTACTGGATCTTCCTGCAGCTTTTGATACGGTTGATCACAATATCCTCCTTCAGCGTCTCCATCATACTATTCGACTAACTGTTAATTCGACTAACCCTAACTGTTCCTCCTCAGTACACTTGTCAGATCAACGACTGCAGCCTCGATCTGCCAGGGTAGAGGGGAATGTAGTGAACTGCAGATCAGATGACACCACAACTCTCCACTCCACAACAGGAGCCCCTTTCATTTGCTGTGATAAGATACTGTGACAAGACAAACGTTTGATAGGACCCTCAACATAGAAATACCACAAACATACGACCATCTGAGCCAGGATTTCCATCCGTGAAGGGCCAGAATGAGTACACCAGCATCCCATTTATCACAGAATAATCCTGTCACCAATTGCCCCTTAATCACTCCAGTCCTTCATCATCCCTGAGACCAAGGTGTGAATGACCATGGATTCTCTCAAGGCCATTAAACTTGTTTTGCCTAGTTGACCTCGTCATGTGGCAGAACAAAGAAAGGCCCCAAAAGAAAGACAATCTCTACAGACTGAAAACTGAAAGGGATATGTCCTATACACCTCCTTGTTCATCCAGGGAGTTGTGCCACTTTACAAAGGCCTTTATAGATGACATTGCTGTTGTCTAAAGACTGCTTATCTAGGCCCAGCTTATAACAGATAGACACATTAGAAATGTTATCTGTATTCATAGTAAATGCCTATATACAGGGTTTTTCCTGCATAGACAATTATGAGGCGGCCGCCTCCGTCAAATTTCGGGCCGCCTCCGCCTCTCGACAAAACTCAAGTCAGGGAATCACATGATTAGATACCTCTTTTCCACCGACACGGTTCCGCTGCGGGTTCACGGCCTGTGTCCATTCTCAAACCGTTCTGCGCATTTCGACAGCATCAGAAAAAGCATTTAAACTTGCTGGTCTCGAACAGAGCAAGGTAAATTTCTGTGAAACTGCACGAGCCGCTGCCCCTCCCCCTTTTCAACATCTCCTGTCATGGCCCTACTTTGACTCCATAATAGTGTTTTTCTTAAGCTTTGGCTTTGTTGTGAAATTAAAACACTCAGACCCCATTTACACCTGGTATTAACATGCGATCTGTATCCAGATAAGTTATCCGGATAATAAGTACCGATTCCATTTACACCTGGCCACATAAATGTGTTTTTGCAAAACGGATATAAATCCGATCTTCAACTCCCGCGTTATATGCAGATTTAATGGATTGCACGCCACCAAAAGCAACAGATACAGTATGAACTGCATTTTATTGATCATCAGCTAATTTCCAAATCAAAGACATCAATAAGAGAGAGTGGCAACAGCCCTGGTAAGAAAATTTGTTTCTTTACTTGAAGATGATTGTGTGTTAAGCGTCTGTGACTTACTTTCACTTTTATTTGCGATGTTTGCACGTTGGCTTGATGAATAGCTAGACGCTCATCTGCTCATCTGCGGTGATGCGTGTCGCAGTAGCGCCGTCATATCTGACATGACATATAGCCTATATAACACGCTCTCACTCGTTTATTATTTAGCAATTTTTGGAAGGAGTAAAATATGTGGTTTCAACAACCAGATTGCGTTTAGTAAAGATCCGAACACAATGCGAGCCAGACTACCTCCAGATGTGGTCAGGCAGATCCGATCACAATCCGATCACAACGCATTTACACCTTGCATTAACATGCATTTTTTATTATTCGGATAACTTATCTGGATACAGATCGCATTTTAATACCAGGTGTAAATGGGGTCTTAGTTACTTAAAATATATCCATAGAGCCAGCCTGGCTTAGGCAATAGTCCAACATTTTTCTGGCGTTTTTTATAAAATAAGCTATCACAAGTAACTTAGCAGGCACGTAATTTACTACTGTTTTGTAATTTCATGGTGTACTAATTTACGTTGCATAAGTTAGTAGGTTTTTTTTGTTTTTTTTGTGCTTTATTTACATTCAAGTGATATACAGGGCTTGTCAGATGTTACCAGCTCAGTAACATCTGACAGGACAGGAAAGTTAGTTTTTCTGAGGTGAGGAAACTTTATTTCGAAATAAGTTATGAAAATAACGTTAGAATAATGACACTGACATAGCCTGACAACATCTCATCTGACAGCAGATACTGATTCAGGTACAAAGTGTTTTTTCTCAGGACTGTGATGGGGAGTCACGTTAGCCTCTGACAGAAAAGTCAACCGCTTTTTTATGCACATCGTTCAAAATAAACATCTCACATCAGAAAAACAGAATTTGTTGAGACCCACTTTTGTGGAATTTGTAGGCACAATAGTCAATTTAGACAATTTTTACTTTATTTCATCAATGAAAATGTAAAAATTATAGTATAATTTCATCAGTAATCACATTACAGTTACTGATAGCAGAGGCAGTTTACAAAAAAAAAAAAAAATAGTGAATTTCAAAGAGCATTGTCTTTTTGTGAATTGGGGAACATTCAGGTAAATTGTTTATTTTCCATCCAAGTATGTTCAATTTCTTAAAAAAGGTTCCCTAAATGAATGTTACAACCCAACTTTTTTTTTTTAGCCAGTTGAAGGCGCGGTACATTTTCATGTGTAGACATAATCTGGTTGTTGTTTTTTTACCACCTAATTTTGAGCCAGAAAACGTTCCATAATGACGTGCGGAGTGCACCAGATTAATGCATTTATCTTTAAAATGTGCAAAATTTTCTCCCGGGACCCCCCTAGTGTGACGATTTTACCACCTCCGCCTCATTTTTAGCCAGGAAAAACCCTGCCTATATACTTTTCATACAATCTTCTAGAGAAACCACAATAGACTTCCCCATTACCCTGCTTATCTGTTATTCGTCTGCTTGGCAATTCATGCCATTTATGTTTGTTTATGTAGTAGTTCGTATTTTCAGTTTTGATTATGGATTCTTTAATATCTCAGTAGTTTAGACATTCCTTTTAGTAGTATCTGTGGTAATTTACTCTTGCATATCTTTTTGCTTAAAATAATAAGTATTACAAATACTCTTAATGTTTCGATCCAATTTGTCTTGTAATGCTGCCCGAATCACACACTGTTCTTTTGCTGGCCAGAGGAGAACTGGCCCCCGAATGAGCCTGGTTTCTCCCAAAGTTTTTTTCTCCATTCTGTCACATGGTGGAGTTTTGGTTCCTTGCCACTGCTGCTTTGGCTTTTGGCTTGCATAGTTGGGGACATTTAATATTCAACCATATTATTGATCTGTGTTGTATTATTTTAATGTTATCACTGTGAAGCTTCTTTGATACAATCTGTATTGTAAAAAGCGCTATATAAATAAAGGTGACTTGACTTGACTAATAAATTAATCTTATTGCAACTGTGTTATTGTTGTGTTAACCAAAGGCTCTACAAGTTCACCGTAATCACCCTAAAATCCTTCAGATTTATCGGATGACCTACTCTGTCAAAAAAGCAACGCGCCAAACATGTAAAACTGATACTGAAAAAAAAAAAAAAAAATGCAATTCATGACCCCTTTAAAACATGGAAAGATAGTGGTGAACTATCATCTTCAAGGAAAAAATGTGGTTAAATGCTACATGAATACTGAATTTATTTGTTACAGATTGTTTACTTATCTTTAATAATGTTAGAAATTTATATTTGATGTATATAGATTTTAATTTTTCATCTAATAAATATGTCAATAACCACTTCAAGGCTGTTCCAGAGTTACAGGGGTGGAATTGAAATTACATTTTTAAATAAAGCAGTGGGTACCACATCCATAGGACTAGAGGCTGTTTAGTGAAATCTTCTAATGTCACCGGAGAAAAACTCTCCATGGTTATTGGTCTAAAAAGATACAAGGTATTTGAGAGGAAGGAAGAGGATTGAGGAATAATGCTCTCAAATATTATTTATCTTCCCCACAAAAAAAAGAGTAAACTGTTGCACACATCAACTGAAAAAATGTGGACAGATAGATAAAGATAAGTAAAAAGTAGTAAAGGTTTTGATAAATAAATGTTAATCTGGCTTACTTTGAGTGTATCCTTGAGAATTTGTAGTTCTGTTCTCCCTCCACCACTACAGGCCCAGAGCTGAAGCTGGAGAATACTCCGTCTGATATCCCCCTTATTCTGACACAACAGAAAAGCCATGTCTTCTGGATCAGTCCTCGTGTTCTCCACCACACACAGGCACTGCAGATAGCTCCTGATGGTTTGCTGAGTAAAAAATTCTTAATTTAAAATTTAAAATAAAAAAATAAAATAAATAAATAAATAAAATAAAATAAAATTTTAAAATTTACTTCAAATAATTATGCAATTAATCGAAAGTAATAATAATGCCATATAAGAGATAATCGAAACAATTGCATCAAAATTTGCTATTGTGACGGTAAAAAAGGTGAACAGTAATTTACAATGTCTGTGATTTTAAATATGTTGTTTTTTCTCACCAATGAAGGACTTTGGAAATGGATTTCATCAAAATGCCCCTTAAGTCTTCTACCAAAAAATGGGTCTGTAAGGAAGCAACATTTTAATACACAAATATGCTTAACTCTATCTTATGCCTTAAACTGTTGCTCACCGTTGGTCGTCAGAATTATGGGTCTTTTGGTTTTGCTCATAAAAGTCCTAATAGCGGCAAGAAATCCAACATCTTTAGGAAAAATGACATCAACCTGGGTGGACACATTTAACATTGGAAGCACGCTTAAAAAAAGTGTGAAGAAATAGAAAGGCGTTCTATTCCTATTCTAATCAGCTAATTTAGTAAGTTATTTATCAAATAAATTATTTACTCATAAATTATTTAAAAACATCGATGATGCTTTTATACACAGTCTGCACGGCATAGATACTCTACCTCCTCAAATAGAATGAGTGACATGGGGATTGATCGGCTCTGCCAAACTGATGTAGAATCTTTAGAAGTACATGCCAACTCCTTATCTCCTTGTCTCTTGTCCTTAAAACCAGACCTTTTACTTTGGAGTCTACCCGGTTTCAGTTCGACAGCTATTGCAATCAGATTTGTAATGAACAATCAAAATAATAAATGACAATTGTTTATCTAGTGGATGCTTATTATTCTTCAGACATTATACAGAGTCTTATACAATACAATGCTTTTATTTTACCCAGACATAGCATATACATCTATTAAATGCTTTAGTGAAACAGGCCTATTTTTCAAAACAAAAATAAATTAGTTAAGGCTAAATTAGCCTAGTACACTTACCATGAATGCAGCATTCAGGTCCGTCAGATGTTTTACCTACAGATTTTTTGCTACTCAACTTAAAGAAGTGAGTGAGTTTTACTGGTTGTGGTTTACCGCTTAGACAGGAAACACTGGGAGAACTTGAACTCTCCTTAGATGAAGTAACTTTTCTATTGGCTTCGTCGCCTGTGGAAAAAGGGGAGATGTAGTCAATGTTAACGTTTTAGTACATAGAGTATGAATTCTTGGTTCATCAGTTAATACTGAACTAAAACGTTCACTCACAAGGTGGAGCAGGATTTATTTTGCTTTGGTTAATGATTTCAGGTTTGAGGGTTTTAATTCTCTGTATGTCCACCTGATGAGACTGAGTCGCTTCTGTCAGCTGTGATAGAATGAGACGACCACAGCGCAGGACTGAGCTATTCACCTCAAACACCTGTGTGACCATGGAACAGAAGAAGACGTCATTATGGCTTGTTTAACAGACAGTCAGGATTATACATATTGTGATGAATGCACTGATAAAATGAAAACATATTGCACCGAGACCTTGAATCCCAGCTCCTGTGCACAGGCATAAACAGCAGCCGTTTTGCCCACTCCTGATGGACCGATCATAAGCACTGTGTTACACAGCTCCTTCTCATGGTGCGTGGATACAGTATCACCCTCAAAATCACCACAGTCCCACGACTCTATTGGAATAGAAGTTTACACATATTTCTGTTACAGAAAAATACAGGCTTGACAAATATAATATATATTATGTTGCAATAACTGCAGGCTCTCTGGCAGTTACATACCATTACTGTTTTCTTTTTTCATCCTCCTTTCTTCTTGTTGTCTTCTTCTCTCCTCAATGTCTGCTCTTATTTTCCATTCGTTTAACCAGCTGTCATTACAAGAATTAACAAAAGTAAATGCAGTTCTGTTTGTCAGTATTTTCTTGTATATTAATCATTTAAACCATTATTATTGCAAGTAGTAAAATACTTATCAGACATTTCTATTGTCAGTGACAAGTTCCCCCAGAACAGCGGTTCTCAACCTTTTTGACTTAATTATTGCTCACAACAATATACAAATTATAATACATTTTGTCCGGGAATCATTTTTATGGCTAAATGAGTTTTCAGGGAACAAAAAAAAAGTAGATATTATAGTTAAATAAAAATATAATAACATTTCTAAATTCCAAAATTTAAAAAGCAGAATGTTCTTCAGGGTTCCCACTATTTTTATTTTAAAATTAATTTTTAATGAATTTACATGATTAGTCCAGCTATTTGCAAATTACTTGATAATAAAAATTAAAAAAAATAAATAGAAATTAGGAACAATTTCAACATTTTATTTTATTATTTGCTGAGGCCCTCTGATTCACAGGTCATTCCCTTATAAATGTGCCTTTTGGGTAATATACCCTAATTGTGAAAGGAATAGTTCACCCAAAAACTTCCATTTTGTTATCCTTTTTCTTCTTTTTCATTAAAAAGTATTTTTTCACCCTAACTCGAAAATCTCATTCATACTTCTGTACATTCAAACCTGGCGCATTCAACACAGGAAAGCCAGTTAAGTTTCACTGTAATTTGTTCTACTGCTCGACCTTCAGCTTTAGCTGCCTGAATGCAAACTATATGAAACTACATGCATGTTCTGTAACACTTTACAATAAAGTTTAACTTGTTAAAATTAGTTAACAACTACATTAGTCATCATGAACTAACAATGTCCAATACTTCTATCATAATGATCATTTCAACATTTACTAATACAACAATTTTCAGATCAAAAGTTGTATATTTTTCTACTAATTAATGCACTGTAATCTAAAATGAACATGAAGATATTTTTTTAATTAATTAAGGTACGAATAATATTAAAATATCTATAAGAATATATTTTTCAGTGTTTGTTCATGAATGAGCACATTTTTATTTTAAAGTGTTACCAAATGCATCAAACACAACAGGTTAACAGGACAATTTCAATGAATTACAAAAATGTAGATTTTCTACATACAAAGCCATCAGACTCAAGAGTTACCTGTGAAATAGCACACAAGTTGTATGGACTAATTTAAGTGATTTGGTGAGGTCAATTTGTAAAGAAGGACTACGTGCCTGCGCACATATATATTAAAATGCGCATACCTATGGACTAAACGCGTGATAGGCAGGTGCACACCGTCACCGTTTTCACAGATTCAAGTTTACATGGAGAGGATAACAATTTTCAAAAATGTTCAAAAATTGCACCTTGGAACCCATTTCAAAGTTTGCGTTCTCGAGCCACCAAACACTGTTGTCGTGCAAATGAACGGCCAAAACACATTAAAAGTTTTCTGATTTAAGTTAAAACGGTGTCGTGTCCCCTAAGTTAATAACTAACGATCTTTGCAACAGAAGTGAATTCTAGAAAGCCAAAACAATATCTGTTACTTTAATTTCCTATTATCACTGTAAAGCTGCTTTCAAACAATTGACAAAAGAAAACATATTTTTGGGTTAACAACTAGGCTGCCGTCTAAAATGAATGCAGTGACATTTCACCTGTGTAGTTGGCGTACTGATGCAGAGTTGCCAATGACTTCACTAGACTGTTGAGGGTTATATTTATCTGTCCAGAGGGCATCCTGCCGTTGTAGACAACTGGGCCACGGGTCCTGATGAACAGACTCATTCTGCATTGGTTCAGTGACAACTGCACAGAATGCAGTTTGCTGCTGTCTGCGTTTTGTTCGGCTAAGTCGGTTTCTGCATTTTGTGTGAGAGTTCGTCAAACTATCTGAAAATTGCTGAAAATCCAACTTAGCAGAAGAAATACTGCCTTTGTTTGTCCTGTGACTTTTGTATGTCCTGTCATACGTCTGTTCTTGAACCTCTCGTTTTCTCTTTCTCTGGACAGAGAAAGTTGAAGGATGCTTGGAATCATCTGTTTTTTCTGCATCTGAAAAATGAAAAAACTTTGATCAATAAAAGTAAAGAAACAAAAACCTGTCACAAAACACTTTGCAAAAAGGCACATCCCACATCCAAACAGATTTACAGCAAACCAGTCATTTGTCCTGATGATTGATTAGTCAGTAGTAGTAGACATTTTAATTTAATTTAATTTAATTATCTTGGTTGCATATTATTGGTGAAGCAATGGACTGCAGAGAGCTTACAAAAGATCTGCTGGATCACATTGTGAAGAGGTGCCAATAAGCAGAAGGGTACAAAAGTATTTCCAAAACATTAGATGTGCCACATGGAATAACGTGAAGGCCATCATTAACAAGCGGAGACAATGGGCACCACAATGAAATTCCAAAGAACAGTTCACCTGTCAAAAATCTATGTAAAACAACAATGAACGTATCAATGAGGCTGCCAAGAGATTTACATTAACATTAAAGGAGCTGCAAGAATATCTGGCAAGTATTGTTCACTCGCTGCATCTGACAACAATGTCCTGTTTTCTTGGCATGGGTTAGGGTGGCCAGACAAATAAACAAACAAACAAACAAACAAAAACACAGACACAAATAAGCCTACTTTTTGGTGATGCATTATCAAGCATCATGCTGTAGGGCTGCTTCACTTCAACTCATTTTTTGGCAAAAAAAAAACTCACAGGCCTCCATTAAACATCTGAAGCACAATCTTTTCATCTTTTAGCACAATACTAATTTCAAACACAATTCTAAGTCAAAGGAATGGCTTCAAGAAGAAGAAAAAAAAAACATTTTCAAGTGGCCCAGTCCTAAATCTAACGGAGAAAATGACCACATGAAATAACTTAAACAGTGACAGTAGATCACCCTGCAATATGATCAATCTGAGGCTCTTTTGCAAGGAAAAGTGTTACAAATTGAGTTGATATACTCTTATGGCAGCTGTATTAAAAGCAAAAGGTGTTTTAACCAAGTATTTCATTTCATTTAATTGTGCAACCAGGATATTTTAAGTCTTTACTTTTTATTCCCCCTCTCAAAAGTTTATATTTATTTGTTACATGAATTTTGTCGCTTTCAATAAACGTGGAAAAAGAACTGGCATGTGTGACCACCCAGCATATTTGGGTCTCGAAAATAAGTATTTGTATATCTTTTATTTTGTATTTATGTCTATTTCAATTTATTTACAGTATAATGTTTTATTTAAATTACTTTAATTATATGAGTTTGCACTGGACAGTCCAGTTGCATTGTCTGAATTCTGAGTGACAGTTGGGAGTTGAGTATTGCCATGACAACTGTGGCATATCCTCAAACAACACAGAGAGGACCACTGGAATAAAACACATGCTGTGTCCGAAATCACCCACTACTCACTATATAGTGAGCTCGCCATTTTGTAGTGCTGTCCGAATGCATAGTGATGATTATTATACCCTATATAGTCCACTCGATGTATCCCAGAATGCATTTTGAAAAGTAGTGTACAACCGATGGTCACTAACCCAAGACCTAGATAACATCATGCATTGCGCTGATCGTAAAAATAAGTTATAATCATGTGTAGAGTAGCGCATTGTAACAGAAACGGACAGAAATGACTTTTAGTTTTTACATTTTGGAGAAATAAGCTCAATATAATGTAATGTATTTATTTAAAAAAATCTATTTAGCCTTTTCAGTTCCTGCTCAGCTCCATCTGACAGATGATGTAAATAACGGCACTGAGAGACGATTGAGTAGTGTCCGAAAGTGGTGTTTCTATTATGCTGGTGAGCTCACTATATACTGCTCTACTATGTAGGGGGTAGGGGGCAGTGGTTTGAGTGGAGATTTCGGACACAGCAACACTTTTGTCTCTCTCACTCTCATTTATCACTAAAGGTTAGTAAAAATGATCAAACTTCAGAAACAACTATTCAGATGCTTCTACTATTAGTTCAATTGGGTGTTTGTTTCATGGATGATTTTGGTATAGTTATAATAGAAAAAACTAAAATACTAATACTTAAAAAGTCTGTTAGTGTATCATCTGTGTGAAACAACTGTAAGAGAGTCTGAAATATATTGTATTATTATTATAGTTGTTTTTTGATAGTGTGTTTATTTGTTTATTTATTGAGAGTTAATAGTATTGCAAACTATAATTAAATAAAACAACACAGAGAGGACCAATGGAATAAAACACAGTTGTGTCTCTCTCACTCTCATTTATCACTAAAGGGAGTTCTACACATGAATTTAAAAGGATTCATTTCTTACATCTCAAAAAGTAGTAATTATAAATAATAGTGGTGTGTAAATGTTTCATGCGCTCTGTAAATACAATAACAAACATCTATCTGTTGCTTCCTCTTTAAAATATTGAGAGGTTGGTTTGTGAGTATCTATTTGTTGGTAAAACCATCTATTTTCCTACCCAAAGCAGAACTCTCCGAGTCTTCTTCAGGTTCAGTTCTCTTCCTATGGAGAAGAGTGAGAAACCTGTGGATGGGAAACTGCAAATTGAGTATCTGAATCTCTTCTAGAAACTCACTGCTGATTTCATCGGGAAATTCATTTCTCCAGCCAGACACCTGAGAACAAAAATAAACACAAAGACTAAGCAAATTGTTCTACTACACCAAATAATCAACAACTATAATCAGATATTTTCATAATCATACATAAATATTTATTGTTTTGCGACTCTTATGAAACAGCTTTAAGCAGACCATGAAGCAGCAGACCCACCATTTCCCTGAGGATTTTGACATTTGTTGCTTCTCTACAGATGTGCTGAGTCCGAGGCGTGATGGGAGTCAGGGTTTGGCCACTCTCATGGTGTTTTGTGCTCTCTGGGATTTGTCCAACATGAAGTTCTGGCTGATCTATCAAACGGTCTTCACTAGTGTTTATTCGTAAACATCTGGGCAACACCTCTTTATCAGTGGCAAAATGGTCAATGTCTGGTTTAAAGCTACCGTCACTTGAACAAGCAGGAATGGAGACAAAACACACACCCACCTTGCTGCTCATCCTCTTAGTCTTTAATGTCAGCTTATTGCGTTTTAGAGACCTCTTTGTAGATAACTCGTTTTGAATTGGAGAAACATTTTGTATTGTTTGAGAATGGTGTCCTTTTCTTGTGCTTTCTGTGAGAAGATCTGGTACTATAGGAAGAGAAACTGAATGGTCTTTACTGTCAGTAACGTCAGGTATAGCAGCATCTGCAAATAGATTTCTTTTAATGAGAATAACGTCACAAGATGCATTGGACTCCGGGGTCTCAGTCATGGGGGTGAGACTGTTTCCACAATCAGTAAAATGGTCCAATCCTTTGTGTGTTTTTGTTCGTTTCAGCCTGTTTTTATTTGTTTGGGGTGCACCTGGGTTTAGCATTTGCTTTCCGTCTCCCGGTTCTCTGCATTGAAAAGTCCTTCTGTCGGAGACACTTCTGGAAGAGTTCTTGGTTATTGTAGGCTGAGGTAGAAAGAACGGTGTTTCCATTTTGCCACAGATATGTAACAACACTTTTAACTGCAACAAGCAGCAGTCAGCCGTTGTATCTTCATATCATAGTTAGCCTGACAGTTCCCATTTCTTGCTTTGGATAAAAAGTAGCTCTACAAAGAAGATTCCAGTGCGCATTGTGTGCCTAAAATCACGGAATTGTTAGATTTCTCTTATGGAATCGGATGGACTGAGATCTTACGGTCTAATAATAAATCTCGCGCCCAGAAAAAAATGGGCTGAGCTGAGCCGCCTTCTACGTGTGACGTTCACCTCCGCCGAGTCCGCCTATTGGATATGCCACCACGCAGGCGTGACTTCACGGGTGCAAAAACTACTTCCAGTTCAACATATAAAGAATAAAAACAAAAAACGAGTATTTACCATAGACAGGTATTTACCATGGTATTTACTCGTAAATTAATGTACTTGCACAACTATACTTTCGTTTACTTATCACATAGCGGTAGTTTCCGGTTAGAGTGTTCATCGCACGTCCATACATGAGAATGAAGTTTACGTTTTATGGATGCCAATTGATTAAAACAATTAATAATGATCTTTGTATTATCTTGAGCCTGCTGGAATGTTACTATAAATATATTTTCTTTCCAACTGTTCCATTCTGAATAATAAATAGGCTAAGTATTTATCCACTAGCCTAACCTGCAGTCCTGTCTTGTCATTTTAATGAATTTGACTAATAAAAAGTATTTCTTGTGTGCATTTGTGCTTTATTCCTGTCTTTTTAAAATAGTTGAATGAATAAATGAATGAATGCTCGCAAGGTGCCTACGATCAGAACGCACGCAGCGTAGAGAATGACAGTCAACATCCCTGAATATATTTTGAGCATGAACATGTAAATAGTAAAACGATTGACATTGAAAAATGACACTGAATGATTACAATATTTATTCTAAATAAATAAATGCTCGTGTTTCGTACTGATGTTATTTATTTGTTATTTACAGCATCGCGGGCACTAGTGTAGACGAACACTGACATCCTGTGGTAAAAGTGAAATAATGGCATATTTTTTACAGCCTCTGAGCCGCAGCTTTCTCGGATTGGCTTGGTTTGAATTTAAACTTCATGTTCCGATGAGTTTTGAACATTCTGCACACGGTAAACATCAGAATATCCCTTCTTCTGTCATTAATAATTTCCAAAATATAAAATCTTATTACAGACATTAATTTTAGGTGGTGTTTGTTCAACTCATTGACCGCAGTACAAATTGCTCACAGAATATATCCTGTGAAAGACACATTATTAGAGCGTTTTCATCTGGATATTGATTACAGTTGCTGTTTTTGTAATTGTGAAAAAGAGTCTATTGTGCACTTATTCTTTGAATGTCCCTATTCTTCAATCTTTTGGAATGAGATGTCTCAATTTCTAGGTTTTAAAATGAATTGCAACCTTGTCTTAAATATGTCTTCTGTCTTACTTCATACAAATGACTTTGACTTTCCTATAAGAAAAATGTATCGATTTGAAAATGTTATCGATATGTTTCTATTATTAGGAAAATTTCATATTCCTCAATCTAAGTGGACTAACTCAAAACCCAACTTTGATCATTTCAAAACAGCCTTTAAAATGTATTTTGAGTCTGTAAAATTAAAAAAAAAAAAAAAAATCGAAAAGCCCAAAGATCTGTATGTCTGTGATGCCCTCTGCTTATTTATTTTTTTTCTCGTGTTTTTTTTCTTATTTTTCTTTTTCCAAATCATTGTTGTCTCATGTTTTAATGTTTTACTTATCAGATGTTATACTTATCAGAAAATGTGTAAAAGAAATGTCAAGAACTTGATATCAAACTCTGTGATTTTGAAAACTTAATAATAATAATAATAATTAAAAAAATAAAATAAAAATAAAAACATAACCGGAAATAAGTGATATGTTGTTTCCAAACGGAAGTGTGTTGCGAAGTTCAGAGCAAGTGGTCCATTGATGCTCTAATATTGTAAATGTTTTGGCGTGAAATCATGCTGTCGTATAGAATGACAATAACCTCCAGAATTGGTGGTCCCATTGCATTTTTGAATTGAACAACTAATTTAAATACATTTAAACCGAGCACTTACACATCTTTAATTTGTAAATAATTTTCTTGTGTACACTAAACTTGTGCATTTTGCAAAGAAAACAAATGGAAAGAGTAAGAATGCTGTATCTGATATACTTTGGCATATACAACATCAGAACATTATAATAGCAACAAACTATTATATAACCACATTACCAGTAGTAACATCAGTTTGACATGACCTACAAATTATTCCTGATCCTCATTCTAAATGGCATAATGAGGTTTGTTTACAAAGATTTATGAAACAAGGATTTCTTGTTGCCCAAACACAGGCAGCACTCTTTTCACAGGGTGTGCATTATATTGCTGATTAGGAAGAAGAGAACTGGGGAAAAAGAAAAATATATATACACAAAAGAAGCCATTCTAAGATGGAAGGACCTCATATGTGAGACAAGAAGCTGTTGACAGAATGTAATGTATATATTGATTGGTCCAATCTAAAACCAATAAAAGAGCATCTGTAGGTTATAAAAAAAAGGAAATGCAAAGCTGTTTAGCTTTCAAATCCCACTTGAGAAACCTGAATAATACAACTTAAGAGTCCATGTCAACAATTCTGATTCTAAAGCCACTGAACTAGTAACACAAGTGCTACAATGTGCTAAATAGTCACTGAACACACAGTGGTTAAAAAAAGTCAAAATGTGTACGGAAAATATTGATTAACAGTACTCCCATTTCTACAGTTCACTTCTTTAAAAAAAAAAAACAAGACTATTGTACACATGACTGCTGAAATGATAATGGTTTACGAAACACTGCACTGGAAAAAAATTGAAAAAATTGCATTAATTCATTCAAAAGCACTTGAGTCAGTTCTTAATACCAGCAGCTAACTCACAATCGGGTCTCAAATGGGCTCCATATTTATAAATGAGCATATGGGCAGATCAGAAATAGAACTCATGTTCTAAGCCACCTCAAAACAATAAAATGAGAGACTTATTCCAAGGGATAAGTTCGAAGAATTTGAGTTCAAATCATAGGTCATGATATGGTCAGTTCATAATTATTTTGTAAAACCAGCTGTTGTCAGTCTGAGACAACACTTTTGGTGCGTTTGCCATGTAGTGAAACACCCGAGGACACTGCGTGACCATTGCAAGTAGCATCCGACAACTCCTGCCCCTCCTCTAGTTCAGGGAGTGACTCCTCGATCTCCTTCAAACGGGCCATGGCCCGGTCAATGGTTGCTATGGTGACCAGGTTGAAGTCATGCAAGTTGACCAGGTGAAGGAGAAAGTTCCGACACAGACTCCGGCGAATTATGTGCGGCCCGCAGTTCTCCACAAACAGCATGCTTGCCTGACTCATCTGATTATCCGCAATGAATCTGGAGAATGGACAGTTGCTAAATAAGATGCAACAGTGTTTTTGTATGTATATGATCAATGTTTTAAAGGACAAGTTCGGTATTTTACAATTAAAGCCCTGTTTTAAGATAGTTTCTGATGAAATAGAATGGTTAGGATTGTTTTTTAGACAAATGCTGCTGTCACGAGAATTTTCGGTTTCTTTGTTAGCAACCTCCCACCTTTACAATGGTAACATAGGTGCACTGGAACAATCATTCATAAAAACGCATAAAACTTTAGTTTACAAAGATGTGAAACTTACCGAGTGGTCTGGGGTGTTCACTGATATGATCACACAAAAATCACCTCAAAAGATGCTTTCCAACAGTGTTTTACCATTCGTTATAAAACGCCTCACAGCCGGACATTCTTCCGTTGAGAGCTTGAATAATAGACACTCCAGCCCAGTTGGTGGCGATAATGCACCTTTGCCAAATGCAAGCAAACCACTTGTATACACGCGACCTATGCACGCGACTGTATAAGACTACAGAAAGAATACAAACAACCCAATTTCCATTTCCAGGCGGCGGAGTAATAACGGACATCACAGAGCATACAATACAAGTCAATGGAGTTGGACAAAAACTACGATAAAACCTGTTGGAAAGCATCTTTTGAGGCGATTTTTGTGTGAGCATATCAGTGAACACCCCAGACCACTTGGTGAGTTTCACGTCTTTGTAAACTAAAGTTTTATGCATTTTTAGAAGGATTGTTCCAGTGCACCTATGCTACCATTGTAAAGGTGGGTGGGTGCTAACACAGAATCCAAAAATTCTTGTGACAGCAGCATTTGTCTAAAAAACAATCCTAACCAATCCGGTGTGATCAGTCTTGGCTGGTCCCTGGAGCGTACGATCACACCGGTGTGATTAGAACGTTCAGTGCATCACATCAGCAACTGCTAAATTCAAACTTGCTCTCGCGCGTTGGCTGGCGCTCAGCCAGAGACAGACGCACTCAGTGCTGTCATATCACAACTATTGAGTGTTTTCAACCACATAATGTTTAATTTAGGTTTCAGACATTTAAATACACATGTACTAACAAAACAATGATTTTGAGTACACACAGATGTCTATGGAAGCGGCAATAATAATCCTTTCAATTATAATAAGACGACACGTTTTATTCATATCAGATACACATTGTGTAAGTAGCTTAACATTTGACCCTATTCTTCTCCCAGTTCACCAGCCACTTACTATCATGTATTTCGTGAGAAGTCGAGGAATTGACATAAATCCAACAGATCCGATTCTCTGAACTGAAAAAGAAACTAAAATGGCACCGCCCATTGTGCATACAGCTCAACTAACGTCGTTATAAAGATGTCTAAACAACAAAACCCATCAACTTGCACATATCTGACGATCGGAATATCAGTGTTTCATGATATAGCTAATACATTTTTGAATATTTTTAATAAAAAAGGGAAAATGACATAAAAGCAGATCATCATTCATTCCGCGCTCTGTTGTGGTTGTGCTGTGTCTCGTGACAAGCAATGACGCGTCACCATGGAAACATTAAAGTGGCAAGTTCTAAATAACGGTCGCCTTGAAAAACTCACGCTGGGGGGTCAGTTAGAATATTTTAAACTTACGTGTGAAAGGGTTAAAACAGGGCTTTAATTGTAAAATACCGAACTTGTCCTTTAAAGCTACTCATAAACTGTTTAAGGAAATTAAAAGACAATATGAATGTATTCTTTTACCCATTCTTCATGACGTGAAGATTCCATAACTTCATTACTTCCTTTTCTCCTTCATTCACATCTGTGAATTCTTCAATTTGCTTCATGCAAAACAAAACATACCATCAGTGCAAGTACATAGTGCAAGAACTGAACCGTTTTAGTGAAAGAATGATTTTCATATACTTTTTTTTTTTTTTGAAATAACAGTTTCTTTCAAAATGATGGAAGCAAATAAGAGACATAACTATTGGAAATTTAACAGCCACTGAATACTTAGTTTTGAAATATTTTATTCTGAACGATAAAAAAAAAAAATCAACTTACAGAATTTCAGATAAAATACATTCAGTTTGATTAAATTCGACTGCTCAAATTCAGAAAATTCAAGTAAAATATTCACAACATCCGGGCTACCCCGGACAGACCATGCCTATGAGGTGCCAGACTAGTGGTCTATAATGTATTTCATTAAATAGAACATTTAACGAATATTTAATTAAAAATCCAATTAAAATTATCTGGTGTATTGTAGGCTATAGGTTTGTGTTTCTGTGCATTGGTGTCTTTTGTGTACATGTACTGTATGCTTTTATGCTTGTCAAATAATGTCAAACGTTTTCTTAAAGATTATAACATCTTTGAAAAAAAACAAAAACAAATCAAAAACACTTTAACATTTCCGGTAGCTATACCAGTCAGGCCAGTTAGATATTTTGCTGCATTCACTTCAAAGGCAGTCTTTGCAGATTTGACCATCTTTCTCACAGATGCCATTATCCTATTCATTTGATGCTCTCGTCGTAATGACTTGCACAGACAACAACCCGATGTTGGTGAATAAAAGTCAGAGTCATTGTTATTTCAAGAAACGAAAAATCTGGTTATGGTACAGTGATTAGTTATGAAATCTTACTACATAAATTCAATCTTATTTAATCCTCCATATGAAAGTTTATCTGCTTTAATAATTTATATTCATTAAACACTAGTTAAAAACAAGACGTTTGTACTGATTAATGTTGTCCATAAATCGAACTTCCATGCCTCTTATATAGTAATTATCTATTACTATGTACCAATGAATTAGGCTACTAATGCCCAGAAACACTCGGTCTCTCTCGCACGCACTGAAAAGCTAGGTCTCTCTCGCGCGGTTCGCTTCGCTTTTGTCCAGTCTGGTGCCTCATACATGCCCACACCGGGGGGAAAACAATCCAACCGTCTCCATTGATTTGCATTGCGAGAGGCTGCCTCCTTGTTACTTATGACTTAACAAAAAACAAAACAATGTTTAGAAGCTGTTGTGAGACAGGTGTACAGCAAACAAGCTAAACAACCCAGAAATATATTTTTTTATAAGCTGTCAGGCTACTACTCTGAGAACTACACCCACTGGAATGCAATATAATATTGTAAAAAAAAAAATAATAAAAAAAATAAAAAAATCATAATTTTAACCATGTTTGCTTATTTCACCACCCTATGTGAACCTGAGAAGAGGAGATATATTAAATTTACCTATTTTTCCTGCTGATGCTTCATGTCTTATATTGCCGGTAGCCTATACTTTTGTCTCTTTAAAGGTTGGCTTTTATGGTTCGGAAACGTATAAAAATCTATTTCCATTTTTTTTAGCTTGTTTGCTGTACACCTTGTCACACAGCTTTTAGGCATTTTTCTGTCTTTTCCTCTCACAATGCAAAGTCAATGGAGACAGGGTGGACTGTTTCTCCCCGATGTGGGCGTGGCCTAAATATGCTCATTCTCTACACAGGCTCAGCTGTTTTTCCTATACTGGGAAGCCCGGATGTTACCATATGAATATTTAACTTGAATTTTTCGATCTGAATTTGAGCCAGGGTTCCTGCACACTTTTTAAAGTAAATTTAAGGCTTTTTAAGACCTTTTTAAGACCTTTAATACCATACATTAGGGGTGTGCAATATTGACAAAAACATATCTCGATATTTTCATCATTTTGTTGATAATAATTAGTTGATATTTTACTGATTGTGTTTTTGTGCTGGTGCCATGGCTGGTTTAGGCCTGTTGTTGACAGCAGACTCACAGAGATATTTATATTTTTCATATTCCATGCAGTGGTCAGTTCACAGCAGTGACAGAAATTATTAATTAATGTGCAATATTTGCCACCTTAAATTGATTTCCAGGGGCATTTTCACCTAAAACTTTCTAAACTTATTTAGAGTTATGCATCACGTTTTATGTCAATTATACTTATTTATACAATAATATTTAATTACACAATAATTATACAGTACCACTGTTAGCAGTCAAATTTAAATCATTCAATCAAAAATCCATCTTAGCAGTGCAGAGGTGACGCAGAAGCAGCATTAGAAGTGGTATTAATATATACACTCCATTTTGTTCAAACGGAAAAGAACCAAGTGATTGAATCGTTAAAATGATTCGTTCAAAACGCGGATTTCCTTCAAGAGATCATCACTGTCTGTTGCATTGAGACTCTGCTACGGTTTCATTTTGAAATTCTAGTCGGCGAAATAAAGGGAAAACAAACAATATCGATAATGTTATGGCTAAAAACTAACTCACAATGTCAATTTATTTTTAATTTAACTATTGTATAACATAAATATCAAACTTGTGCACGGGAAAACGGCACTCTTACTGATGTGATATTCTAATATAACAACATGATATAAATATAAGGCAAAAACTAATTTGGGGGCATACCTATAGACCATTTCACAAGATGTAACCAACACTGGTCCAGAAGCACTTCCTGTTTCAGTTTGTAATTGTTTTCTTTATTTCACATGTAAAGAAAACATCTTAAAGATGTTTGTTTAACTTTTTGATTCAGTTTTAAATGTTATGTTGGTTGTATTTTATCCCAGCTTTTATGTAGTGTTAAAAAACTGAAACAGGAAGTGCTTCTGGACCAGTGTTGTTTACATCTTGTGAAATGGTCTATAACCATAGACATAATAAATAGCCTACATGTCTATGCTTATAACTGCACACATCACGCAGTGAAAACACGAGAGACAAATGCGATGTCAGCTCACACTCACAGTGCCTCGTCCATCGTTAAAACAATTAGAATATCATAATAGACAATACACGTCGCACACCTACGCACATAAAGAATTAACTTACGACTGAACTGACATTTGCCAACTTTCTTCTCTCTTCCTCTCCTGTCTCGCGTGCAGGAGACAGACGTTATTCTGCCGCGAATGTGACTCGAATTGTCACGTGAACAAGCAAATGCACAAAGATAGATAAAAATTAATATGTACGCAAATTAGATGGTTTTAATTTGGAAAACATTAAGATATGACTAAGTCGAAGTGTCATCTAAAATTTAAGACCTTTCATACGTAAAATAAGACTTTATAAGACTTTTAATGGCCTTAAAGTCCCCGTGAACCGGAAGTTGCAAACGATTTTTCTCCAGTGCTGTGACGTATTTCCAAGTGAAACGGAATATTGAACAGAGGGCAGGGTTTTACTCTAGCGCTCCTCCTCTTCATCTCTCGCTCATAGCAAACTAACGGTTTGAGGGGAGTGGTTAAGCGTTTCCCCACCCAAGTTGTGAAACCTACGTCATCAGAAAAAGAAACCGTTCCAGACCGGAAGTTACTTTTCAGATTTTGATTAAAGATTACTAAGGTAAAACATTTTTTAAATATATTTTTACTTGCACGGATTAATTGTTCACCACAAGACTAGTAATATGCGCTAACAAAGTAAATAGGTTCAATTTTGATTTCACGGGGACTTTAAATTTTAAATATCTAATTTAAGACTTTTTAAGGACCCGCGGCAACCCTGTGAGCAGTCGAATTTAATCAACCCGAATGGAAAGTATTTTATCTGAAATTCTGTAAGTTGATTTTTTTTTTTATCTGAATTTGTGAGCATTGAAAAATATTCATTGAAATTCAGGCTTTTAAAATAGAAGATCAAGAATTTTCATAGGCCTATTTAAATTTCAGAGGTAATTTTGAAACAAATGAATTCAGATGCATGGTTTCCAAAGTAAAATAATTTAAAAGGGGGTTAATTCAGAGCAAATAAATTCAGATAAAGGTTTTTCAAAATAAAGTATTTAAAAAGTACAATATTCAGTGGTTGTTAAATTTTAAATAGTTATGTCTCTTATTTGCTTCCATACAAAATGCAAAAATATATTATTTCCGTGCTGAGAATGGAACTTGATTGACCAGTAGACTAACCGTGGTGGTCTTTTCTCTGAGCCACTCTGGGTCCCTTTCATCCTCGCTGTCCACCTCCATCTCCTGTGGACGGAGGGGCATGCAGCTGTCACTGTGGAAATACAGACGATTATGTCCGCTCACATAAGTCCGCTGCTGCTCGGGCTCACCGTCCTCTGACTCCAAAAACTCAGACAGGCTTGGCTTGGTTCGCTTTGGCCTAAGTGAAAAAAGTGGGAGATTATACAACCAAGGGTATAAATAAAAAAGGAATGTTCTGCATTTATCTGCATTCAATTTTAAGAGCTTGCAGCACCATTGATTTTATCAAGAAAAAAACAAGAGTGACAATACATGCATTTCATAGATCAATTATGTTCAATATGCCAAAAACATGTAAGGTGGTGTAAATGCCATTTTTTTAATCAAGTAAAACTCATAGGCCTGGTTTTACAGACAGGGCTAAGATTAAACCAGGATTAGTGCAAGTTGCTAGCAGTTAAAACAGCTCAAACATGCACTTTAGTCTGGGACTTGTCAAGCTTGAGCCTTGTCTGTGAAACTGGGGATAATTGTTTAAACAAAACCAGAGTGGTTTTGATTACACTTATTGATTCTAACATTGATTTAAGGTCGAAATTAAACGGAAATCGTGATAGTTTTTGACATATCCTAATAAAACAATTTTTCAAACGAAGAAAAATAGAGATAGGTAGGGCTTGATTTGTTAATCTGGAACTGATCACTGTGATTTGCTAATTGCAACAATCATTTTATGTGATTGACAGTTTGCTGGAAAGGGGAAGGATTCTCAGAATTTGGTATTGCACAAGTGTAATGCCTGGCTCTCTTACCATTAATTTAATAAATAAATAAATATGTATATGAAAAGTTCAGATGCAAAAGCCTCTAAGTGCCATTTGAAATTTTCTTCTAGAATGATAATTTTTATCAAGCTTGTATATTTAAGTTCAGTGATTTCACTTAAATGGCAATGATAATTACCTATTAATTGTTATTTCAGTGACATTACTGAACTTAAATATACAAGTTTGATAAAAATCATCATTAAAGAATAAAATTTCAAATGGCATTTAGAGGCTTTTGCATCTGAACTCTTCATATGTATATATATATATATATATATATATATGTGTGTGTATATACAGTATATATATATAACCCTACAGTAAACAAAAACATTTTTTCTTTTCAAAATACTGTGACATATTCAGACCCATTACATACCGACAAACAAGTATGTGGGTGACAGCTGTCCTTTTAACAGGCCCATTGCGGCTGAAGGCAAAGCCAGGCTGACTGTGTATGTCTTGAGGATTGCCGACATATGAGCCATCATAGCACTCATTTATGGAAACGTCTATCCGAGCACCTTTAGGATGAGGCTGGAAAAAAGGGAAAATTTTAGTTATGTGACTGAATTCTTGTAATTGTCAAGGAAATTTAAGAGACACAGCCAATGATTATTGCATTATCCCTAGTTCTTGTGCCAACAAAAGTTCATGCATACACTAACTATGCAAGCAATTATAAAATGAAGAAATAGGAACCATTACTCCAAGTATAAAAAAAAAAAAAAAACTCATTTGAAACGAAGCAGGCAGATATTCATGATAGTGTTCTTCAGTTCTCACCACATAGTTAAAGATGAATCTATTGTGGGAGATTTTGAGGTGTTTAAGCAGACTGTAGAGTTTACGGCAGTTGAGTGTGCACCAGGGACAGTGCAGGTCGTCTCTGGCCTCTGTTTGCTGACGAGTGTTATTATTGTACAGAAACTGTGGACAAACAAAAAAACAGCATATTGCATAAAGTTTTTAATTTTTTATTTTATTTAGATGGTGCTCCACTAAACCCTCAGTGTAATTTGTGTTTTCTTACTATTTGGTAATATACTGGACTTTAAATAGGCTATATGTAGAATTCAGAAAGCCTTGTTTAGTGACACTGGTGGCCTTTAGGTGAATTGCAGATGAACAAACTCACTCATGTACGCGTAATGTAAGAAACTGAACATGATTCAAGGCCCTGATAGACTTTATCTTTCATTCTTTGCTTAGAGTAAAAATAAGTTTGAAATACCTTGGTAGTGATATACTGTTAACAAATATGTGCTGCATGCTTTCCTCTCAATAACAAAAGAAACACACAACAAAAATTATTACACAGCAACAATGTTACTACACAGCGCTAAGAGATCTAGTGAGATGCATTCACATTTCTCCGTTATTAACCGTAGATCTCTATTAGATCAAACAGCGCTGACGTGGAAACCAGGAGAAACATTGTGCCGTGAATGAACTAGTAACACTTTTCGTCCACAGACCAGCAACATTCACCATGGATTTAATATAGTAACACTAACTGGAACCAGTTTGGCTGGAATGGTGAAATGCTTTCAAGTACTTCACACATCTTTTTCCAGCACTTCAAAATTCAAATATTATATTAATAAATATATATTTAAAAGTTATTTTTAATGTGATGACCAAAACATTATTTGTTCATCCTTCAAAGATGACCCCCATTTATAAACCTGAAAGTTTCAAGATCTAGGAAAACTCACACTTATTTAAAAATATTTTTTCTTTAAACAAATAGGAAATTTCTCTGGCATTTCTTTCTTTTTGCTGTATCGAAAACGTACCGAACCGTGACTTTAAAACCGAGGTACGTACCGAACTGTGATTTTTGTGTACCGTTACACCCCTAGTGTTTGCAAATTCAGAATGATTTGATTTAAGACGATTTACATTAATTCATAATTATGATAAAAAGTATAAGGGACCTGTCATAATTTTGGGTATTATTGTTTAGCAATTTACCATTTTTTTTAAATTGCCTGTGTTTTTGTTGTTTTGTCTCGATCGGACTAATGGGTCTTCGAAGATAAAAGCAATTTTTATAAAGCTCTAAATGACACCTTTACAAAAACCATAAGGCAAAACCTGGCATGTTTGGTATCATTGGACTCGGCAAGGATTCAAGAGTGTAAGGAGGTCACGCCCGTGAAAAAAAAAACTGTGGCTTGAAAATTCTCAGGCTCCTTCAGGGCATTGTGCCGATGACGTATACAGAGTTTTTTGAGATACGGAAATGTTCTCATTAGCCGCATTTCCACCGCAATTACCAGGAACTATTTGTCCCAGGAACTTTTTTCACAGGAACTTTTTCCCCCCAGACCGCTTGCTTACTGCGTTTACACCACGGGCTAAAGTACCGGTACCGGGGTGATTTTTACCCGGAACTACATTTAGACCCTGGTTCCTGCGGTGTAAACACAGCGAGAACCACCCCAAAGTTCCTAGTTCCTGGGGAAAGTTCCTGTGGTGGAAACGTGGCTATAGACTATCAATGTACCCTGGACAAAGACACTGCATGCCATCTTTCATTAAACTAATGGTTGGATGCAGTTATAACCATTTGTATGATTTTTTTCCATTATATGCCAAAAACCTGAAAATGTAGAAAAACCTACGATTACTTCACAAAAGTGAGTTTTTGGAAAAAACCCAAATACCTGAAAATGTACCCAGGGTGACGAGCCAATCCGAGGCATGCATCTTGTCTGGCTTGAGGCAAGGATTCCAACGATGCAAGCCATTTGAGCCTACGCCTAACGGTTGAGGAGTTATGAGCCATTTTGTACTTTTGACCGATGTAGCGCCCCAATCAAGCCGATCAGGGCGGGCCTTGGTAACGTTGTAGGCGGTGTGACTACAACCAGACCCCAAAGTTTCAAGTCTCAGCGACTTACTGTTCGTTCTGCCAGATCAGTTTTACATGGAGAATGCTGCATCATGGGAAACCATCGTGCTTGAAACCCTAAAAATGACTAATCTCACCAGCGCCATGCCGACCAATATAACAGCGCATTTGGCACCATTCATTCAAATTTGACCCATAAACCTCTGCTATTATTATATAGCAAAGGAAATTAGTGCGGTCAAATGGCTACTAGGTGCATTGTAGAAACTATATTAACCCTCTGGGGTTCTTCGCCGGTCACACATTGGACCTTCGCGGTCATAAGTGACCGGACCCCTAAAATAAAAAAAATTAAATTTCAGTAAAACCAATGAAATGAATTTTTGTTCTATAATATTTTTTCTTTTTTTCTGTGGTGTTTTGAGAGAATTCTATGAATATAATTAATATTTATGCAATTATGATCCGTTTTTTCCCATTGATGATGATATATATATATATATATATATATATATATATATATATATATATATATATATATATATATATATATATAATTTTTTAATTAATGCTGTATTTTAGGTTAAAGTAGAGTCTAGGCTCTTAGAGAAACTTTTTCAAGCAGATCAGCGCCACCTGTTGGAAGTAGTGAGCATATTTATCATGCAATGTCATATTTTAACCACTAGATGGATATACAGCTTTCTGTAGAAAGGATTGTAGATTGTAGTTGTTTTTGGACATTAATTTACTTTTTTTTCAGGTTGTGGTTAAGAGATTCTCAAAGACTATTTTTTTCAAGATTTTTGTTTGTTTGGTTGATTTAAAAGGTAATTAAATGGTAATTTGTTGTTTTAAATTGTTACTTTATAATACAGTCAAACCTGAACATTGCATTAGAAAGAGAGCAAATAGAAAGCATTTTGCTACCCATTGTTTTACTTCTAACTTAATAAAAATGCAATTCTTTCAGTCATACATTTTTATCAACCCTTTATAATAAACATTTTCAGTAAATTTATATATTTGTAAAAAATGTATATATTTTATTGAATGAACAGTAACTTATTCAAAAGGCAACAGCAACTAAAGCAAACCAAAATAACAACAAAATTATTTATCAAATATTAAATGAAAAATAGAAAAATAAAAAAACTATAACTATATTTACATATTATGTGCATATTACTTACATATTCAGTGAACAGAAACTCTTATTCAAAAGGCTGAATAATTATTCAAAAAATATACTTGCAGTATTTTCTTTTTTTTTTTTTTTGCCATTGGAGAATGAACTGTGGGCTGGGCTCAAAGTGGCAATATTTATATCCACGTTTTGTGTGTGTGTGTGTGTGTGTGTGTGTGTGTGTGTGTGTGTGTGTGTGTGTGTGTGTGTGCGCGTGTGTGTTCAAGAGAGAGACAGTGTGTGACTTTTGCATTTTGGATCCAATGTCTCCCCTTTACTTGATTCATTGATTTTATTTCACATATTCGCACATTTCTCTGTTACAGTTTCAACAGTCACAAATTTCTCTATGTGTGTGTGTGGGTATGTATGTGTGTAACCATGTTTATTTTGCAGGCTTACAGTCTCATGCTTTCAGTGCTGTGTTTTATTTCTTACATTGATGCAATAATTGCTTTTATTTCACACATTTCCCAAAATTAGCTTTTGCAATGACACACGTTCATTTGTGTGTGCGTGTGTTTTTGTGTGTATAAGAGTGTGTGTGAGTGTATCTGTCTGTTTTGCATTTTTGATGTTTTAGAGATTCACCCCTTCACTGCTGTGTGCTTTTTTTCTGCATCGTGGCTGATTTGTAGATTGTACACACAAAAAAACTCAGTATTTTCATATTTTTGCCAATTTCCCATTCATTTCCTATGGCGGTCATTTTTGACCCGAAGGTCCCGAGTGTGACTATTTTTTTTACGACCACTTAGACTTTTCAAATCATGTCCCCATTTTTTTGTGTGTTCATATACCAAGTACCATAAAAGTCACCAAGTTTCGTACAATTCCGATGAAGCTACGATTTAAAAAAAAAATTATTTATAAAATTCCTGAAATAAATGACCCAAGTACCCCAGAGGGTTAAAAGGGTGATGAACTGAGAAATCAAATTTTCCTTGAACTTTTGACATCTAAGATGTCATCATATTATAAGAATATCCTGTAAGTTTCAGAACTGAAAACGTCCTTGTTAGTCCAATAAAAGCTTTTATTGACACCAGCCCCAGCAAACGACTCGTTTTTAAAAGTGGGGAACTATGTCGTCAAAGAAGATAAAACACCACCCCGCAGAAGAAGATCAACTCCTACATGAACACGGCCGGTTTAGCCCCGCCCACCGATTCGTGCATTACACGCATAGCTAAATAACATACCTCGTGATGACAAACCGGATCGAGCCACCGAGCAATACAAAATATTGTGCAGTGCCTGGTAGAGCTGTCGCGATAGTCAATATATCGACTTATCGCACGATATATGGAAACCAGTGCGATCATTTTTGGTGCCGCGATATATTGCACCAGATAATTTGTTTTACTATTAAGAATAATAATTAGATTCATTTTTACAATAAAATGAATGTCATGAGCATTTTAGTTGATCGCGCTGCCTCTGTCATCTTGTCTGCACGCGTCCACCACACACACACCCACAGGGAGAGAGCGGACACCGGCAGGCGTGAACCAACCAACTGCATTTTAAAGTGTTCTCGTGACATCTACAGCGAGCCAGACAGTTAGGAAGAACGAGTCCAACATGGAATTGATTTCAAAGCCACAATCTTCAGCTCCGGTGTGGGAACATTTTGCTTTTAAGCCGAACAAGAGAGGAGAGATAAACGTGAACGAGCGGGTATGTCGACTGTGTTTTAAAACAGTAGCAACGCGACGAGGCAACACAACAAACTTAAAATCGCACCTAAAGCATAACTATCCCACCCAGTTTTTCAACCTGGGAACAACAACAGCCGCTGGAGTTGGAGAGGGGCCTTCTTCCAGACAGTTATGTTGCAGATGCATTTTCCCGTCCCGACCGTAAACGTGACAGCGCGAAATGGCGCACACTCACGGATAGCGTAACTCTCAGTGTTGGTAAATTTCACTTTCTACACGAACTAGTTCAAAGTTCAGTTCACACATTTTAAAATGAGTTAGTTCAGTTCATAGCTCATACTTCAAAAAAACTAGTTAATTTATAGTTCTTTTTTCCATGTTGTGAGCTTTTTTATTAGGCTGTTATTGTCACAGCCCATACAACCACAGACAACAATTATTTTATCGACGGCCAATTTGCGCAGAAATGTGAGATTTTTTTTCCCATCCGCACTGACCTCATAAAATCCGTTTAAATTATCATACATCTCCTCACTCGCTGCTTTGTCGACGCTGGCCGCGGCGCGGTTGGTGTTGCCAGATTGGGTGTTTAAGGCCTGTTTACGTGTGTTTTAGCCGGGTTTTCGCCTGGAAGGCTCTATATACAAATCGGCACCCTATTGTAAGGTAAGAGTTTAAACTGATAGAGCGTGCGTTCGCAGACACCAGAATGAACGCGTTCACAGTAACGTTCATCAGGCAGTAATACAGTACATTCTTCAGTTCACTCAAATATGAATGCGTTCATGAACTATCGTTCATAGAACGCGTTCAGGCACAACACTACTCCCTATTTAGCCAACGAGATGCAACCATTATGCACGGTCGAAAAACCAGCATTTAAAAATATGAAATGTCCTGTTGATGCATCTGTGCCTTTGTGTGAGACACTTTAAAAGTTTAAATTGACATATTTCTTTGTTTTGATCTAGTTTTTGATACCTGTCACTTTTTTGTTAACGAATGTGTATTTATTTAGGCTACTTGTTTTATTTATTTGGGATATATTTTTTCACATTTCACAATGTCTAAATATTGAATAGAATAAGAATACAGTGTACTTGCATTATAATGCTATTATATTGTCATAGGTAATCAGTGGCATAAAATTGTCTGAAAATGACAATAATATCGTTTATCGCAATTAATTTTGGTGCAATATATCGCACAACAAAAAGTAGTTATCGTGACAGCTCTAGTGCCTGGTTGTGGAAGAAGACGCTGGCTAAGCTTCCTCTGGATTCCAATAGGAATGCAAAACTTTATTTTTTCATGACATTCCAACTGATGTGGTAAAACTGTCTGTTCGCTTCATTTCACTGAGAATTGTTTTGTAAACAAGTCTGGATTTGCAGACCGATTGAGAGTAAAGAACGGTGCGGTGCCGTCTATATTGGCTCTGACAGGAATGGTGCAACACACGGACTCGAAACATGAAACGTTATGGGCGATTCATTCCGGTTGCCATTTTACAACATTGGACGTTTTCCCCATGTACACCGACGAGGTGAGTTGAAACTCATTATAATATGCAAAACTGTTATCCACTCATAAAAGTACACTACCTGCTACTGTAGTGGAGCGGGCATGTAATTATTTTTTATTATTAGACATCAAAAAGAATGTATAATAATTCAAATCATGTATTATTTTTTTTTTAAATATATAGATATATGAAAAAAAATTCACACTAATTCTGTGTTTTTGCTGCTAATAAAATTAAGCCATAAAACACTAATTTTATCATAAACTTTGTCAAATAATGTGCTGCACAATGAGCTTTACTGTTAAAATTAAAACATGGATTATTCCTTAAATTCAGTTTTGTTTAAAAAATTCATAATTTACTCATATTAGTGTTAATGTATTATTACATCCGGACATTTCCTATTTCTACTGTACAACAGTAATATATTTCTGTCAAGTTAAACCGAACTTTTATTTTGACGGGTTGCCGTGAAGCCCTTTGGAGTTTCTGTGTGTTTGTCATGATCGTCATGATGATAGTTTCACAAATGAAGCGGTTAAATGATCACGAAGTGACTTTCAGAGTGGATCTAGAGCCTGGAGAGAAAGTTCAATAATTTCTGTCTTCATATAGGCAAAAAAACAGCGCAAGCGTCACACGTGTGTCTTCAGTGTATGTGTGTGTGGTAAATAAAACTGCGCGTCGGCTGCACCAGAGCCGTTGAAAAACATATTTAACGGCTCTGGGCTGCACTATTCATTCACACAGAACATACGATTCATACGAACAGGATTCGTATTTAAATAGTATTTGTGGTTTAATATTCACACACACTAGTCTATATCGCAATTTTTATTTCAAGTGTACTGAACCGCTTTCTATTTATTCCTCGAAAATATACAGTAAAATCCTTTTTTATGACTGGATTTCGTCAGCATTTTAGGGGGGGGGGGGGGGCGTTTTGGGGGGGGCGGGCCACCCCCCTAAAACAATGGTAGGGGAAACACTGGATGGTGAATGAAACTAAGCGAACGCACAGGCCATAGTGTGACATGCGTAAACCAATGGTGTAAACATAATTATCAGGATTCAAAAATACAAAATTAAATAAAATAAAATTATTACAAGCAGTTTACAAACTGGCAATTTAACAAAAAAGTCATTAATACATTAATTCTTACATATAGCCCCTTTAAAGACTGCAATATATCATCATAAAGAGTTCAAAATATCTACCTGATAAAAGATGCGTAGTTTCTGTCTGGGTTCACAGGGGGACAACTCTCTTCTGGTCTGTATGCTGGTGCTCATTGAATCCTTCACCGCTGAGAGAATAAAACATATAACAACTATATTTCACCATTATATTATGTATAAGAAAAAGGCAATCATCCACTATGTTAGATTATAGTAAGAATTTAGTATGTTTTCAGACCAAGCAGGCCATAATTGCTTATACAATACAGGGCTCAGTGTGACTTCTATGGCGACCATCAAATTGTCTTCATTTTCCAAGACATGACCAAAATTTACGTTAGAGATTTCTTTGTAGCCACCATTTCAATCCCATGTGTAATGCAGCTCACTGTCACTGAACGTGTCATTGATTGATGACGTAAAAACACATCTTGACTGTCGTACAGTCTGACATTAATGACAACTGAGATCTTATGGCTCGTTTCCACTAAGCGGTTCGGTCCGGTACAGTTCAGTACGCAATTAAATGCGTTTCCACTGTCAAAAGTTGTGGATGGTACCAAAAAGCCAAACCGTACCACTTTTTGGGTACCCTTCCGTTGGGTTACCTCGCACAGTGGTACGGTACTAAAAGGTGGAGCTAGACTCACTGCAGAACGTTGATTGGTTGACAGAGTATAATCACTTGCACATGCTACAAGGGCATTAGAAGCACCATTTCTTTATAGGGGTGGAAATCTCTAGGCACCTCACGATTCGATTACGATTCAGAGGGCTGCGCGATTCGATGCTAAAGCAATCTTTTTTTTGTGCGTGATAAATACTTTGCTTTAAAAGTACAAAGTAATGATCCAAAAATAATTAACATACAATATATTTTATTAACATCGCAAAGAACCAACAGAAAAATAAATGTGTGCCTGAACTAGCAGCATAATTGTAGTAAACTAATAATATACGATAATAACAACGACCGGTACAGCCGAGTGTTTTTCCTCCTCTGGGTGGAAACGTGTCATATGGCTCCTCATATTTGTCGTGTTTCCGAAATATTTTAGTTTTATTCTACAAAGCTTACAAATAGTGTGGCTCTTGTCCAGCTCCTTTCCCCCCTTCAACTTCATTGAAGCCAAAATATTTCCACACGTCAGCTTTTAAAGGGAGTTTGGATTTTGCGCAGCCATGACGTCTTTATTATGTGCACGCCACAGACGGTCCGGCAACTGCACCTCCACACTTCAGAGTTCCGTCTTTTGCGTTCCGTCAATATTACATTATTATATATATATATATATATATTTATTAGGGCTGTGCAAAAATTTATTGTAATTAATCGCATCCAAAATAAAAGTCTGTGTTTACATAATATATTTGTGTGGTGTATACAATTATTTTGTATATATAAATACACACACATGCATGTATATATTTAAAGGATTAGTTCACTTTTGAAAAAACTTTTGCTGATAATTTACTCACGTAATTTACTTACGTCACGTAATACGTAATTACGTTCAAAAGGTCACAGGCGACGTAGCCGGAAGTACAGAATCAAAATCGTCTGACATCGTTGTTTTACCTTTTAATTCATTTTTTTGTAAACAGCGTTTGAGTTAGTTTGCACGTTCAACCTATGCGTTCAACTTGTAAACACTGACTCTGTACTTACAGCTACGTCGCCCATGACCTTTTGAACGTAATTACGTATTACGTGACGTTACAAACGCGCCTCACAGAATAGAGCAAGGCTAGCATTTGTCCTTAGAAAAGTTACATTTTTGGAATAAGTTTTGAAATAACCGATCGTTTCGCATGATAAGACGTCATCGTCTGGTGTCGTTTAAAGACATTTGAAGCTGCATCTGAAACTGTTATTGACTGTCTTTTCGCCCTTGGACCGTCTGGTTCCCATGTAAGTCCATTATATGGAGAAAAATCCTGGAATGTTTTCATCAAAAACCTTAATTTCTTTTCGACTGAGGAAAGAAAGACATGGACATCTTGGATGACATGGGGGTGAGTAAATTATCAGCAGAAGTTCTCAAAAGTGAACTAATCCTTTAAGAAAATGTGTTATTCATATATAAAATATTTATATTTATATAATATAGATTATTTATATTTATATATATATATATATATATATATATATTTATACACAGAATTTAAGCGCAAATAATTCCTAAATGTATACATGCATGCATAGGTATTTATATAGACCATTTTGCAAGATGTAAACAACACTGGTCCAGAAGCACTTCCTGTTTCAGTTTTTTAACGCTACATAAAAGCTGGGATAAAATACAACCAACAGAACATATAAAACTAAATCAAAAAGTTAAACAAACATCTTTAAGATGTTTTCTTTACATGTGAAATAAAAAACAGTTACAAACTGAAACAGGAAGTGTTTCTGGACCAGTGTTGTTTACATCTTGCAAAATGATCTATATACAAAATAATTATATACAGCACATACAGCACACACAAATATATTATGTAAACACAGACTTTTATTTTGGATGCAATTAATCGCAAATAATTTTTGCACAGCTCTAATATATATATATATATATATATATATATATGTGACCCGCTCTGGCAAAATGAGTCGGAAGTCGCAGCGTTCCATTTTAAGATATGGGCCGATTATGTGGAAAAACAATGAAATAACAAAAAAATTTTTTTTTTGCTAATTTCAAAGAACAGACATTCAAAAATAATCTCCCAAAGTTTCGTAGTCCAGATAATTGAGTAAAGGTATTTAAATGACGATTAAAGTTGTCAAAGATTTAAATTCGCTGAAATAAACATTGCTCTTCTCAACTCCCCTCGTCAGCTCTGAGCATTTCCCGGGTAGCCTATCCGCTGAAACGTTGAACTCAAAGTGTTGAACTCACTGGAGGCTTCTAACCTAAGCTTAGTGAGTATACTTATCTGCAAGAAGAATACATGTAAGGCTGTAACGATCACAACACTCAGATCCACGAACCGTGTCGCGGTGTGAGAAGACAGAATCACAACACGTCCCTTAAAATCCCGGAGTTATCCCGGAGTTATCCTCCACACCTTTAAATTACTATTAGTATTATTTGAAGTTAACGTTGCATTTTTAAGGCTTGCATTATTTTTATGGGCTGAAATTCAACATGGTTGAATATTTAAGCTGTGAATATTTCAATTAAAGTTTCAATTTCAATTTAAAATCACACACTACACTGTGTGATTTTTACCCCCATCTAGCAGTGAAAAAGTATATGACCATCCAGTGAATATTAGTTTCTGTTTCTGTTACTCATCTGTTAGTGTTCCTTTAAGTGATGAGATTATTTTAGAAAACTATTATAATTTGCATTAATTTAATTTGTCAGGTAACATATAGGTTACTTATGACATATACGTAAAATGAATAATAGCTTTATGTTTTCGTTATTTTTTTACCATTTCATTGCTAACATCAGTTATCAGGTTCAAGTAACTTTTATCAGTGCTATCATTATTCTGTATGTTGTACGACATCACTAGCATAAGGCAAAAATACATTGTAGGCTATATCATTTTCAAACTGAAGTGTAGGCTAGTCATAGTAAGGTGTCATAGTGTGAAAAATATTTAGATCATACAATAATACGTCTTATATGAATAAGATTACAGGACAGATGTGAAAGTGAAGGTGAAAGCCTCACTTAGAAACAGCTAACTAATGCTGCGTTCCAGGCAACCTGTAACCCGTGTTTTTCCAACCTTATGCTACCCTTGAAAGTGCTGGAACAACAGTCAAACACTTGACTGTCCCACCCGTGAACTCGTAGTGTGCGGTGTCAGAGGTGAGGCGTTTATTTAGTAAGCGTGAGCGCGCTGGGGCGGGCACGTAACTTACATTCGCAGCCTGACTCATATGAGTATTCAATGTGCGGCGGCTCGCTGACAGCAACAGCTGACTGTTTTGAATGAGACGACTCGGCTATTGTGAATGGGGAGCGCTTTATGAACATTCTGTGAGCAGCGCCGGGGACAGTGTGTCTGTTCGGGTGTCTGTTAAGAGTGAGCGCTCGTGAGCAGGAAACACACATAACCTGAGGGAGTATAACTGGCCGTGTGACAAAGCGGGCATAAGCTGGACACGAGCGCGAGTTCGCGGGCGAATTTAATAACGCGGAGCGGTGTTAAGTAATTGATCCATATATAAGGCGCTCCGGATTATAAGGCGCACTGTCGTTTTTTGAGAAAATTAAAGGCTTTTTTTAAGTGCGCCTTATAGTGTGGAAAATACGGTACCAGTCTCAAGCAATACCCCTCTTCACATTCGACACGGTGCCACGCGAGCTATGTCCCTCTGGCTATGTATTTTCAATGGCATATTATACACTAACAAGAATACTTTATTACTTGAACGAAGTAAATATACATTAATGAGGACATATATTTTTGAAAGAACTAAGTGTTTTTTCTATGAATCCACTAAAAAAGTTACACAGTGTAGCTTTAAAAACATTTCAAACACATTTTCATTATTAAAAATTCAATACTCCATATTCACCGTTCATATTTCACTTCCAAAATTTTCAAACTGTTTAAAAATACAACCTATATAATATTCAAAAGGCAATTTTCCGTCCATTTAATTTCACCTTGAAAATTCGCTTCCACAAATTCAGTGGTTCAAATTCAACAGAAAATACTACGTTGGCATCCAGGAACTGCAGGAAAAGCAGTAGATTGCCTAGCATATTCTCCATCTGCTGTTAGTCCGCTTTACCAGCAGGGGGTGCCCGCGCGTGTTGACAAGCACCAAAGCAACAGCTAGAGATGATAGGCCTTCACAAAACGTCATTTGCTGAAATGGACAGAGCGATGAGTACGAGTTATAATTTATATGTGTGTGGAAAAGGTTGATTAAGATACACAAGCGTTTACTCAAGTGTCTAATGAGACTTATTTTTACCCCTGTGCAAAGTAAGGTGATTTGTCCACAGCAAAACTAAATTCTCTCGCTGTTGGCATTGATATTACGTTTTAGTAAAACAACTGTAATAAACTGAGACAGAGTGAGTTGTTTGTTTTAGTCACCATGACGGAATACTAAATTGATGGCTGGGTTTTACATATTTAATGCACCCAGTATATGAGAAAAATATGATAGAATTTTTTTTTTCTACACATCCCTGCCTCCAGCTCTGTGCATGTGATCAGCTCTGGGGCGCTGGAGAAATCGCCCAAGAAAGGTGGGTCTCTGGAGCAGTTTAGCCAATTGCTATTAAGATATAAATGTTTGACATAACCTATAGCCAATCAGCGAGCTCAAATCAGGTCAGCTATGGGCGATTCTTTATCAGACAGCGGACTGTCGGAGCTGTGCGGGCCTGGCTAGCTGGATGCGGTCATGCTAATGCCTTGTTTTGGTGATTACTTTTTAAAACAACAGCGACAGATCCAGCATGGACAGTTACCGGAGTGAGGGAAGCAGCAAATGTCAGAGAGAGTAACTAAACAGTTTGAGTTAAATTTCAAGAGCAAAGTTTGTGCAATTTGTTTGTTTTTGTGTAAGAATGACTCAGCCTTGTAATATGGAATTAAATAATTACTGACTTTATCACAAAGCACTGGTATCATGCAGTTTATGTTAAAATGTGTTTGGGTGGTTCACAATAATAATTATTATTAGTAGTAGTATTTATATAGTGCCTTTCCAACACCCAGGGTCACTTTACAAATATATGTAAAGGCAGTAGGGCTGTAGTCAAGCAAAGAAATCCTTAGTCGACCAAGGTCTTGTCCTGCGCAACGATTAGTCGACTAAAAAAAAATGTTTTGATTGAACATTTTTTAGACAATTGTCATAGAGCATTTATAAAACAACGAAAAAACATCAAAAATAAATAAAACTATAATAATAATGAAATTCTTTGAAAATTAAGTGATTTTTTTTTACTGCAAAAAGTGAGGAGCTCTGTCCTAGGTCTATGGTGACAGTCACAATCGCGCACCTCATTACACCAAATGCTACAAAAAATATAACTGCTATCTGCCACATAATGAAAAATCGTAACAAAAGCTCTTGTTTATACAGGCTGTATTTTTCTTTACTTACAAAGCTATAGGTTAACTTTTGTCCAGCTCATCTAGCCATCTAGGCATTTTAAAGGGCACCTATTATGGAAAATTCACTTTTACATGGTGTTTGAACATAAATGTGTGTTGGCAGTGTGTGAGCAAAACCACCCTAGAATGATACAAATCCACCCAGTGTTTTTTTTTTTCAATCTCAATAAATCATATGCACTGCCTCAGAAAGAGCTGTTCTGAGATCCAGCTCTTTGTGACGTAGAAAGTGAGAAAGGGGTTTGATTGACAGTGTGGTTGTGGCATAGACCCCTTGGTGATCTGTACACACATCCTCCATTGTTTCAACGACAGCCGGTAATGTCTCTTGGAAACATAAGTGTTCTGTTGTGGACTCGTGGGTTAATCCTGTTGTTGTGGCTTAAAAATTAGTCCTCAAGTGTGGATTGTCGTCTACTGTTTGCGATCCACCGTCACCTCTAGTAAGTGTATTTTATGATTTTTGAGCAAGTAGTCATTTCAGTCTGTCAGCCAATTCATCAACAAATGCGTCTAAAGTTGTCGTCGTCGACGTAGGATGTCTGTGTATATAATTTAAACATTGTTTGTATAGTGTGTAACCACACGTTTATAAATATATATTTAAAGATATTGTATTAAAAACTGCATATATGTTGTTCTTTAAGTTAGCCATCTTCTCACATTTGCCACAGAAGCACTTATATGACAAGTAAACATGACGCCACAGGTCCCTCGCATAAATGTAATTTCGCTTGTATGTAGCAAACATTATCACAGAATGTGTATGTAGTTTCAAAAAAATGCGCCAGCATTAGTGTTTGTGTGCGTCTGTGTGTGTGTGTGTTGCACATCCATACTTGCAAAAAGACGCGATAACAACTCTATAATTACATAAATGTATCAAATAACCATACCGAGACGTACTGGTCCATTCTCATGTATTTATTCTCCCGGAGTCTCTTCGTACTATTTATTAGGGCTGCAACTAACGATTATTTTGATAATCGATTAATCGGACGATTATTTTTTCGAATTGGATAAAAAATACATTTCATTTTTTTGTTTATTATAACTAAATAAAACCCTAACAACACTATTTTGTGTGTTAAACAATCTACTTAATGCATTGCAGACAACTTATAAAGAAAAACAACAAATAAAAAAATTTATACGACCATAACCTATGACAAAAATGCTATTGTAAACTAGATTAGTGGGTAACTCAGCAAAACTTAGCCTAGAAATATCACAAGTGCACAATATAAAATAGTCACAGGGCGGCGCGCAGCTCTTCAGTGTCCGCCGCATTAAAGTTAAAAACACCAAGACTGTGTATTATACAGTATCTATGCAATATTTTATTAAGCCTTTTCTTTTAACAGTTTTAAATTTCAGTTAGGCTACTGTGCACATGAAGAACAATTGAAGAGTTCAGATGCAAAAGCCTCTAAATGCCATTTGAAATTTTCTTCTTTAATGATGATTTTTATCAAACTTATATATTTAAGTTCAGTAATTTCACTTAAATAACAATTAATAGGTAATTATCATTGCAATTTAAGTGAAATTACTGAACTTAAATATATAAGTTTGATAAAAAATCATCATTAAAGAATAAAATTTCAAATGGCATTTAGAGGCTTTTGCATCTGAACTCTTCAATTATAGTGCGCAGACACTACTCAAGTGTTGTGAGCTAACAGACACTTGTAGAAAGTGATTAAGTTACAGCAATAAAAGTCTAGCAAGATAGAAACCATCATAGACCTTTATCTACGGATCAATTATAATAATAACATTGAATCATCTTGGAAAGAGTTTCATCATGTTAACTGTTGTAATGCGACGCGCTGTTTGAACACCGAATAGAGAATGACTGCAGTGGAGGGAAAAGCTTAGGTTAACTTGAATTTAATGACTTAAATATACATTTCTATCTCACATTATACTATAGTATGGCTTCATAAAGTATACACAATTAACGTAGGTCACCTATTTTGGTTTCAAAACGACGAATTTGCTGAAAGGTGAATGATTTTCGTGTATGCTGCATATTGATAGCGGTTTCCTGATGCCCGCAAATTAGTTCAAACTCACGGAATCAAGAGCGCGCATGCGAGACAGAAGATATTGATAATGTGCTCCAAACCGTCCGTGTTGCGCGCGCGAGGCAGGGTAGAGCGGCGAGGGAGAGAGACTGCTTGTGTGCCTCATGAAGCGCGCATGTAAGAAGCGCATGTAGCATGTAAACAATCCCTGTGACGTAATCAGACCAACTAATCGATAATGACATTCGTTGACAACGATTTTCATAATCGATTTTATCGATTAGTTGTTGCAGCCCTACTATTTATATATTTCGATTCAAACGTACGCTGAATGACATTCAAAACGGCGCGTCTCTCACTCTCCCCTTCTGCTTACCGACTGCCATAGGTTTCATGTTACGCCCTCATCCAAAGGCAGGGTGGGGATATGCAGCTCATTTGCATTAAGGTGGCATACACCCATAACAGCTCATTTTTAATCAGGTCCCAAAATGACATTTTCAAATGGTTATAATAAATTAACTATGGGGTATTTTGAGCTGAAACTTCACAAATACATTCTGGGGACACCCAAAACCAATATTACATCTTGTAAAAAGGGGCATAATAGGTAAAACAACACACAAAAAAACAAAATAGCCTTAAAATCAATCTGAAATAGGCTGTGTTGTAAGAAGGCGTATAGGTTTATTTTTGTTTGTTACATTATTTGGGCTATTTTCAAATGCGTCAAGTGTACAAATAAAACGAAAACATATTTAGAAAACACAATCTGAGTCAGCATGATAAAGCCGTTAAAAGGGCTGCTCACGTCTTTTGCACGCTCAAGATCGATTTCAAATGTAGGCACGCGATGTGGAGCAACGCGATCGCGGTCACCTAGCTCCACAAAAATGTAGCCAGACAAAAGATTTGGATTTCTTGGACATTTTGCCGACTAAACAAGTAGCGTGAACTGAATGAATACAGCAAAACTACCTACCGGGGTATATACCTTACTGAGCGCGAGCAGCAGCGCAGCCAGACACAGGTGCGGTTCCCGAGTGTATTATGTGTGTGCGCATTTACAAAAAATAGCCTAAATTAAATCATTTAAAGTTGGGGATAAAACATTTATATTTATAATACAGTAATAAATAACTGCTTTATAAAGGAATAAATATCAAGGAGTAAATCATTGAAAATGTATTTCTATTGGTAAAAAAAAAAAAATGCGACCAATAAGAATGTCAGTCGACCAAGACGGCATCGACTGATTAGTCGACTAAACGACTAAAGTTGACAGCCCTAAAAGGCAGTGGTTCTCAAAATGGGGTAATGTTACGTACGTGAGGTGACAGAAGTGGGTACGACCTTAAAACCACTACACTAAAAGACTCCCATGTTACAAGACTACTGAAACCGACAGAATATGAAACATCTGCCACTGGCGAAAACCCAAACTATTGTTTGCACATACTCCAAGAAATTAGACATTGACGTTACGCTAAACCACGTTGTTGTTGTTTTCCCCCATTTCACCTTACGTTGCAGTCTGGTTGACTTTGAATAAATAGGCTAGTATAATGAAATTTAAGACCTTCGTTAAAAAAATTAAGACTTGGACAATGGAATTTAAGACTTTTTAAGGCCTTAATTTAGGAACACAAAATTTAATACCTTTTTAAAGGGCATATTGCAGGTTAGAGGACCCAACGAGTCAATGCATAGAAAAACAATGTAGGAACTAGATTTTCTTTAAAATATACTTATAAATACGCTACAGAAGCTTCTGGAGTCGTTTTTGTGAAAATGTTTTACTTCCGCATCTGAAAATGGGCGTGGCGGGCGTGACGCAATGAGCGGGAGACTGGGGAGAGCGGTCGATTCACACAACAGGAAAACAATGGATCGCAATGACATTTCAGACGCTGAGGAAATACTCGTATAACTGATCAAGCCATAAAGTTATAAGCCTGCTATGCTAAAGAGAGCAGGGACAGGCCAGGATAATGTCAGACAGAACGGTCAGAGACAAATTGAGTTGTGATGTGAGGAGAACCAATGGAGAACAGGACAGGTGTCTTCTGGTGAGAGATGTGCTTATAGATATACACGCTCGCTAACGATATACACTGCTCACAATACTGTACAGATTATTATGATCCTATAACAGGCCAGCAGACATTAGTATGTTTAGGGTAGATTTATACTATTAAATGTATAAAAACTTTACTAGAGTATATTTCTATTGTACTAAAAGCAAAATTTTAATACATATTTTTCACCTGGGTTATAACAAACAGAAAATTAAAGATTTGAGTATTTAAACAACCGATTTTGTTTTTCAATTACAAGTTGCCTCTATTTAGGGCATGACAAGACTAAGTTACCTATTGAGAATGAGGAGGTGACGTAACGCGTATAACTCCGCGGTGCATTGTGGGAGGGATCCGCCATTTTGGGAGGACACGCCATCCGTTGTCATGGTTACTTCGACCGTGAGACTGAGAGAAATAGCGACAGAAAAGGAGTGCAACTTGATATTTATTTGTATTTTTGCGATAAGGCACACTTTCTTGGGAATAAATGAAGCAAAAGGAGAGGGTCTCTATCGGGAGAGACTACATAACAACACTAAGCAGCGTTATTTAGAGAAACTACTTGACATCAACATACAGTAGGGCCCGTACGACCTGCTACAGAATGGACGAAAGACCCGAAGCACTACCACTTTCACACACCTTGACATCGTCAAGCACCTGGTTTGGTAACAGTGCACGTTACTGCTACACAATGCAAGAGTTCAGAAGCTTTAAATCATTAGAAGCTTATGAACAATTCTGCCGTGGCTGGGTGCAAGAGAAACCCCCAAACCTGTAACGTTAAACTGCGAGAATTCAGTCAAACTTGATGTTTCAGGCTTCATTCATATGTGGAAATAAATCTTGTTTTGAATCAGATACGTGCATTTGCAACGTCAAGCAAACAGACAAAACATTCCCCTGTCAATGCGAATCGTACGTCATTAAAAAAAAGTGTCTTTTTAAAACATTTTGCGGTACAGATATATCTGTAACAAGTTAAACAACTCTAGTTGAATAACAGAGTATTCATTTCGTTTGTTTGTGTTAAATAAAAGGCGAACTGTGCTGAAATGTATTGCTTTTGAAATCATGCTTTGCTCACTGTTGCTCATGCTGTTGCTGCTGTCAGTTTATCCACAAGCAGTTTCTCTAAATAAAGCTGGCTAGCATTGTTATAGAACCACTTTCATTTCTCTTCCTTCTCCATATCTTCCAAAGACACTGCCGTGTATCGCTAAAATGTAAACAAATACTGCGCTGTGCTGTCTCTCTCTCGCTATTTCTGGCATATTTAGTCGCGCCTCTGTGTAGATCTGAAGGCGTTGCCCCTGGAAACCGATAGTGTATCCTCCCAAAATGGCCGACCGGCTCAGACCCCGCCCAAATCGGCACGTGACTCCTCACTCTCAATATATCACACTATTTGATGCCATTGGTATAGTATACGACGATCAATATTCTTGCTTCGGCATCTCATGTTGATCGGCGGGATGATAATCATTTGATCTGAAGTGAGCGCTACATACGCGTTTTCCGAAGCCGATGCGGAAGAGAAATCCCGTTTCTTCACCTGCACAAACCGCACCAGGAACGAAAGATATAGGGCACAGTCCCTTTTCTTGTAATGGAAACTTGTGGACTCGACCTTGAAGTACTGACAGGCCTGAGTTTATGAAACCGCCACAAACACAATAATTTACCATGACGATGATAAATTAAAATACAAAAAGTACTGAAAGCACACTGACTGACGAGCGCTCTCACTGAATACCAGCCTATTCTTCACTGAGCCGAGGCTGGGCTCCCTGATATTACGTCCAATGACGCGATGTTGGAAAAAAAAGCCGTTTTTACTAGCAGTCCAAGAAACGCTCACTTTATCTACTAAATTAGTGCCCTTATGTTGTTTTAAAACATTTTAAATCCTGCATTAACTTTTCATATGGTATTTTCATACAAGGTTATCTATTAATTTCGATTTTTTTTTGCACCTGCAATATTCTCTTTAAGATTTTTAAAGCAGCTTTCTGTTATTTTTGAAATTTTGCTCTCGGGGTCCTCCCATAGTTGGGAAACAGTATTGTCTTCTACTACTGTCCTAAAAACTGTCATGGTTACACTAGGGAATACATGCGTGCATTTGTTGACAAGTAATACCCCTGAACTCTGCAGAAGGAAGGAGTTCTCACATCTTGGGCAGACTCCAGTGTTGCGTGTGAAATGTCTTCATCCCAGGTACATTGGCATATATTTCAGCATGTCATATGAATATAGTTTCATGGGCTTTAGTTTTTTCAAACGTCAAAAGATTACGTAGCTCATGTTTACAAGCCAGTGTCTTAACATTAGCCTATTGGCTACTGTTTTACATAATTGATATGCTAATTCAATTCAATGTTTATTGGTAGATAATAGCCATGTCGTCAATATTATAATATCAAGCTACCATACATGAATCTGCAAATTTAAAAAATCGATTTGCATTATACCCTGAGGCAAGACACTTTCACCAGAAAAATAAGTAACAAACATGACTATCACAGGGTATCTACCTGCACATTTTTTAACAGCAGATTTATTGACTTAAGACCTTTTTAAGTCCTCTAAAAGGCAAATTTAAGACTTTACCACGACAAAAAAACAGGAAAATGTTCAGCATGACACGACAGTGTTCATTTTGGCAGCCATTTTTATTTTAGTCTTAGTCTTCAGATTAAAATGCTTATTGGTCTTTTCAGTCACATTTTAGTAATTTTGTCTTTCATAGTTTTAGTCTAGTTTTAGTTGACAGTCATTGCACTTTTTGTAAACTTTTAGTCATTACTTTTAGTCAAACTTCAGTTACCGACATTAATTTTGGTAGCTATTTTACATGTAGTCTTTAGACAAAAGAAAAATTACATTATAATTTTTTGCTTTAGGCCAATTCAATTCAGTTTTATGGAGACATTCAGGGTTCCTGCACACTTTATAAAAAGTCAAATTTAAGGCTTTTTAAGACCTTTTTAAGACCTAAAGAAATCAAAATTAATACAAGGGTGTGCAGTATTGACAAAAATATATCTCGATATTTTCAACGTTTTGTTGATTGTGTTTTTGTGCTGGTGCCATACCTGGTTTTAGGCCTTTTGTTGACAGCAGACTCGCGAAGATATTCATATTTGTCATATTCTATGCAGTGGTCAGTTCACAGCAGTGACAGGAATTATTAATTAATGTGCAACATTTGCCACCTTAAATTGATTTCCATTCCAGAGGCATTTTTACCTATTTATTGACATTTTTTTCTTAACTTATTTAAAGTTATGCATCACGATTTATGTCAAATCCTAACCTTCAAATTAAATGATACAGTAATTATGCTTATTTATAAAATAATACTTAATTACACAATAATTATGTTAGCAGTCAAATTAAATCATTTGATCAAAATCCATCTTTGCAGTGCAGAGGTGACACAGAAGCAGCATCAGAAGTGGCATTAATATTTACACTCCATTTGCATAAATAAAGCTATGAGAGAAAACGTTTTACTTAAAATATAAAACTAAAACTGCCAGTAAGCGACGGCAAGTCACTCTCTTAATAAGCGAGTTGAGGGAGTCATTCATTCAAACGATTTGTTCAAACGGCTGATTCATTCGGAAAAGACGCAAGTGATTGTTCATTGAATCGTTAAAATGATTCGTTCAAAACGCGGATTTCATTCAAGAAATCATCGCTGTCTGTTTCATTGAGACTGCTACGGTTTCATTTTTAAATTCTAGTCGGTAAAATAAAGAGAAAAAAAACAATATTGATAATGGTACGTCTAAAAACTAACTCACAATGTCAAATTATTTTTAATTTAATATTGTATAACATAAATATCCCACTTGCGCACTTGTTTTTGTGGGAAAACGGCACTCTTACTGATGTGACATTCTAATATAAGAACATAATATGATATAAATATAAGACAAAAAGTAATTTGGGGACATACCTATACCTATGCCTACATGTCTATGCCTGTAACTGCACACATCACGCAGTGAAAGCACGAGAAACAAATGCGATGTCAGCTCACAGTGCCTCGTACATCGATAAAATAATTATTAGAATATCATATTTTTCTTTAAAATTTCTTGGATACACTTAACATGTGTTTTTCTAAAACATAAAACAAAAGACTTTTTCTTGACCTGACTCGCGTTCACTTCAGTAGTGAATGCGCCAGAGAGATATGCACATTTCATAAGGATTACATAAGCAGAGAATAGTCTGTTTTCTTTCTTTTTGAATTATTATGTCTAAAAGTACACATTTGAAGCTTTCTATAGATACAGTGGGTACAGAAAGTATTCAGACCCCCTTAAATTTTTCACTCTTTGTTATTTTGCAGCCATTTGCTGAAATCATTTAAGTTTGTTTTTTTCCCTCATTATTGTACACACAGTAGGGGTGTAACGGTACATGTATTCGTATTGAACCATTTCGGTTTGAGGCTTGAATTCTATTTGAATTCGCCACTCAGGTAATAACATCGCTGCGAGATATAGTGAGATGCATTTACATTTCTCCGTTATTAACCGTAGATCTCTATTAGATCAAACAGCGCCGTGGAAACCAGGAGAAACATTGTGCCGTGAATGAACTAGTAATACTTTACGTCCACAGACCAGCAACATTCACCATGGATTTAATGTAGTAACACTAACTGGAACCAATTTGGCTGGAATGGTGAAATGCTTTCAAGTGCTTCACACATCTTTTTCCAGCACTTCAAAATTCAAATATTATATAAATAAATATATATTTAAATGTTATTTTTAATGTGATGACAAAAACATTATTTGTTCATCCTTCAAAGATGACCCCCATTTATAAACCTGAAAGTTTCAAGATCTAGGAAAACACATTTATTTAAAAATATTTTTTTCTTTAAGCAAATAGGAAATTTATCTGGCATTTCTTTCTTTTTCTTTCGAAAACGTACCGAACCGTGACTTTAAAACCGAGGTACGTACCGAACCGTGATTTTTGTCTACCGTTACACCCCTAACACACAGCATCCCATATTGACAGAAAAACACAGAATTGTTGACATTTTTGCACATTTATTAAAAAAAGAAAAACTGAAATATCACATGGTCCTAAGTATTCAGACCCTTTACTGTGACACTCATTTATTTAACTGTGCTGTCTATTTCTTCTGATCATCCTTGAGATGGTTCTACACCTTCATTTAGTCCAGCTGTTTGATTATACTGATTGTACTTGATCGTGCCACACACCTGTCTATATAAGACCTTACAGCTCACAGTGCATGTCAGAGCAAAAGAGAATCATGAGGTCAAAGGAACTGCCTGAAGAGCTCAGAGACAGAATTGTGGCAAGGCACAGATCTTGTCAAGGTTACAAAAAAATTTCTGCTGCACTTAAGCTTCCTAAGAGCACAGTGGCCTCTGTCCTGCCAAACTGAGCTATCGGGGGAAAAGAGCCTTGGTGAGAGAGGTAAAGAAGAACCCAAAGATCACTGTGGCTGAGCTCCAGAGATGCAGTCGGGAGATGGGAGAAAGTTGTAGCAAGTCAATCATCACTGCAGCAATCCACCAGTCGGGGCTTTATGGCAGAGTGGCCCGACGGAAGCCTCTCCTAAGTGCAAGACACATGAAAGCCCGCATGGAATTTGCTAAAAAAAAAAAAAAAACACCCGAAGGACTCCAAAGATGGTGATAAATAAGATCCTCTGGTCTGATGAGACCAAGATAGAACTTTTTGGCCTTAATTCTAAGCGGTATGTGTGGAGAAAACCAGGCACTGCTCATCACCTGTCCAATACAACAGTGAAGCATGGTGGTGGCAGCATCATGCTGTGGGGGTGTTTTTCAGCAGCAGGGACAGGACGACTGGTTGCAATCGAGAGAAAGATGAATGCAGCAAAGTACAGGGATATCCTGGACGAAAACCTTTTCCAGAGTGCTCTGGACCTCAGACTGGGCCGAAGGTTCACCTTCCAACAAGACAATGACCCTAAGCACACCGCTAAAATAACGAAGGAGTGGCTTCACAACAACTCCGTGGCTGTTCTTGAATGGCCCAGCCAGAGCCCTGACTTAAACCCAATTGATCATCTCTGGAGAGACCTGAAAATGGCTGTCCACCAACGTTTACCATCCAACTTGACAGAACTGGAGAGGATCTGCAAGGAGGAATGGCAGAGGATGCCCAAATCCAGATGGGAAAAACTTGTTGCATCTTTCCCAAAAAGACTCATGGCTGTATTAGATCAAAAGGGTGCTTCTACGAAATACTGAGCAAAGGGTCTGAATACTTAGGACCATGTGATATTTCAGTTTTTCTTTTTTAATAATTGTGCAAAAATGTCAACAGTTCTGTGTTTTTCTGTCAATACGGGGTGCTGTGTGTACAATAATGAGGGAAAAAAATGAACCTAAATGATTTTAGCAAATGGCTGCAATATAACAAAGAGTGAACAATTTAAGGGAGTCTGAATACTTTCCGTACGCACTGTATATTTCTCTGGTGTGTGAGGCAAGTAGGCCTACATTATACGCTGTGTTTCGGTTAATTTATGATTTATGATACGAGCTCCAGTTCACACGCCGGCGCACTGTTGTGATTATCTATTGTCCGTTATATACCGTATTTAGGCTACTTCTTATTTATTATATCCAGGCAATGCGTCGATGAAATATTTATTAAAATTAACGTACAATTATTACAAAAACGAAATTCACCTTAATGAAAGGCTTTATGCTTTATGTTTGATGGGAAAGTTTAAAAGCAGTCTTTCAGAGGCGCTTTCAGATTGGTCAAATCCGTAAGGAGGAACTGTCACGAAACATTATTTTTAAATACGTACACGAAAAATAAGACAAATTAATATTTTATGTTCTGTGGAGATGAGCCAACCCTTCTTTCAAGTGGGTAGTATTACTTTTTGTACTTTTGCCACCTAAAAGTGAACGTTTTTTTGTGTGTGTGTCGCATACGTAACGGATGTGTTTTTCCCTTAAATATAAAACGCATGTGTAGACTGATATTTTTCAAATGTCTAAAGGGGGTATGGATAAGACGTTTCAATATACTGGTATTAAATGCATTTTCTGAGAATTTACATTAAGTTTTTTTTGTTTTTTTTACCTCAAATGTCACGTCCATGCTGGAATTGCCCATTTTTAAAGAATTTATCCTCAACTAGCCTAGTTTTGTGGTGTAGGTCTACGTATGTTATAATGTTAATTAAAATAATAGTATAGTAATTTAAAGATGTGGACAGGAAGGATAACTCTGGGAGTTGGAAGGGGTGTGTCATGATTTTGCCTTCTCACACACATTTCTGTTTCATATCGCATGTCAGACAGCCATCATTTCTACTAAAGAAAATGATAAAAATAGTAGCGGACAGTAAATTGGATAAGTAACTTTAATCTGATTACTGCTTTGAAAAATTGTTCAGACTAGAGTACCGCGTTACCGGCATCACTAATTGTATATATGTGTGTACATATGTTTGTTTAGTTTAATTGGTTTGGGGTGCCGTGGGAAAAAAAAAACTGCAAAGGGGTACCATGCTTTCAAAAATTTTGGGTACCACTGAGTTAAGCTTTTGGTGTCATAATCTTATTTACTATGGTTACATGTATCAAAAATAATGATAACAATACTAGGCTTATTTTAAAGGCAGGGCAAGTAAAAATTAACCACTGGACTGACCGGCCAGTAGAAAAAATCCTTAGCGTTAAGCCTTGAGTCTGACTAGCAATAATTATAAAGGACCATTATAAATCGTACAGTGTGCACCTGACTTTACTCATATAAATTTCAAATATTGTTACAGACAAGTAAACAGTCATTCATTAAATTAGAACAAATAATCAAATTACGAGCAATTGCACAAATTAACTTTGCTTTTCAGGTTTTTCAGGAATGTCCAACAGTAGTTTGCAGGTAGAGAAATTAAATAATATCTGATGTAAAATAAGCGCTTTAGATGTGCGTTGCACACATGAAACTAGAAACACAGCGAGTACTGACTTTCCTTGAGCTTGACTGTTTAAATTGCCATGGCTTAAAAACAAGTGCAAGTGATAAACCTCCATCACGATGCAGCATCGGCTAGATCGGGCAACAGACAGTTTCGTCAACTATCCTGAGCATCATTTACACTGGCCCAGGGCCTTGCAAGATCAGGCAGATCTTTGCTTCCTTACCAACAGGTGCAGGTCGGAGAGTGCTGGGTCTGCTCTCTGTGGTGCTGGTGTCAGAATTGCGGGTGGAGAGAGGTCTGGCTACAGGGGCCGTTGAAGGGTCACTATGGTCACCTGTCCAACGAAGTGTGAACTGCAAAGTGGGTCCCTGAGAGAAGGTCTCAAATGGGGGCAACCTCTTCAAAATACAAGAATCCACAATTGCAATCTACATCGCCACTGAATAAAATCTATAAAGCTGTTAAAATATGGGATTTAAAGCAGGAAATACATTTAAAAAATAAAATAAATAAAAAGTATGCATATTTATAATGCTCTACAATGCATTTATGTTTGACTGCCAACTCCACAATTGTTTTGTTCAGAAATTTAAATGCTTGACAGGAAAGTTAACAGCTTATTTTTGGCAGATATAACCAACCTTTCCATCCAGGATGGTCTCCCATGTGGCCCGCTTCTTGCTGACTGGACAGTCTTCAATCTGTTGCATGGAAACCTCATACTCTCCATCCAGCAGCTGCAACCGTCTGAAGGGCAATTGTGTTATCATGCATGTCACATAGGAAACAGCATCTATATTTTTCTGGCATTTCTAAGTGATATGAAGCTTTAAAAAGCACTGAAATTACTAACCGGTTTTTATCGAAAACAGTCATCTGAGCAACAAACGTTTCTGTGGTCTCTCCGTCACCCCTGTGGGATAAGGATCTCTTCTTTCTGGATGGGAGTTCCTCTTTTACATCTACAGATAAAAGCATCAAGACTGTTTTGTACCAGCCTTGTATTTGTGAGGCTGCTACAAAAACTGCAGTGGGCAGTGTGCAGTTAAGTGTATTGACTATGTTTGAAAATGTAGGGTGCTAACTTTAATTGCTCTTCGCACCAATTCATGCATCATCATGGACAGATGACAGAAAAGGTTCGATTTCAGTCAGTCACTCACCATCAGATTTTCTGAAAAAAATGATACTACTTAAATTGTCATCCCTCTCTTTGATTCATGGACAGTAAAGTGAAAGTTCACCCAAAAACAAATTTTTTCCCTCACCCTCATGTCATTCCAAACCTGTTCAAAAGACTTTCTTAATTCTGTGGAAGACAATATTTTGAAAAACTGTTTTGTGCATATAATGAGTCAATGGGGTCAAGTGATTGACTTTTTATGGACAAGAGACATTTTTCAAAATAACTTATTTTGCATTCCACAGAAGAAAGTCGTATAGGTTTGGAATATGCGAGTAAACGACAACATTTCCCTTTTTTGGATGAATTATCCCTTTAACTTGCACTCAAGCCATGAAACAGATTGGTGGTCTGTTTGTAGAATGCTGTGATGGTCGCAGAGCATTTCCAGAGCATTCTACACTTCTTTTCCCTACACTGCCACTCACCGATATTCTCATCCGCCTCACAGTTGATGAAACCATTGGGGTCTCTTTTGCCTGTGCGAGAAACCCTGAAGAGAAGAGAATATGATTTGACCATGTGACTGTTACTGGGCTCAAACTCATTGCTGGACACCAGCAGGGAAGGGAAGGCACCAGGCTTGGTTTGACTGAGATCCGGGTTCAAAAGCACCTGCTTTTTCCCGGTAGGCACTTGCTTTATAGGGCAGCTGACATCCTGAGGGAGAAAAAGACCATCATAACAAAAAAGGTTATGATCTTAAAATTGGCATACTTTAACTACTGTTTTCATCACCTGAATATTTTAATGTAATAACACATTTAAGTAAAGAGAAGCTCACCTTGCGCTTTTTATGACAGACTTTGACAAGTAGCACCTCAAGTGAGACTGAGTTTTGATCATTTTCTGAGTTTTGACATGGCTTATCTGGTAAAAAAAAAAAAAAAATTAATGTAAAATTACCATTTTAGACACATTGGTACACTTTTGGCAGATTTAGACTAACCATTCTTGTGAAAAAATCCGGTGAATGTCAGTTGCAGATGTGAAGTCATACTGAAATCACAAATAAAACAACTAAAAATCACCATTTGGAACAAAATGATCCTGTAACGTTTTCCTAAAACAGTTTAGCCACACTAAGGCACAGTCATTCTGAAAACAAGTAGTTGTATTTATAAAACACCTTTCCAAAGCTCAACTCCTGTCTCTATCTTTAATCATAACTTTTGCACGGATTTGTGTGCCAAGACAATGCTATTAGCTTAAAGGGATAGTTCACCCAAAAATGAAAATTGTGTCATTAATTACTCACCGGCATGTCGTTCCAAAATCGTAATACCTTCGTTCATCTTTGGAACACAAATTAAGCTATTTTTTGATGAAATCCGATGGCTCAGGGGCTCCATTGACAGTTATTTAATTAACACTTTGAAGGCCCAGAAGGTAGAAAAGACATCGTTAAAATAGTCCATGTGACTACAGTGGTTCAAACTTAATATTATGAAGCGACAATAATACTTTTTTCACACCAAAAAACAAAATAATGATGTCATTCCACAATTCATTATCTTCAGGGTTTCTCATAAATTCATTAATTTGGGGCGGCCCGCCACAATATCAATATCTGACTGCCACGGATTGATTTTCAAATTTTTTAACTATTTAATATGGGTAAACTTGTATTTTATTGTAGAGCTGCGCGCAGCTTGCTCCCTCCTTCTCACTCTGGCAACAGAAGTTGGTAGGTTTTAAATATATCACAGAGCCACCACTAGACATTATTATATTATTACTGATAACGAGACGTAGGCCTAAGCGTGTTATCCAAGCATTAATGGCAAGGAAAGACTTCTATACTGTGTGAGCGGCACATGGGAGGTGTTTTCTCACTTATTTCTGCTCTGAGGTCTTGATTAGGGCATTTCTTTGAGGTTTAGAAGCCAGTATTCCTGTATTTGAATTTTTATGAATTTCGTTTATCGCAATAATTTCTTGGACAATTTATGGTCCAGCAAAATTTGTTATCGTGACAGGCCTAACTGTTTGTATATTAAAGCTTTAGTCCGTAACTGTTTTGGGTTAAAATTATCCAAAATAAATTGAGCAAGTACATAACTAGCCAGTGTTCAAAACTATCTGCTTGTCTTAGCTCGATTCAAAACTCTAAGCTTATTGTAAATAGCGTAATGATGATTTTAATTCTAGTGGCACTGGTAGAATACCGTGGGAGATTTGACCATGTCTTTGCGTCATTATGTCACATCTGTACACATTTACATTTATTCAGTTAGCTGATGCTTTTATCCAAAGCAACTTACAATTTCTATATGTCAGAGGTCGCACACCTCTGGAGCAACTAGGGGTTAAGTGTCTTGCTCAGGGACACGTTGGTGTCTCACAGTGGATTCGAACCCGGGTCTCTCGCATCAAAGGTATGTGTCTTATCTAGGGATGGGGCCGATCCGATCCAGTATCAGTATCCGGACCGATACCAGCATAATTCACGTATCGGATTTTTCCGATCCAACCTGTGGAGAAATCCGATATTTATGAGCCATGTCTGCGCTTTAACGTTGTCTGCTGAAATTACTCAAAGTGATTCCCGCCGGGCCTGCTAGTCTGCTAGCTGGCTGCAAACTGTGGAATGGATATCTTTAACGGAGGTGCAGCTCAATCATAGACTGTAAAAAATAGGGATCAATGAGACACACAGACCCCCGCTCATGAAATCCATTCCGCAGTTTGCAGCCAGCTAGCAGGATAGCATTGAGCTACCAACATGTTCGCTGTGTGGAAATGCTATGGTGGAAATACTTCACACTGGAAACACCGCAGCAGAGCAAGACAGCAAAATGCAATGTTTGCAAAGCCGTATTAAGCCGATATTCAAAGTCAGGTATCGGGATTGGAAGTGAAAAAATGTGGATCGGTGCATCCCTATCCACTGCGCCATCACCACCCCATCACCATAACCACATAAAGAAGGTGTCCCGGCTTGTAGGCTGTATTGTGTGTGAGGATGTTGGAGGTGGAGATTTATATATGGGAAGGGCTTTTGAAAGGTGGCTTGAACTACATGTTTTGAAGGGGTTAAAAACAAACACAGAGACAGCTTTTTTCTGCTGGAGGGGCAAGACATTTCAATGGTTCAATTATGCAACAATAGCGCACTTGGTCGCTTATTTCATAGTTACGGAGTACTGAACTACAGGTAGCCCTAAAACACATTAAATGTAGTCATGCAATGCTGATGTTGTTAACATTAACAATTTGAGAACATATATTTTGCACAGTTTGAAGCGATATGATAAGTGATCGTTAGATTTAATCAGCGCGATTTACTGCAATGCTTTTTTCCCCTTAGTTGGTCAGAACAAGAGTGGATGTTACTTATGGCTCGTTTCCACTGAGTGGTACGGTACGGTACAGTTCGGTTCGGTACGCAATTATTTGCGTTTCCACTGTCAAAAGTTGTGAATGGTACCAAAAAGCCGAACCGTACCGTACCACTTTTTGGGTACCCTTTCGTTAGGGTACCTAGCACAGTGAAAGGGTACTAAAAGGTGGAGCTAGACTCACTGCAGAACGCTGATTGGTGGACAGAGTATCGTCACTCGCGCGTGCTACAAGGGCATTAGAAGCATACAGTTGAAATATAATTCTACTGTTATTGTGTCACGAAATGTAGTTTTAAGAGTTTTTTAGGCGAGAAAGTAGTTTTTTAAAGTTCAAATCTGTGGTTTATTTATAGATTTTTGATAATTTGACTGAGATCCATTTCAAGCGATCACCGGACGCTCGCGCTCGTGTCCCCCGCCGGGAACATCCTTTCCCCGGCTAGTCATCCTGATGTTTGCCGCTGACTCGGACGTCTCTGTAGTGGTTAAACGTGAGATATAGTTCGTCTTATATAAACCTAACAGGGGATCTTTGGTCTCGTGAATCTATAATTCGTTCCCTGGCCAATAGTTTTGGCAGAAGGCTACGTGAAGTTTCATATCTTTAAGCGCTGAGTTTGTAGGCTATATTTGACTGACTGAATTGTTTCTTGATGTTATTTAAGCTTTAGTGTATTTTGTACCTTATACTTATATTTTTATAATGGCTTATTGATAAAACTGAAATTCAACAAAAAGAGATCGTTTTGTCATTTATTTTATTTTATTACAAGATCATGTAATGTTGTTTATTGCAACATTTGTACCAATGCTATATGCAATAGCCTACATTACATTACATATTGCCTGGAATATGTTTAATATTTTTAAATTTAAACGAAAAGAGGCAGGGTTGTTTTATATTTAGTTTTGTTATAAATATAACGTTACATACATGCAGTGATAATCAATAGGCTATGCGTTGCCTGAACCACATTTATGTGCTTTAGAATGTTTCAAATGTATTGAAATGAAATCGAAAAGAAGCAGAGTGGTGTTTTATAACATATTTCGTTTTATTATTGCCTAAAATGAACATACAGAGATAAGTCGCATAGCCAGAGCGAGCTGAGTGCCGCGTTCAAGAACGCGCTGTTCCATTAACAGAATTACTGGACTCGCGTCCTCTGGATCATTCTCCTGAGTCGGAATTTGCGTTGGCTTCTTGGAAACGCCTAATGCCAGCGCTTGTTTCTATTGACAAACATGCCGAGTCTGTCATCCATTGTTGTTTACTATGTCGCTTTCTTCGCGCGAAAATGACGTCGATCGCTTCTTTCCAGCATACCACGCCTATCAAGTAAGGGTACTGTTGGTGGTGGAAACGCAAGCCTGATCATGGTATACCCGACCCGACCCGTACTGTACTGTACCGTATCGTACCGTACCCCTCAGTGGAAACAAGCCATTACTTGTTCAGATGACATTTTCGAGTGAAAATTCTTATGTTGGTCATACTTCCAAAAAGTAGAATCTGTGATTCTGAATGACAGTATCCACACTGACGCAGTGACTGACAGAAACACATTCTCTGTAAAACATTGAATTCATTCGCGCTGTGCCACGTTGAGGCATAACCCACATAAAGTTGATAATTCCGCGAATAACTGCAATTGCAGATTTCAAACAGAGATGGCAACAAATAGAAAAAACTACGGGCTGCAGCTTCAAGTTGTGCATCTTTGTTATTTTTTTTAACAAAAAAAATTATGACAAAGATTTATACCTCTGCCACTTTGACCTAAATGTCTGCCATTATTTTTTATTTTATATTTTGTTACCCAAGGCTTTGTTTTTTAAATTGGGACATTGTTTGGCTGTAATGTAGCCTGACTTCGTCATACTCATATTCTTGTCGGAATATGAGTCTGAAACTCCTCCGTAGGGCTTTGATTATGAGGCGTGTCTTAACCGAACCAGGAAAAAAAACAACTCTGAACTCACTTGGATAGTAGGTAAACCTACAACCAATCAGAGCAATGCAGTAAGTCAGCACTTGGCATACAGTTGTCAACTACAGAACGTAGCCTAACTTCACTTATTTATAACGAGTGTTGCTTCTTTTACTTACTCCTCCATGAGTGCGATCAAAGGAGAAACCACAACGACCACAGGCTTTTCATCTCATCATCTTTGCGACCGTCAGAGCCAGCTGATAAGTTGCACTTTTGCCGAATCATGTGGGAAGGACGGCAAAAATATCTTCCGATCGACAAATGCATTGATTGCAGTTTTCTGTTTGTCTATTAAAATTAATGCGCTGTCGATTTATTTCACAACAGACGCGACAGCGGAATCTATACATCTCAATTCTCCAGCTGCAGTCATCTTTGCAGGGAAACTAGTTAAGCGCTTTTGATAACGTGATAACGTGATGATTACGTCCTTGCAGATCACCTGTCCATCTTCGTATAAAGCCCGCCCTGGCAATTTGATTGGCCCGAACGTTTCTTGTCTGATCATAATTTCTCCTCAATGGATCGAGTCCAGACCGAACTTCCCGACCAAAAAATGTGTGCGGAGTTCGGGCTGGCATCCAGGCTAGTTGTAATGATCATTCACTTGCAAAATAGTAAAACCAACTAAATAATCGTGATAAAAAAAAAAATCGTGATTTTCCTGAAAAAAATCATAACATGATAATATATATGCCATATTTTTGATAGGGAAGTCATTAAATTAGAGAATAGATTGTTGAATAAAGTCATTATTTCATTTTTTTTTGGCACACAAAAAGTATTCTCGTCACTTTATAAAATTAAGGTTGAACCACTGTAGTCACATGGAACATTTTTAACAATGTCTTTCCTACCTTTCTGGGCCATCAAAGCGTTAATTAAGTAACTGCCAATGGAGCCATTGGATTTCATAAAAATATCTCAATTTGTGTTCCGAAGATGAACAAAGGTTGTTAAGGGTTTGGAAGGAAATGAGGGCGAGTAATTAATGACAGAATTTAAATTTTTGGGTGAACTATCCCTTTAAAGTCAGAACCATCTGCAAATTTGGGCAGTTGGTGCTTACAGATTTAGCAGAAAATTGCTACACGTCTTATAGGCATTTTTTTTTTATATTCAGACTATAGCAGCTTTTACAGCTGCCGGGCCAAAGGGTCCAAGAAAGGTAAGGAACGTTTCCAGTTGTGTTTCCACTTGAGCCTAGTACGGCACGATTACAAATCATTCCCGGCAAATTTGCCTAACCGTGCTGGTAGAATCTATTAAGCAACATCACATCTCAGAATTGGTCACTTGTCTGTTGCCTGGCTACCAGTTTCTCTGTAGCTGGCTAAGCGGTCTATTTGAGCGACGTAAACACAAATTAATAATAAAATTTAACCTTCAAATGGTCTTCGTTTCCTGTTTACACTTCTGGGCTTTGAGGTCTATACAACCTCAACAATTGATTGAGTAATTGTACAAAAAATATATATTTTTAATCATACAAATAATATATCTTTTTTTTTGTTTACTTCTCATCTATTCATTAATGCTGTGTTTTCAGAGATACAAAGTACTTTTGTATCCATATACCAAACAATTCCTCAACTACACCATTAGCTTGCATATGAAACATTATTTTTTTTATGATGCATTGCATTTATGCTCCAGTACTAGGCCTTCATTTCTGTGTAAAAATTTTCAGATTTATGCCGGATTTTTTTTTTTGACACATGAAAATATATTTAGTTTTTTTCACATTTCCCATTCATTTCAATGTGGGGTTATATTGCCCCGGAAGACCAGACATGTAAACATTTTTTTTTACATACCTTTAGAACAACCGAATCAAGCCCGTTTTTTTTTTTTTTTTTTTTTTGTGTGTGTGTATAGATAGATAATGTATGAAAAGTCACAAAATCTTATTCCACTGAGATGAAGGGAACCTTTTTTTTATTAAGTAAAAGTCGATTGGGGTCGTATAGACCCCATGACCCGATTGAGGGTTAAAAAAATATCTGAAGAGTTCAGATGCAAAAGCCTCTAAGTGCCATTTGAAATTTTCTTCTAGAATGATAATTTTTATCATGCTTGTATATTTAAGTTCAGTGATTTCACTTAAATGGCAATGATAATTACCTATTAATTGTTATTTAAGTGAAATTACTGAACTTAAATATACAAGTTTGATAAAAATCATCATTAAAGAAGAAAATTTCAAATGGCATTTAGAGGCTTTTGCATCTGAACTCTTCATCTGATCATCCTCTATAACGCGGTTGCTATTTATAAACTCTTGCGTTACCAAGGTAACGACTTACGCTTTTGTATTACATTCCAAAGAACGGCCGTTCAGACCCACAGTGGAAAATGAAACCGTAACCATACCGGGCTGGTCCGGATTGGCATGGAACAGTTACGCAATGATAACTGTTCTGCCCGATGGTGGAAAAGCGGCTTATGATTCCATCCAGTCATAGGAAACCAAACATGTTTGATATTTTGAGCCAGTTTTGGAAAACATTGTTTACATTTGTCATGTGTCTCGTAGCAATGAGGCATGCATTACTTTGTTGTGTTCGGAATGACTGTGATCCTCAGTTGTATAATCTATAGTTTTTCTCTGTAACCATTTGCAAAAAGTTTTAAAAGTTGTGTAGTGTATTCTAGCCTTTAGGATTTCTTACACTTTTGTAAGAACACAGCTTGCAAAACATCAGTAGAAAACCAATACCTCTGAGACTCTGGCTCCCCTTTCATTCTCTTCACACTTGACAGCAAGTCGTCCACTTTAAATGCTTTCCTGAAGAAGAAAAAAAGATCAGTTTATTCAATAAACACACTTTTAGAGAGCTAAGCAAAGCAGATATTTGGATAACCATTATAAAATATTGAGAGGACCCACCTTTTGGCATTTGTTCGTGAGTTTCTATGAGTCATGAAGGTAAGGGTCCTGTGAAGTAATATTGGCTGTAAAAGAGCAAGAAAAAATAAATAAAACCAAGTACAACCAGAATGAACTTTACTGTTCATGTAAATTTAATGTTAAGGATTTTGATTAACTTACAAAGGTATACTTACAGCTATTAAGTTCCTTGTTCGAAGGAATCTGTAAATTTGAGTAGGCTCTGAAGGGAAAATGCAAAAGTATTAACAATTATTTTAATTATTTGATTTTAAAGTGTATTCTGTAAAGTGACATCTTGTATCTGTCGTATTTACAGCCTTCATCTACAATAAAATGGAGGGATTTAAGTAGCTGCTATTAAAATCAGTTATTACTTGCTATTAGAGATAGTAATAAAATGTTGCCTCATGTAACTTACAAACCCTTAAAACATCACAAAGATAAACCTATAGGCTCATTCTCGTAGGCCTATCTAATAACAGTGTAATTAGTCATGATCAAATGTTTTGACAGATACGAGTCTATTTATGTATTTTCACAGAGGCCTTCAGGAAGAGCTAATGGTTTAACTTTGTGTGCTAAATGAGACGGACGTGGACTCACTCTCAAAGGCCTGCAGGAATAGCTCATGGTCGGCCTGCAGTTGCTCCATCTTGGGCTTCTTGAGTGAGCTCACGCCTGAGGACGGGTATACAGCACCATTGGCTTTACAGTTCATCACCTGAGCCGAATATTTCTGAGGAGCCATCATAAACTAACAACTAACCGGAACTTTACACAAAAACAACACCAGGCGAAATGGATATCTGCACATTAATGACAGACAGCCGCCCTAGCTCCTTTAACCAGCTCTCCACCATCACCTAAACATCAGATACCGGTGGTTACTAGTCTCTCTGACTAGTACGTGTTTTAATATGACTCATATGAGTACAATATGTGACTTGTAAATATGTTATTGATGTGCGTCCTCAGTTTGGTCACTGATCCTCAACAGATGAAAATTAGCAGTTAGCTTGCGGTTCTTCACGGCGACAAAAACACAGTTAAATAACACCAGGTTATCCAGCCATATAGACACCCGTTCACTTTCCGTTTAAAATAAACGATAAACGTTCAATAAATATTTGTTATTTACGAACGAAATTGCATTTATTTTGAATGTGAAAATCCTACCAACTGGACAGTGGACATCGGTACTACATTATCGCCCGAGCCCTTGGAAAGAGCCGCGAGAACCGGCCTACTGCATCGTGATAGCCAATCAGAGACGTCGACTGGTGAATTCGAGGTTTTCTATTGGGCTGAATGATCTTGATAGACGCGGTATTAAGATTGGTAGAGGAGACAAATTGCCGCCAAGAATGTTTTGGTTTTGCGAAGATACGACTCAAGTATATCGAGAGCTTTAGTTAATCATATATTGTACATTATCATTTCAAATAAAAAGAACAAAAATATGTACCAACATAATGATTGTGGGCAACATCTGAATCAAATGATAGAGTGAAAAACTATAGACAGATTTGTCCCTTGCCATTCAACGACCTTGCGCAAAAACGGAAAAAAGACGTAAATATTAACGGTCTAAATTATAATATTTCCTTAAAACGCCGAGCTTTTAAAAATAAAACCGAGGATCCATCGTTCGTGTGCAGAATTCTCGTCGGAGTTTTTTTCTGATGAGCAACCGGATATAGCGCATTCAACTTCCTGTCCACGCGTGTGTCGTGATGTGAAGTTGGTGAGTCTTCGTTAGTCTACTAAAATTCTTAATATCTTACCCATTTTTGTAGATTTCCTTCACACCCTTTTAGAAATGGCTGACATTGTACAACAACGATTAGAGGACAAAATACCAGCGCTTGAACAGCTGGAGAGAGTCGGTTTGTTTACGAATAAAGAAGTCAAGTGAGTAACACAGTAAAAACACACTAACAGAAAAAAGTGGTTCTTCTCTGAAACAAACAGTTTCCTCAAACATGACTTTTGTTTTAGGTCCATGTTGAAAAGATCTACTGCTCTTGAATACAAGCTGCACCGGGCAGTTCAGAGTAAAGATGACTTTATTACATACATACAGGTCTGTATTATCAAAAAGCTGATTGATTTATTTTTTGAATCACAGAAATAATTAGCATACATATTGGTTATCTAAATCAGGATGGGTTGGTCTTTGCAAATAACCATTCTAAGCAGCATGATACAAATAACTTGATATATGACTTATAATTAGCTGGTTTGATTTTTGTTCTTTTTATCAGTATGACATAAATGTCCTAGAGCTCATCAAGAAGAGGCGGGCGGTGAGTAGAGCTTTGCTGTCCATTAATTGTAAAATATTTTTTTTTAGTAATTTATTACTTTTTTACTAAATTATTATTTATTATTTTTTAGTAATTTATCTTTAGAGCTTTGTTACCCTAAACCAGGGTTTCTCTACTCTGGACCTCGTGGTCCACTTTCCCGTAGATGTAGCTCCAACCCTAATCAAACACATCTGATCAAGCTTCTCAAGATCTTAAGGATTAGTATAACGTTACAGGAAGATGAGTTTGATCAAGGTTGGAGCTAAACTCTGCAGGAAAGTGGTCCTCGAGGACCAGAGTTCATAACCCCTGCACTACACTGTACTTTAACTGAACTGTACCGTTGTGATTACAGAGAATTGGTTACCATTTTAAACGCGAAGAAATTGAGTATCCCATCATTCATCGCATAAACAATGTTTTCAGAAGGGCTACCACAAAATGGCAGGTTGGACAATATAAAACGATAACCTCACTTTAGGTGCTGTAAAATGTTCAATTTTTGATTGAATAAATGCTTTTCCTGTAGGAAGACGTGCAGCTCTGGCTTTCTCATGTTGCTTTTAATAAGAAATGGGTATGTGATTTTGTTATTAAACTAAAAAAACAAAAAAAATAAATCCATGTTAATGGGGAATGATGATGTTATATTATGTTTGTCATTAGGTTTCAAAAAAAGATCATAATTTTGCTCCTCATCTTTCAAACAGGGCACAAAGACTCAGCTCAGCAAGGTTTTGTCATCTATGTTAGCTATCCATCCGGACAAACCAGGTAAACTTTAGTGGATTTATTGTCATTGCAATGGACAATTATATTACTCCGACTGCTCTATGGAACCATACTCGTGTTGTGAGGTCGTCTGTGTGTCAAGTATACATATTTATTAGGGCTGTGCAATGATTAATCACATCCAAAATAGAAGTTTGTGATTACATAATATGTGTGTGTTCTGTGTATAATTATTTTGTATATGTAAATACACACGTGTATATATAGGCTAACATAATATGTGTGTGTTCTGTGTATATTTATTTTGTATATGTAAATACACACGTGTATATATAGGCTAACATAATATGTGTGTGTTCTGTGTATAATTATTTTGTATATGTAAATACACACGTGTATATATAGGCTAACATAATATGTATGTGTTCTGTGTATAATTATTTTGTATATGTAAATACAAACGTGTATATATAGGCTATGTGTTATTTAAATATGTGTGTGTATATATATATATATATATATATATAACATTTTACTAAGTATGAATTGCACAATGACTTGTTTGATTTAGTCCTCAGATGTAAGTCGCTTTGGATAAAAGTGTCTGCTAAAAGTAAATTAGTATATACGTTCAAATATTTCTTAAATATTTACATGAGTGTGTGTGTGTATTTATACATACAAAATAATTATACACCGTACATGCACGTTTATAAACACAAACTTTAATTTTGGATGCGATTTAATCCTGATAATCGTTGAACAGCCCTAATATTCATTTACTTTATCTTGTGTATACAATTTCAAACAGATGGCCAGGAATAATGTAATTTCATAATTGCAGCTCTGTGGATAATGGCTGCTAAGTGTGAGATGGAGGACAGGAACTCTTCAGAGAGCGCTCGACATCTCTTCCTCCGTGCCCTGCGCTTTCATCCAGAGAATAAGAAAGTCTATCAGGAGGTGAGGAGACACTAGCATTTCTCTTTGAATTATCCTAGGTAAACTAATAAAATATTTAGTTATAAAAGGTCCACACTATAAGCTGTCCATGCAATAATCTGTATTAATGTGTGTGTGTGTGTGTGTGTGTGTGTGCAGTATTTTCGGATGGAGCTCATGCATGCTGAGAAATTGAGGAAACAGCAGCAGGAGTTGGAACAAGCTAAAATTGATGTGGTGGGTTAATAGGTGAAGATCTGAGCCTTTGGGGAAAATGCAATTAAAAAACAATCTATATTTTCTCAATTTAGGGGGAATATAAATTTTCTCCAGAGATCTTGAGTGGAAAACTTGCTGAGGTGGTATACAGAGATTCTGTACAAAAAATTAAAGGTCAGAGGAATTTCCACAGAGCTGTTCAACTCAAGTGTTTCAGGTTGTACTAGATGAGTGCTGTAAGGTTATCGGTCTTGTCTCATCAGGGGCTGAATTCATCTTGTCCCTGCTACAGATCGCTGCCATCTTTGACTTCACAAAGGAGCTACATGACACCATCCTGCAAGAGTAGTTTTCCCTTTTTCTCTATTTTACGTAGATTAATTTCTTACTTTTTTGCTCTTTCGTGTCTTAGTTTTTACATGATCATCTTAATTAAAAATTTTTGTAAATTCAGAAAAAATTACTCTGAAACCAGTATTGTCAAAATCCATATCCACAAGTTTCCTACGCCCTATATGGCCTTGCGTCAAAAGTGGGCGCGACTTCCGGTTTGAAGTAAACAAAGCGCAACTTGACGTGCTTGACACTCGTTCATTCAACAGTTGACAGTCATTCAAGTTATAGCGATCCAAACTACCTAACGATGTGGGAACACAACCTCAACGAAATTCAAAAGGGTGAAATAACAGTACCTTTACCCTCTGCAGTAGTTGATTGGGAGTATTATAATAACATTATTAATAATCAGTACTCATCAAGGCATGGTGACAGACAGTTGTGCGAGCTGACAAACAATTAAAATAAAAAATACACACTTAGTCATTGTGCTTTGGAGTTTATTCAAAATTATACACAGGCTTTGATCCTGAGTTTAGCTGTAACATCAGTAGCGAACAGCCAATCACATGCTGATAGAGTTCATAGAATATTAAGAATTTAAACAAATGTACACAGGATGATTCGTCGTCTTTTGGGAGGTGATGGAAACTACAGTCGTTGGCAGGATCAGAGACGGGCTCTGGCAGGATCACTCTGATTTCGTTTTCAGCTTATGTTCAAAACAATCACGTTTAAGCCACTGAATTAGTTTAGTCCGGTTATACATACAACCGCGAACAGCACATGTTGTCCCTGAGCTCCGTAACGACATCTCTCATAAAGATTTGCGTCTTTAAATAGTAAAATAATTCTCCGAAAAACAGCTAGCCTCTTCGCTAACTACCACACAAAATACCATTGGAATGCTACTTCCGCCGCCTCACCAGAAGTTTCACCCACTTTATTTTTTACAGGAGCGCCCCTCGGAAACTTGTGGATACAGTAAGTTGTGTGTGGTGATGTTTGAAATACAGTTTGATTTTTAGTCTACAGAGTAAGTATAACGATGACTGCCTGATGTGGGATTTCATGGCTAAGCGTGAGCTGGATGCTGCCGGTGCCCCGGAGCTCCAGTCTGCGAAAGGAAGAGCTTCTGATACAGACCGCAGAGAAGATCGCTGCTGTACCGTTTATGAGGAGGCTCTGAAGAGCCTTAATACAGGTATCACAATCTTAACACTTACTTCAGACACATGTTCAATGTTTGCATCTAAAAATGTTAAGATAGAATTCATTGGTGGAAATGAGTGGATTCTCATGGTTCTAGTTATACATAATTTGCCTACTGATGTGCAATTTCTTTTTGTAGAGGCCATGTGGACATGCTATGTCACGTTTTGTCTTGAGAGATATAAGAGGAAGACAAATGTCACTGAACTGAAGGAAAAGGTAATGGCCTAATGGTGTTTTATTGGGGTGTCGTAGTGAGATTTATATATAATGTTGATTAGCATAGCATTCTATTTTCTTGATTGGGGCAGTTTGATTGAAGTTTGATATTGGTTACACTTTATTTTAAGGTGTCTGTGTTGCAGTGTAATTATACAATTAAGTACTGAGTATGAACTATATGTTCTTAAGGGTTGGTTTAGGGTCAGTTGCATGTTATTTCCACAATAACTTCATGCAATGTGTAACAATGACAATGTAAAATAAAGTGTTACTATTGTTTAATCAGATTTACAAAATGACTTATGCAATGTGAATATGAAGTAATTCCCCCTTTGCAGGTGAAAGGCACATAGAGAACTTTAACAATTGGGTATATCATGCAGTGTTGTAGTACTCGAGAAATTGAAATAAAATTACTTTTAACACTACCTACTATGTGGCCTTTTTAGCCTAAACTGATCATATTTTTTAAACTCTAAGTAAATTCAGTAAAAAAAAAAGGATTTCTCTAAGTAAATAAAAGTAAATTAGGTAATCAACCCTCACTGGTCTCGGTCTCGACTCGGACTCGACCGTCTCTGGTCTCGGACTTGACTCGGACTCGACTCTCTATGGACTCGGTCTTGACTCGGACTCGACTCTCTCTGGTCTCGGTCTCAACTCGGACTCGAGTGAGGTGGTCTCGACTACAACACTGATATCATGCTAAACAATAACCAATATTATACATTCTTACCCATCATTCTTGAAATGTGTGCATTTCTGTGTCTCAGGAAAATGCTCAACCTTTACAGGGGTTCTTATTATTAGCTCAGTTTGAGGTGAATAAAATAAGCCACTCTTTGGCCCTGTTTACACCTGGTATCAAGATGCGTTTTGGTCGATCGGATCACAAGTAGACAAGGGAGACATACCTTGACATGTACATCTGGTATTCTAATCTGTCTCTTTTGTCCACTTTCAACCACTTCTGTCCTGAATTCTTCGAGGGGAGGCTGGGTAAATGTATGGATTTTTTCAGATCTTTCAATCTAATGGAAAAAATAAGCTCACGAAATTTACATACGAACATGACCAGAGAAAACAAAAGAACATATGGAGAGCAGTAGCTTTTTTTACGTGTTTTTCAACGTTGTGCTTGGTATGTTTTCATCTTCAAACCAAACTTGGGTCTCCAGACAAATTTTAAATCCAGTCAGGCTAGCGCCCTCCCATAATGTTTGTGCATTAGGTCAGTAGGTGGCCTTTTGGGGCTGTTCGAACACACTGGCCACACTACTATTCGAGCGTCTCCTTAGTGGCTGAACTCAAAATGTTTTAGACCTCATTTATACCTGCATTTAGCGTCGTCCACTTGTGATCCTATCGACCAAAACATCTACAGTCCAGGTTTAAACAGGGCTTTTGAATAATTTTATATAGAAGTTTATTTTTAATATTGTTTCCATTGAAATTGCATGTTAATGATAATACTTTAATACACCAACAACCAGTAAGCTATAAAATACAAAGAAATATTGTTATTGGTCTCCTGTTACTAATACTTACCTTCTTGCTTGCTTTTTTAGACAACAGTGGAACTGGTATTTGTTTTTTTGTTTGTTTGTTTTCTGGTTAAGTACCTAACTCAATTTTGTGACTTCAACTTTTCAGAGAAAGGAACGATTACTCCAAGTCTTACAGAGTGCTCATGATGCCAAGCTTTTGCAAGAGACTTACTACAAGAACTGGGTAATGTACACTTAAAGGAACACTCCACCTTTTTTTGAAATAGGGCTTATTCAAAGTGTCCCCTGAATTAAAATAGTCTGGCAAAAGCAATTTTTTTCAAAGTGCATGCATTTTCTTAGTTTGGCAGCGCCGACGCTAGACGCTGCGCCGATGCTTAGCATAATGAATGGAATCATATGTTGCCAAAGTAGCATGTCGTGAGTAAAAGTGATTAAAAAAAACAACATAATTACTTCATTCATATCATTAGGACCAAATTATTATTATTACTTTAATTATTAGAATATTAGGTTGCTATTCTTACGACAGTAGACAAACAGACCAAGATGGTGACTTCTCAGACAGTCAAGGTACAGAACCATACCTCTACGAACCAGAGTTTTCAGAAGAGGAGCTGCGTGCAATGGACATAGACCGACAGAAGGAGGATTTTGCGATCGCTCAACAGCCTGAGGATGAGAGCCAACACAAACTGGTGTTGTGAGTGTGGGGGAATATGCCAACCTATACCTACTGAAATAGAGTGTCCCACTTGCCACAGCACAGACAAAGTATTGCCTTTGATGACCAGACTCAACGTGCCAGATCAAGATCCGCAGTTGTCACAGCTTCCGATGATTTCTCTGCGTTGATCCATCCTGCGGTCCTCGACTTTTTTCCCCATGAAGTCAACTGGAAAAAACGCCCCACGCCGAATGAACTCAATGGACAGCTGTCCACAGAGTAAGTGATTATTTTGCGTGATATGACTGCGCACAAGTGGCAGTGCTTCCCCTGTGATTCACCCTAATATAGTCGCAAGTCAATATCTGCCTGTTTATTCGCCTAGTCCAGCCTTTCTCAAACTTTTTTCAGTCAGGGCACCTTTCAAAAGTGCATAAAATCTCAAGGCACCCCAGTGTAAAATATAATTTAAAAACACTGCATAACCCAAATGTAAATGCAAATGTCTTGTTTAGTTAGACAGAACAGTAATGAACATAGCATAATATGAACTGTAAATAACAATAATAATAAAAACTGTATAGTACCTTTAAAAACAAAGGTTTGCAAAGTAATTCACAAAATAATTAATCAGAGACACAAATGCCATAAAACCGTAAGAGGTGGACCGCCCAATACAAGAACCCAATAACAAATCCAGACCAGGAGAACTCAAATGAAGTGCAGGATGCAGTTAAAATAAAATAAAAAGGGGAAGACATTAATATATATATATATATATATATATATATATATATATATATATATATATACAATGCAATAAGAAAAAGATGCATGTTAAAAAATGCACCAGAGATAAGCAGGAATGTTTTTCCATATAGTGCTTGTTTTTTTATCCGTGCCATGCACATGCACACACACACACCCACATACACATACACCCACACACACACACAAACAATAATCCACAACGAGAGAGGGAGAACGATCTACATGCGTGCATGCAGCGCGTATACGCGCTCACACAAGCCGGGGGTGGGGGTGACCACAATCGAGACGTGAGCCTAGTGCGACGCACACAGCCGCCATATTCTGGCAGGGTTGGATGAAAGGTGGTCAGGTGTCTTTTAAGTTTGCAGAATCATCCCTTGGTTTGATAGTTTCATCCCATATATTAGACACAACGGGAGAGGGCATGTTGCATCCCCAGTACTGAGGAAGTAGGCTGAGGCTCCATTTCACAGAAAAACTGTCCGGTTCTTGGGGGGATTTTCTTTTCAAAAAAAAAAAAAAGATCCATGATGCTGTAACTAAAGTGACCTAAATTTACGTTTATTTTTACGTTTCTGTGAGTCTGAGGTGTTGTTGCTATAACGCGTTGCTATGGATTGCGTCACTTCCGTCAAACTCACGATATGCTACTTGGCAACATAGGATTCCATTCGTTATGCTAAGCTAGCGTCGGCGCTGCCAAACTAAGACAATGCATGCACTTTGAAAAAAATGCTTTTGCCAAACTATTTTCAAATTAAGACTGTTTGATGGTGCGGCAGTGGCTCAGTGGTTCATGTAGGTTGTCTACAAACCGGAAGGTTGGTGGTTCAATCCCGGTTCCACCTGACCAAGTGTCGAGGTGTCCATGAGTAAGACGCCTAACTCCAGCTGCTCCCGACGAGCTAGATGGCGCCTTGCATGGCTGACACCGCCGTTGGTGTATCAACGAGTGTTTGAATGGGTGAATGTGAGGGATTATGTAAAGCGCTGTGGTGGCCTTTAGGTCTATGAAAGAGCTATATAAATTCAGTCCATTTACCATTTATTTTAATGTAGGGGACACTGTGAATAAGCCCTATTTCAAAAAATGGTGGAGTGTTCCTTTAACATTGGCATCTCACTGATACATTGGCATGAGTTTGTTCAAATGGTGCTGCTGTAGTAATATAGGCCACTTCATATCCCCTCAAAAAACAGCTACAGGTCCTGCTGTCATCAGGGGATACAGTATCTGCTACCCAGATTGCCATCACAGCCACTCAGCGCTTCAGCCAATCAGTAGAGATGTGGAGCTTCAGCCTCCAGACATTGGTCCATCTGGAGAGCGCAGAGGCGGGACATCTATTCCAGGAAGCCCTGAAACGTGTGAATCCCAAGGTAGCAGTTGTGCCACAGCTGCCTCTAAGTGGGACATCTTCCTACAACAGCAGATTTGCCCTAATTAGTCCACTTTAATAAGTGAACTTGGTGCTTTTTTAAAAATATTTTAAGTATAATTGGATAACAATACTATAGTTACATTTGGATTTTATTCAAAGTTGCATTTAATGCATTCAATTTATCAGTTAATGCATTCCCTGGGAATTGAACTCTTAAACTTGGTGTGACTAGCACCATGCTCTGTTTGAGCTACAGTAATGCTTATATATAACTTTAGTCAAGTGATGAGCCCTCTGCTAGGATAAACTCAGGTTTGCACATTCATCTGTCCTCGGCACTCTTTCGTCAACAAGCTAGTGAGAAGTAGCCGTGTGTGCAGGATTATGAAGCCTTTAGTTACATAACCCCACAAAGAGGCTGTTATCCAACCACATGGGAACATGAGGCTCAGGCTATAGAGTAATATTAGCATGCACAATTACCTGGTTTGATTTCTCATTCCTTCATGTCTTGGTGTTTGTTTTGTCCAAACAAAATGTTACCCATTTCTAGCAGAATTAGAGGTTTTAAGGTGGAGAGTAGTGTGAAATGTGATGTAATATTATATAGTGGGGGTCCAAAAGACTTGTAGCAGTAGTGCAAATGCTCTTATTTGCATGAGTTATATTATCAGAATTGTACATTGGACCATTGAGATTGGACCATTGAGGAAATAAGAGTTTTTGTTCAAATGGGTCATACAAAATGTATTATACTTAAGTCAAATCCCTTACAATATTCAAAAAGCATTTAAAAACTTGTCTCCTCTGTAAGCAGAAGACTTTGTTTATTGTTTGTGGTACTTGTGTTATTGCCTCTTTTAGATGAATTGCTTGGTTCTTCATTTTTAAAGGTTCTCTGAGCGATCCTGGGTGTTGTTGACGTTCGGAATATTTTCAAACAAATCGGAGGCTAGCTAGACCCTCCCTCCGCCGCATCTCCTCCCCCTCCCTTCCGTGCTTCCTGAAATAATTGTGAACGTGCATAGTTCTAGCTAATTATATCCTTGTGTGGGTTTGGCGAACATAAAGCGTCGATTTAGAAGAAAAAAAAAACAATTTAATGTTACCCACCTGTCCAGCAAAAACAGAGCAACCTGAATGTCAGACTGGAAGCCCTTCTGCCGCCGGAGTTCTCGCCATCGTTCAAAAGCTTTGCTACCGATGTAAATTCGGAACTTCGCACGTTCTTTATCCGACTCCTTCTTCTTTTTAATTTGTTCTTCAGAACGACGTCTATTTGGTCGTGTGTCGGCCATTTTTCAAACTTCCCTCTGATGCTTCTATCTCCTTCACACACACACCCCCTTTATGTGCACGCGCACTAATCCCCCAGACCCACCCTCAAATACTTCTTGCCAGTGATTGGCTGGAACACTGTTTGTTAGGTTTCGTGGTCCGGGTAAGACATGATTGTTTTTGTTGCCGTTTGTGGAGCCTGTGGTGTCTACAGAGACCGCGTTTTTTTACAGTGTGTTTAGGGGACAGGCAGCTAGCCGATAGTAAGGAGACGTTTGATGTATGTGACAAATGTTTTGGCCCCACATCGCTTAGAGAACCTTTAAGTCACTTTGGATAAAAATGTCTGCTAAATAAGTAATTGTACATTTGTGTTTGATTAATGACCTAGAAAATAATTGTATGCCTTTTTTCCAAATCCTAAAATGTTGAATGTTTTTCATTCAAACCTACAATTTTTTTAACTGTGTACCCAATGATATCTCTTTTATATTTAATCATTGTATAATGTGTTCTACAGGAAAGTCTGGCATTATGGCAGCTGCAGGCAGATTGGAGCATGACCTCACAGACACCAGAGGAAACTGAGACCTTTTTTCAGGTGGAACATGACATAATAAAATAAGTTTACAGTAAAATTCACCCAAGATCAGTCTATGATGCTAAATGTAAAGGCATTCTAATAATTTCCTACTTCTTTTTGTCCTGATTACATGTTGAATTTGTGTTCTAATAGAATCCATGGTGTTAATATATCAAATGTAATTAATTGCTCCTGATTCTATACTTGCAGAAAGGCCTACTGTCCCCAGTACCGGCAGTGTCGGCTGCCATGAAGGAAAAATACCTTGAGTGGTCATACAAAACTGGTAGTTACAAAAGGGCTAGAAAAACATTCACAAGGTACACATCAAATGTGCTCTTTCTTTCTGTATAGTGGGACCCTAAAGGCTGAGGCCATGAGTAAAAATGCTTTAAATGGAATTTTAAATTTAATAGAATTATTTTCGTCTGCATTTTAAATATTTCTATTTTATATTGACATGCCTTATTCCCTTTATTGCTTTTACTCCTTTGTTTTAAATTTAATTTAGCAGATACTTCTATATAAAAAAAGCAATTTACAAATGAGGAAAATCATATGCATAATCAAATCCTGAAACATTATTTTCAGTACAGTTTTAGACTTTTGGAACCCACTTTATATCTACAAATGAAAAATAAGCTTGAAACCAACCCTTTATTTTACTTATTGGGTTTCAGCTTACATGAACACAGACCCTTCACTAAGGCATTCTTCCTGATGATGATTCAGATCGAGAAAGAGCAGGTAAAAGTGATGTAGTACCCGGTGACGGATGTCGAAAATTCCTATTAACCAGCTGACCATTGCTGATCTGTATTATTCTCTCAGGTTACACCAAAGATGAGTAATCTGAGAGATTACTACGAGCGAGCACTTCGTGAGTTCGGCTCCTCAGATGAAGGTGAGTGTGATTCAGTGTTTTTTTTATCCTTTAAAGAGGCAACTCTCTTTCATACTTTAAAATATAACACTAAGAAACAACAACTATTTGATGTTTTAGATCTGTGGATCGACTACATCAAGGAAGAGTTAGCTAGGCACGGAAACCCAGAGAACTGTGGGAAGCTCCACTGGAGGGCTGTTAAAACCCTGGAGGGTGAAAGTGTTGAGCGTTTTACCACCAAGTACACACTGCTGCAGACCGGGAACATTTAAAACCAGCATGAATCTTTAACATGTGTTGATCATATCTTGAGGGCACATTGACGGATAACCTCAGGAGTTTCCATTTGAAAAGCCTATTTGTTGAACATTTCCATTTATCTTCTTGATATTTTTTGAAACATGCTGGTATTTGATCTTTCCATGTTGTTCCAGAAATAAACATTTTATTATGACACTGTTATTGTCTTTAAATGTTAAATAAATTATTTGTTGTGTTTTGGCAAACCCTAGCTTACACCAGTACACCAAATAAAACAAAAGTTCTACAAAAAAAACAAATGTGGTGAAATGATGTAGCCTGTAGGTAGCATCAATTCAGAATTCTCTTGACATTGTTTACATTATAAAAGTAGACATTCATTTTGCTATTACAGAGCAAGTGTAACAAGTACCTCTTCAGAAAAAAGTTAAATCTATAAAACACAATAGCGGAGCATCAACTGATTTCACCTCTAAAATAAAGTAAAAAGTCATTAAGAATAACAAGTAGTAGTTAATACACTGATTAAAGTACCAAGTTAACTACATCAACCTTTCTTTAGTGATTAAGGACACTTCAAGTTGTGAAATCGAGAGTTTAATCGATGTCACTGATTTTTACTAATAAATTACCATGGAGCTGAGAAATAAGCTGTATGAGATATTATAGGTTAACAGTTATAATTTGCTGTTGGCAAAAGTTTAAAATGTTGTTTAAAAGTAAGCTAGACACAAAAGCTGACTCCATTGAAGATGGCAGCAAACAGGTTGAAAAACCTGCTAATCCACTGGTTGTGTTTGTTCAGCTTTCCCCAAGCTTGTGTAAAGAAACCATGGTCAGGTAGCATCTCTGAATCCTTTCCTCTGTGGTTGCCATGAACTACCTGTAAAATACATAATGGGAATCCACACTTGGTTTGGTTTGCCAGATTACCCGGAATCGCACTAACTGATAAAAAAGCAGCAACGTTTGAATGAGTTAAATGAATAGCTAAAGTTTAGTACGTTATCAATTGGGTGAAAGTCAGACATGTTAAAATCCCTTTAAGGTGAGCAAAACATAGCTTGACACCAACATATTCCCTCTGACTTCACTGCTGTAGTTTGTCTGGCTTAACTAGTCCTGAGTCAGTTCTTCCTTATCAGAATGTAGGTGAAGAGAGCCACGAGTGCAGCCGACAGAAAGCCGATGACACACTGGTGGATGGTTATAACACTCTCCAGTGAGTGAATGCGCTCTTCCATGGCACTGGTGTGGATGTAGTCATAGATCGAGGCCCCGATGCTCCACACCGCCCAAACTGCATCCACCAACGCCTTCATTGTGGGAGACACCATTGAGTGTGTGACTGCCCCTCAGTGTGGGAATCCTCACAGCAGCCCTCACTCACCCCACCCACCCTGAGGGATAGAGAGAGACAAAAGAATTGTTACAGAATGCCAAAGCCTGAAGAGCAAAGAGTTACACAAGTCAGTATACGCTTGACCACTTTTTTATTATTATTATTTTAGAAAAACACCTGGGTGCATGGTAAAATGAAAACATATAGTCAAACTAAAGTGGTAACACTTCTGATATAATGTACAGTACAATGTTGTATGCAGCCTTTTATTGTAATAATCCTTATTGCAATATCTTGTTTGGCTGTGAAACAAAATCAAGTTTAAATGATAGTTCATCGAAATAAAAATTTGTCATAATTTACTCACCTACAAGTAATTCCAAACCATTTTCTTTCATCTGTAGAACATAACATAAGCAATTTTAGATTATTTTTTCACATATGGAAGACAATGGTTAACAACATTTCACAAAAGAGTCATATGTTTGGAACAATGACAGACTTTTCGTTTGAGGGAACTTGAACTATTCCTTTAACTTTAATCACATTGAGCATGTGACCAAAAAACTTTGTATGCATCCACAAATAAACAAAACTTCTCCACACCAAACTAAAGCACTTTAAAACCTATCTATGTACACTTTTATTTGGTCTCCGGAACCAGACCCCTTCGTAAAATACAATTAAAGAGCAACTGCAAAAAATAAGCTGCTGTTTCACTCTTATTTTCTGTAAATTTGCATGTCACATGCAGTTGCTATTATTATGAAACAAGAAGTGTGCAGGCGTCTTAATTCAATGCGATAACGTTTCATTATAATGTGTTTGCTTCAATTGCTTGTGATAGTGAAAACATTTACTGCTCGTATTGACCAGTCCAGTCTATCCACTGACTGAATGAGCCCAGATACATCTCACAGACCCTCATGTTTACTTATGCAATATAAGCATGGCATGACATCCTTCACAACAGTAACAGTGCAACACAAGTTAGTAACGTTACCTCTAATTCAATCATAAATCAAAAAAGCTACGAGGAACGGAATCTAACTTTGCACTGATGTAACGTTACAGGCCATTATTGATCAAATCACTAGGCCGATAATATCGCCCTATGGTCAAAATAATCATCCCTCCTGAATAAAATACACTGTGTAGTTTCTGCGAGTTTCTGAAGCAGTCAGATAAAAGACTTTAGGAAATGATGAGAGGCGATGAGAACATGATCATCAGCTGACATCCCTCTGACAAACAGCGTGATGAGCAATGATTAAGACTCACCGAATGATCGCCGATGTTAGCTGAATAACAAATGCGATGTGAATTATCGTTTGTACAGTTAAATATTCGTGAAAATATGACGGGCCGGCCACCGTATCGTATGACAAAAATCCTCAATACTCCGCCGCGAGCCCGAAGCGGCTCGGCTCCCGTGATGACGACATACGTGAAGGGCGTTTCTTCTTTTGAGTATTGTTCAATGTAAATCAACTGTTGAGGACAAAACCATGTCTCTTTAAATATAATGTAGGGAAAAATACGTAAACTGCAGAAAGATAAAAAATAATAATAATAATCTTACAAGCGGAATATTGGTATTTTAGCATTTAAAATATTGCGTGTATGTTATTTTTATTTACTGTATAAACTTAATACTAGGACAGTTCGAATGTTTGTGTCTATTGTGTCACCACCTATGGTCACCACAGGGAGCCGCTCCACTGCAATAGAGCAATCCAATCTATCCAAATAAACGTCCTCACTGCGGAACATGAAATCCATGGGGAGGAGTCGGATCCAGATCCAACTCCTCCCACCTTACATACACCTAAACCTAACCAGCTCCGCCCCCTGATCCCTAAACCCAGCCCTAATCCCTAAACCCAACCCTAATCCTACCCATCTCCACCCCTTGGATCGTGATCCGACTCCTCCCTGTGGATCTCATGTTCTGCATTGAGGTGCTACTGGGAGCAGTCTTTTTTCATCAACCCCCTTATGCTTCTGCCTCGCAACTGAAGAAAAAAGGCATACATTTAAGGTGATGATATACGATGTAACTTTTTTTTAGCATTGTTGCAAACAGGTGAGACACATGGGAGGCCCTAGCTAGCTTGGGAAAGTGAAGCATTGCTCAAAAAGTTGCCCCGTGTATTATCATCTTTACAGTCTGTTGCCAAATTACAGGATACACAGCTAGACATTAAATATTTTTTTCACTTGGCTAGAGTCGGTATAAATGGAATGTATCTGTTCTAATTATTATTTTACCAAAATGATAGCCGGTTTAAAAAATAAATAAATAGAACAAGCTGATTAACACTTTAGTTTAGGATCCAATTCTCAACTAGTTACTAATTAGCAAGCAGGATATTGCCTGTTTTTTAGTAGGCTTACTTACGCACATATTAATGCCTTATTCTGCATAATCTAGCCAACATCCCCCAATTCTACCCGATAAACTTAACAACTAGCCTATCTAACTAAGTATGATCACTAGTTAAGAGTTTATTGAGGCAAAAGTCGTAGTTAAAAGTGAGAATCATTTTAATGGAACTGGTTTTGAAAAAGAATGAACCGAACAAAAATGTATCCTGGATAATTTATAATTATTAGGCTATTGAAAAGAGATGACGAACTGCATGCGGTTTGCGAATTTTAGTGATTTCCTATCTCATATTAGTCGTTATAACAGAAAGTACATAATTTATTATGACAAGATCTATGCATTAGGCTAATCAACAGTTTCGCACCAGGCTATATGCAGTCACATCAACAATCCAGTTCTGGGAGGTCCCGGGCGCGGATAGGCCAACAGACATCCTACGATAAAGTACTGGCTTTTGAATAACTAGGATGAGTGACGTTTACCTAGTAGGCCAAACAGCAGGCGGTTTAACCAAAATACGAGGATTAATAGTTGTAGGCTACGTGAATGGACACTAGGAAGGTTACTAAGCAGCGTCAGTCTGTCGTAATTAATATTCATGAGCTAAGCCTTCACCATAGTAGGACTCATTCTAGACCCAGACACAATTCATCCCGCATGTTGTCGAAGGAACCAGTCGGTGGCGCTTCAGCGCAACATGTAGCCTACAAATATGATAGACTGTATGTGCAGCCAGATGGATAATTCATTAATAACGAGCACATGGGGTCGCTCTGGCAGAAACAACATACATGGAGAATTTCAAAAGGCTTGCGCAGTAGCCTAAACGAGGCTCACTGTTCCACCGCGTAATACTGACTTTGTCCCTTCGTCTACTTTTGCGCAAAGGGAGACTGTTGTAAGCGGTCCCTGTGGATTGTGTCTTCATGAGGAGTTGGGTGCAAATAAGGGGGCGGGTGATGATAATGTGTGAAGAGTAGCAGCAACTTCTCACTACACGGCAACATTTTTCGTTCTTCTTCCGGAGATATGCCCCTTCTTTATAAAGAAGCTCCGTGGAGAAAGGCTGGTGGTGGACATGGTGAAAATGACAGGTAAAAAAAGTGAGACCCTGGTGGCTGAATAGACTCGCTCTTCACTGAACGCGTTCCGTGTCGTTGTTTCTCATGTCATGTGCGATAGGATGTGTTCGCGTTTCCGAGATTTATCGATTATCAACTGCAAATGCCATGTAAATTACCACAGACTAAAACACTTTTAACGCACGATCACGCAACCTGCGGCAGAATTCAGCAACAATTGATAGTGTGTCAGAGGCTGGGTCTTTGCGGGCAAGGTGAGTTTTCCTTTTATTCAACTGGCCTACAAAGTCCCAGTTTTCGGCCCATGTGACCATCTCTGTCAATTGACCGTGCTGAATATATATGTGTGTAGGCTATATAGAGTTTCTCCAGTAGGCAACTGATAATGACAAATTGCTGAAATATAATAGATTAGTTGTATCCTTGTTCAGGTTCTTGTTCGATATTCTGTTCTTTTTTTTTTGTCATTATGGGATCGCTGACGTCATACTGTTTAAATTTCTGTTCTTCACTCCAAAAACTTTTCGAACCTTCTTAAACCTTTTATTTAAATTTTTATTCAAATCTATACTACTTATTTAGGGTATAGCCTACATTTAAACATATTAAATCGGACTATTTATACATAGAATTGAAAACGAATATAATTTAAAATATAAGTAGAAAAATCAAAAATTATCCTTAGTCATAAGTTTTACAGTAGCCTATCTGTATGTATTATAAAAGTACTGTAACCGCTTTGGAAACATTTGACAGAAGTCACTTCTTACAGAGTCCTATAAAATATAGCAAAACAAATATTTATAAATAAATTAAATAAAATAAAAAGTATGATTGAGTTAGAAAATATTTTACTCTGCGGGTTTGTATTTGTGAACTTTTATTATGCATTATGAATGGTCAAATTAAATATTTGATACACCGAATTATTATCTTCAAACCAAAAGTGCTTGGAAGTTGAGAGCTTTTTTGTTTACTAAAATAAATTATGTAATTTTCTTTGAAGATTTCGAAATTAATAACAAAGTAACACTGAATAAAATTCTGTTTTTTAACTTTCACCGGGGGGAAAAAGAGCTCAGGGACAATTAAAAGACATCAAAAACATAAACTTTCTGTGAAGATAAAAGTATGTCATATTTTCAAGTTCAAGTTAGTTTATTTCTAGAGCACATTTACGGCTTTTGGCCGACCAAAGTGCTGTACAATAATCCCAATACAATACACATTGCACCAACAATATTCCTATCGTCAGTCAAAATATGGTGCATTAGAAATAAAATAAAATAAAAATCATTAAAAAAGAACAAAAAAAAACAAGTAGATTACATATTAAAAGCTAATCCAAACAAATTAGTTTTTAGCGCTGTTTTAAACTCAGATTTTACTATAGGGAGTGGCAGAGGCAGGTTAAAAGAAGCTTTGTTCGTGTGAATGAATTCTGCAATAGCTTCCAAACATGTCTGATATAGGTTGTCATATTAAACAGTTCTCAAAGCTACTTGCCAATAGTTTCCCACAGGATATTGTTCTGGCTCAGTCACACATCTTGACAGTTGCAAAGGCCTGTAATCATTGTAAACTAACCTCTTCCAATGCAGCACATGAAAAGATACAAGAATAATAATTCATAGAATAGTTTATTGAAAGTTATTTCATTAGATGCTATGAGATTAGTTCCTATTTAAATACCATAAATTATCTATTTTGCTCTTTTTCACCTCACTAAGGTAGAAATTAAAAACGCAAGTTAAAACATACATTGATTTTATAAAAAAACAAGTTATTTCATATTTAGTTATTTTCCCATTCACCAATGATTGAAACATTTTCAGAAAATAAATAATTAGCAGTCTTACAGAAAATTGCCATCACTGAAACACACTGGAGTTTGTATTAAGCAACTGCTTAGAATTCTTACAATCCAGTTTTTAAATTCTTACAATTTCCAGTTAGAGCTCTATTTTATTTGCATAATTTAAACAGAACAAGCATGGCACGCAAAGTTCTGTACTGTGAGACGTTTGTCATTTGTAAATGAATGTTTTCTAATGTTCAGGTTAACAAAAATTGCCTTAGTTGGAAATTGGGCACAGTTCATCATTTGAAATAGTTTGGTCATTTAATGCATTCTAATAATAAGGGTCTGACATTACGGTTGGCCTTCGTTCAGGGAGAGGAGGGATAGTATAGTCCAGACTGACCTTTAGTCTGGTTTCCTCACAGTCTTTAGAACCATGTATAAACCTTAAACGTTCTTGAACACCAGGCAGATCCCGGACAAAGAAACTGTGAATAAGTCAGCAAGAAAAGTGAGGGACTTTTAGGGGCAGCTGTGTTATACTGACCCAGTCATAATGCCCCTAAAAATCCTTATTACTCTTGCAATGCTCAGCGATGAACTCTTAAATCAATCCTAACAGAACCGTCAGGATCTGTAATATAGTGATTAGCCTCCAAATGTGCTTTCCTTATGGACATCCTCCTTTAGAGAGAGTGTTTAGAGAATCTGAGGTTTGTTACTACAATTGGTTATGTTTCAGCTAAAAATGTTTCCCATATGCAATAAAAAAACAGATCCAGTGCTTGAGATCTGTTGCACATTCAAATCAGCAACTCTTATGTCAAATATATCTGCTTCTCTCATTCACGTCACACTTTGACACCTTGGCATAGGGCCATCCGTTTTCTCCCAGGCAAGCAGTGAGGGGAATTTTTAATGTGATCGGGGAAAACCAGTGGCGTTGCTTAGAATGTACGCACATTTCTAACCGATTGTTCTTCTGCTGTTTGTTTCATGCAGGAAAAGAGTGAGAGAGCGCGAGAGCGACGGGTAGAAAGTGGCAGCAGAGTAACTAAAAAATAATTAGTGAGAGAAATAAAGGGTGGGAAAGAGAGAAAAGAGACAGGCAGCATGCATGGAGCAAGAGAAAGAAAGCTAGCTGATGACTCAGGCTCATACGCTTCGTAGGGAGGAGGGAGGGATGGAGTGGGGGATGAGGAAGGGAGGGAGGGAGAAATGACTCATCAGAGCATGTGGAATCTCATATGGCTATCACAGGATCGAGGTTCTCTCTTTCTCCTCAATGCTGCCTGCCTGTTCATGACTGAGGTAAGTGAAGACTGCCCACTCTGTCTGTCTCCAGCAACAGTCTGTATCCACAGGGAACAGCCAATTGCAATGCACAATCCTCCATTGCTGCTGGCATTTTGGAGAGTCTGGCAGAAAAAGACACACCTTAGAATTAGACCATATAGAGTGCCGAAGTGATGACGTCACTTTGTAGGACAACTAGGGGTGCATGGGTTCCCTCGGTCGAAAAGCAATGCATTTTCACCATAGACTTTTGGAAAATCGCAAAAAATAAGATCTGTGTTTAACAAAGATTTGTGACCCTTACACGTTTTCTCTATCAAGATAATCTTTACAAGTTAATCCAAAACGTATAGATTTTGAAGCCTATATAAAGATTTTAAAAAACTCAAGCAGACACAATAAAGTTTAAAAACCACAAGCAGGTTATAACTGTGTGTTTTATGTCATAGATCAAAACGTGAAAATATTTAGAGGCTTTGTTCACCACAGACCTTATTTCAGGCGATTTAGCAAAAACCCATTCAAAAATTCAAAAAAGTGAGGGAACCGGAAGTGCTAAAATGCTAACTCACTTCCGCGTTTTGGCCTACAGAGTGACGTCGTAACTTCAGCACTCTATTGGGCTCAAGTAGATGTTTAGTCATTAAAAAGCTACATCTACAAAATGTAGAGCAAGGCCCCCCTAAATACACATACAGTCAATGGTCCCAAAAATAGTATGGACACTTCAGAATGTGACGGTAGCTATGTTTCCAAAGTTGCGAATTTAACTTTAACTTAACAAAACTTGATTATCACATAGAACATTTGCGAATAGAGCAGTGTTTCCATCCCATCTGTTCAAGAGAACTAACTTGTCACTTCCTGGGAAATTGGCGCAAAATATCTGTACTAAAAATGTAAGTTGCTGCAATCAGGGAAGCCACTCAGGCTCTTATTTCCTACATCATAAATCATTATGCCAAATCATTCTGATGATAGACATTGGCGTTGGCATTTTAGAATGATCAAACCAATATTTGAGAATCTGAGCAATGAAATTGGACCACTGGTTAGTCCAGTTAACACAAGTCACATGAGTTTTTTGTCACATTTATTCGGTAAATCTGTTTCGATCGTAGATTATGCACGTGCCTTCTTATTGAATAAAAAAATATATTTGCCTCAGTTAAGCAGATTAATTTTCTATCCACATTTTTATAATTTGTGCTTAAAGTTTGCATGCATGTGATATCCCAAAATGTGTTTAAAAATAAGTGGATGGAAACATAGATGAATGAATTTTACTTTTCTGACCCATTTGTGCAATGACTAATAAGCAACTGGTATCAAATTGATTGGCTGCTTCTAAACGTTTTTACAGATGACTTGCTGTCTCGCTGCCCTGTCATGCAAGGACTTTGGGGTGTTTGCACATGAAGGTACCTTCCAGTTTTTTTTTTTTACCTTGGACTGTGTTTTCAGTGGTCCAATGATCACAGGTGGTCATCTTAGAAACATTACAGTGGTCCTAACATGTGTTTTAAATCCATCTCCTGTGACCACTTGTTTTTGGTTTTCTTCTAACCCCTCCCCCCTTATTTCATCACACTTTACATAATTTTCATGTTTGAATGAATGTAGTCTTTACTCCGCTTATGAGGAAGCTGTAAAGGAAGTGAATAGAAAGGATACTTGGTAACACAGATTTCAAACATAATCCATGCTTTTTGCCAGAACATAGCGAAGTTTGAATCGGTTGTTTTGGTGCACTTGCAAAATTACATTACATTCTACAAATTACAGTTTCAAAATCCCATTACATTCTTTTGTGGCTGTTAAAAAAAATATTTGACCACATTAGTATATGAAGAGTTCAGATGCAAAAGCCTCTAAATGCCATTTGAAATTTTCTTCTTTAATGATGATTTTTATCAAACTTGTATATTATATAGTTTATAAATATATATAGTATATATAGTTATATATATATATATAGTTTGCTAAAAAATCATCATTAAATAAGAACATTTCAAATGGCATTTAGAGGCTTTTGCATCTGAACTCTTCATATACACTAAGAAAGCAATCTGGTTAAATGCGTCTCCAATTACTTCAATTCAAATTCAAAAAACTTTATTATCTATCAACAGAAATTTTTCTTTGGATAAAAAGGCTCACATATACACAATACAATCACACACACATCACAATTAATAATTGTTACAAGGAAAAAAGTAGGCCTGCCTTCCACTATGCAAAAACAATAAAGGCTCAAGTCCAATATACTAATGACACTTTTTAGTCTTATTTAAAATAGAAATAGAAGTAGGAATAAAAGAGTTCCTGTACGCTTTCTTTTTGGCCAAAGGTGCTCTAAAGCGGCAACCTGATGGCAGTAACTGAAACGAGCTGTAAAGAGGGTGAGAGGGGTCAGTATCGATGGTGTCTGCTTTCCTCTTTACTGCACAATTAAATTGGTCTACTAGTTGAATCTGGGGGGGCCCAATAATTATAGTTGCTTGTTTGTTTACCCTGGATAATTTTTTCTTATTTTTAGCAGAAACAAAATTAAAATGCAACATTGAAGGTCAATACTGATTCAACAAGAGCGTGATACACTGTTATCATGATATTTTGTCTCACATTAAAACTCCTCAACCTTCTCAAGAGAAATAAGCGCTGTTGAGATTTCTTATAGACAATATTCACATGTTGAGAAAAGGATAGATGCCTATCAATCTCAGTGTCCAAATATGTGAAGGTTTAAACTTGTTCCATTACTTCCCCCTCCAGCTTAAGTGGTTCAGATAGTGATGAACTAAACCTCTCACATCTCAACTCCTTCGTACTTCTGGAAGTGGTGGAAAGTGGACAAGATCAAAACTTTTTAGGCCCCATTTACTTGCATTTACACTTACAAAAAAAGGTGAAAGGAGTGATAACTAAGCAAATATTTACTTACTATAATACTGACTATAATACTTACTATATGTTTTAGAAAAACATGAAAGACAGAATGAAGATTTTGGCAGGATATTGGAAGTTTGATTCAGGGTGAATCAGCAGAGTTGTGTGGAGTACTTCACTGTAAAAAGTCATTTAACGTGTTGGAGTACAGGAGAAGATTGCAGAATGGCTTGCTTCCCACAAATGAAAAGTTAATGCAAATTGCCCAAATTGCAAAGACAACCAAGAAATGCATTAAGAACAAGTCCTTCAGGCTCATGTTTTGGTCAGGTCAGAGTTCAGATTTGAAGACATCAACATTGAGTGGAACAACACTAAGTCTTGATCCTGATAAAAAGCTGTCTGCAAGTTTACCCAAAAGGCTTAAACATTGGGCCAGGCTATTAAGTTACCTACAGTATTTGTGCAATTCTTGCTCGTTTTTTGGACCAATGATTTGTGATTAAATTGGTTATGTCCATTAAAAGACCAATAAATATTTTGCCATATTTGGCTTGGCATTTTTTCTTTCTTTTACTTTTTTTCTTTCTTTTACCAGAAGTGTGCACTACTGGTTAAAAGTTTGGGATAATTTGGAATAATATTTAGTACTATTTAAATGTTTTTGTTTGTTTGTTTGTTTTTTAAGAAAGAAATTTAATGACTTTTGAATACTGAAATGAATGAATACTTTGACCGTAAAGGCACATGTAATGTTACAAAAGATTTCTATTTCAAATAAATGCTGTTTTGAAGTTTTGATTCATTTTGATTTTGATTTGATTCAGTTTGAAGTTTTGATTTTGATTTGATTCATCAATGAATCTTGAACAAAATGTATCATGGTTTCCACAAATATAGTAATCAGCAAAACAGTTTTCAACATTGATTATACCAGAACCATTATTAATAATTTAGGACAAATAATAACTGATAATAAATTAATTATATCTTAAAATACAACAATTTAAATTGTAATAATAATTAATAATATTACTGATATACTGTATTTTCTGATCAAAATAAATGCAGCCTTGGTGAACGTAAGAGACTTCAAAAACATTACAAAAAATATTAATGATTCCAAACTTTTGACATGTATATATATTATTTATAAACTATGATTTCATCTGTGTCAAAATTCAAAAGATTGCCCTGATTAAAACTGTGTTTCGGTTCTCACGTTTGTAAAGGTAACTGCACACTTTCAGTGCACAGGTGAATCTGAGGGAGTTTGATGAGTCACTACTGGAATAGGACACACCCTATTAACAAGTGTCAACTCCAAACATCTCCTTGGGTTCTGCAGTTATGTGGGTGTGGGATCCACACACACATAAAAAAGCAGGTCCACATACAACAACTGAGAGGCAATGTGCAAACAAAATGTATTAAGGCAGCAGCAACCGCCCCCACCCCCAACACTCTTCGGTCCCCTCCAGGCTAAACTTACCCGACCTGATTTCTGCAGCCACCTTCAAATATAAAAGTTGGGAAATGCATAGTTGAACACCCTCCAGAGCAAATACTGTCAATGCTTGTTGTATCCTTGTAAAGGGTGGGAAGGTATTAATATAAATAATATGTGCATTCCCTTTCATTCTAAACTTGATTTAGTGTCATTGATGTTTATCCTCTCCAACAGTAAACTTAGCATGAACTTATATGGTTGTGCACTACTATTAGAACAAGTCTTGTGCATTAGCGTTTCTCAGTGTGGCTGAATGAAAGGGAGGAGGGAAGGTTAAATAAACATCTCACCGAAATCCAAGTCTTGGCTCTTGGCAAATACATCTTTTTTGAATTGGCATGATTATGTATTTGATTTATGGTCAGCATGGGGATTATTATATGGAATAAAATTCTCAAAATCAGAGCTCAAATGTTGTTTTCTAAAGCTATTTTTAGCTAATATCTTTACTGTTTGTTTGTTTTTAAAGATTGCAATTATCCATTATATGTTTTTAAAGGTAAAGTCAGGTTCTGTTTCTGTCCTTCTTGAGCCTTTGATACTGAGAGAGTGGTAGTAGGTTTTTAGTTGTTTATGCACAGTGATTCATGGTTAATTGCCACAGCTTTATGCATGATGAAATCAGGATTAACCTGTATCCTGAAAAGCTTATTCCGTAGGAGAGCAGTTCACTTGTGTGTAATATCACTGATATATGAATTAATTACTTGATAGACACAGGGGTTTCATCCTGAAGCTTGCAGTTGTACTGTGGAGAGCTAATTAATGTTTCTAATGAATCCACAGACAAGTATTAAGTGAATATAATAATCGAAATTACTAAGTGTCTTTCTGTGTGTGTAGCATATAGCAACATAACTTTTCATTCTTGTTATTCGGGAGAAAAAAGAGACTGATGAAAGACACCTGTGAGGCGCGCGCCGGTCTTGCACAGGGAGTGACGACGGCAGATCAAGAGAGAAACAGGCCTGATTTTATGTTGTGTTTTGTTTCTGTTGTGTGTAACGTTACAGCAGTCGCCAATGAGGGGCTGCTGGCTTATACTTTCGTTTTGTATTTGTTCATTTTACTATTAAAATGCTTAAATGTTCGCCGGTTCCTGCCTCCTTCTTCCCAACAACAAACCCTTTTAACGTTACATTGGCAAATTCATTAATGAATTACTCCTCATTTGTATTTATTTCTGTTTGGTGAATTACTGCATGAAACCTGGATGTTTAGTCAGGCAAAACTATCACAACACAAACGTCCGTGTGCTCGTCTGATTCAGAGATTTCCTCTAGGAGAAATTGCCATCGTTTAAATTCTCTGCAGCAGACGGACTCTGTGTCCGTAGGCCGAAGCACGCAGCGAGAGTACAGGCAACAGCAATCCGCCCAGCTCCAGAGTCAGTGCGGGGTCCTCGACCACTACAGGCCGCCGCCTTGGCGTCTCCTGCTCCTCCATCAGCCTCAGCTGCTCTAAATTATACTGCGACTCGTAAAGATAGCCACGAACATCGGATTCGAGCAGCAGAACTTCAAAATCCTCTTCTTCCATATCATGTTTAGTTTCTTCCGTCATTGTCATAACTTACTCCACAGCACTTGTTAGCTTAGCTTCCAAACAAGATATTGATTTCAGTTTCTGCAAGTGAAGTCCCACCCACTGATCTGCAATAGGCCTGTAGGGTGAGTGGGTCCAACACCCTGGAATAATAATGAGCTAATATGTGTAGTTCTAAAGATTTTAATGAAATATGACTTCCTGCTTATCGTGACGCAAAATGATGATTTTACGTCACGATAAGCAGAAAGTAAAACACTTAAATCCTTATTTCTCCCATCTCAGGGGAAAATAAGGGAATAAACCATGACCATTCAAAAATATGACTGGGTTTCTAAAGATACAAAGCTTAATGCAAATGGGTGAAGTGACCCTTTAAGTGCTTTACGCACTTTTTTTTCTACATCTGTTTTTAAAAGCATTTTTGTTTAGCTAAACTGTAAAGTTGTTCACATAAAATTGAAAAGATATTAATTTTGCAAGATGATATGTCTGTAACACAATAACGTCTCGGTTACTTATGTAACCCTCGTTCCCTGAGTAGGGAACGGAGATGTTTCGTCGGATGACGGAAAATTGGGGTTTCGCTTAGAAAGCCTGTCATCTTCGAGTACTATAAAATGAGCCAATGGCGGTAAAATGCCATGGGTCTGCGGAATTTGCATAGCATATCTCCGCCCCACCGCGTGGGTATTTAAGGAGAATGTGGACGCAAAGGCAGTTATGTCTTCGCTGAGGAGCCGAGACTGAACTCAGGCGTCTACTCAGCGGTACAGCGGAAGTGGCAGAGAGACGTAACGTCAAGTCAAGTCAAGTCACATTTATTTATATAGCGCTTTTCACAATACAGATTGTATCAAAGCAGCTTCACAGTGATAACATGAAAGTAGCACAACACAGATCAACAACATTGCTAAACACTAAATAACCCCAACTGAGCAAGCAAAGCAAGCCAAAAGCAAGGCGACAGTGGCAAGGAACCAAACTCCATCAGATTGGATGGAGAAAAAACCTTGGGAGAACCCAGGCTCAGTCGGGGGCCAGTTCTCCTCTGGCTTACATTCATATTGTTTAAATATAAATATTAAATATAAATATTGTTTATGAATCAAACGGCGCCATAACATATCGCAGGCGTTGAGTCGTCTCATCACAGGCGTTGAGTCGTCTCATCACAGGCGTTGGGGCATCCGAAATCCCCGTGAGAGGCTGGACACAAAACTGGACCTGACGAACGCCATTTTTCTCGGGACAAGCGTCCCGAGATAACAGCAGAAAGGCAGATGGGAAATAATTAGCATAGCTGATGTTCATAATGATTTCCGTTATAACTCACAAACTCTCCGTAACCCGAACTCTCCGCAACCCAACCATACGCGCCGACCCGTTTGTCTAAAAGGCTGTCGAGCCCCACTGGTGCGTTAAGCAGTTTCAGTGGCAAACGGTTCCGTATGGCATAACAGAGGACTAGAAGGTAAGCATTATGTGAATGCTTGACTAAAGAGATGCGTCTTTAATCTAGTTTTAAACTGTGTCAGCGAGTCAGAGGCTCAGACCGTATCGGGAAGGCCATTCCAGAGTTTTGGAGCTAAATGCGAGAACGCCCTCCCTCCTTTACTGGACTTCGATATCCTAGGAATGACCAGGAGCCTTGAATTTAGTGATCTTAAGGAACGCGGTGGATTGTAGGGCGAAAGAAGGTCCGTTAAGTACATAGGTGCTAAACCATTTAGGGCTTTATAGGTCAGTAGTAGTATTTTGTAGTTGATGCGGAACTTAATAGGTAACCAGTGTAGAGATGATAAAATCGGTGTTATATGATCATATTTTCTTGACCTAGTAAGAACTCTAGCAGCTGCATTTTGTACTAACTGGAACGTCTCCGTTCCCGACTCAGGGAACGAGGGTTACGTACGTAACCGAGACGTTCCTGCGTCAGATGACGCAGAATGGGGGTCCCCTGTGTAATGACACCAGTGCCGCCGCTCCCACCACGCGCATCACGCGCTGTGCGTAGGGCACCAAGTGCTGAGGGGGCACCAAAAATATCCTAATGAAAAATCAATCTTCAAACTTCTTGTTATAATGAGATTCAGCGCGTTCTTCATCTTCAATCCGCAGCGGCGCCGAGCAGAGAGCACGCCAGAAACAGCTGACAGGCTGTGTGTGTGTGTCCAGAGCCTCATTGGTCTGTCACCGCTCGTCAATGTCAGAATATTTGAGATGGCCAATCAAATCAAAGTAGGCGGGCTTTATGTTCACAGACACTGAGCGCGAATTTTAACAGTGCAACTCGACGCTTCAGTGTACGGTCAAGTGCGAGATAAGATGTAAGTATATATTTGACCGTTTTTTTGGTCATAAATGTTAAACGAATGACAAATAATAATTAGGCAAACTAATATGGTTTTGTCTAATTTCGCCATTTTGAACTGAAAATAGGCCTATGTAACATGTAGCCTAGTGTAATAGTTTAGGCTACTGTCATTGTGAGGGGACAAGCAACATGAACAAAGCCTTTTTCATCATGTTAGGCACAGGATTAATAATGAATGTGTGTGTACATATTGAGAATAAAATACAAATTGTTGCCTTTAGTAAATTAAAAAAGGGGGGGCATCATAAAGGAATTATGCTTAGGGCACCAAAATGGCTAGCAGCGGCACTGAATGACACCACAGCTGTCTTTCAGTGCCCTGCGAAAGTCTGGTCCCCTGTCGTGATATTGGCACAGACGAGGAGTCCTACTTAGCACAGGAATACCAAGGTACACTGGGGAGCATATCTCAGAGGAAATATGCCGCAGCATGCCTTAGAATACGCATATGGCCCATAGGGGGTTTCATATGGAGGAACACTGGAGTGACCAGCCCGTAGGGTGGCAACTTTCAACTCCAGGGGTGGCAAGGTGGCTTGTCGAGGGAAAGACACATGCTCAAAGGAGGCTTACAGTGGAAATACACATGTGGGGGTTACTCAGGGGAGGAACCATGCACAAAGAGGCACCTAGCCGACGCACAGGCAATAGACACTGGCGCCAGTGTCAACAGTGCTGGAGGAACTCAGGGCTTCAGAGAGGAAGACTCAGCTGAGGAAATATCGCACTTATCTAGTCCGTGGATTGGAATGGCGAGGGGAAGCACATACTTGCGTTGGTCATACTAGTTCGTTCAGACAATACCGCCAGCTGTGCCAGCTGTGCGCCAGTGCATCCGTGCCGAGCGTGCCCTCTGTCAGGGAATAATACAGGGTGCAATGGAATGAGTCATGGGAGGCAAACAGATCTACCTGTACGTCCCCGAACTGGTCCCAAATCAGTTGGACTGTCTGGGGATGGAGTCGCCATTCACCGGAGATGGGCCGGAACTGTGACAGCTCGTCGTCAGCAATTTCCGATCTCCCGGAATGTAAATAGCACCTCAGGGACCTCAGATAAGAGGTGGCGTGCGAGTTGCAACATATGGCGGGAATGTAGAACACCTTGTCGGTTGATGTACGCTACTGTCGCAGTGTTGTCTGAACGAACTAGTACGTGTTGACCCTTTTTTTTTTTTTTTTTTTTTTTTTAACCTTTATTTATCCAGGTAAAATGTTTGAGAACCACTTCTCATTTACAAACATGACCTGGCCAAGAGGCTACAGGAAAAAATAAGAACATAATGTACAGCTGTACATAGTCAAACACATAACACTTAGAACAAGCAGCTAAATAAAAATAAAAAAGACAACAAAGAGGAAAAAGAAAACGAATAGAGTGCTTAAATAAGTGTGTAAATATGGTTCATGATTGTCAGCAGGAACAAGAGTCAACTATGTAATTTTCGAGGTTTTGCTTAAAGGTGGAGATTGGGATCAGAGATGTAAGTTTCAGGGTATTTTGTAGTATGTTCCAGTCGTGTACTGATGCAAAGCGGAAGGCATTATGTCCAAAGGTAGTAGAAGTAGGGGGGATACTAAATTTAATCAAATTACTTGATCTTGTGTGATAGGTGTTATGAGCGGCATGAAGTAGGGATGACAAATAGAGAGGTGCCTTGCCCAAAATTGTCTTATATATGAAGAGAAACCAATGATGGAGCCGCCGGGTATGAAGGGAGGGCCAACCCACCAGTTTATACAGGTCGCAGTGATGAGTTTGATAGGGTGCATTAGTGGCAAAACGGATGGCTGAATGATGGATTGTGTCAAGTTTTTTTAGAGCTGTGTTTGGTGCCATTTTGTAGATAATGTCGTCGTAATCCAAGATTGGCAGTACTGTCGTCTTTACGAGGGTGCATTTGGAAGCATGGGTAAAGGAGGCTTTATTACGAAAAAGAAAAGCTAGTCTAGCTTTGACTTTTGTTTGAAGGTCATTGATGTGTTTAATGAATGACAGGGATGAATCCAACCAGATACCATATTCCTTGACATACTCCAGAACCGTACCGTTCATGCAGGTGATTGTAGGTGGAGTTTCTGTAACCTGTTTTCGGCTAAAAAGGATACATTTTGTCTTACTGGTGTTAACACGGAGGTGGAGACTGTCAAAGATCTGCTCTAAATAGGTGAAGCTAAGTTTAAGACTGGAAGCCGCAGAATTGGGAGAGGAACCAACTGAGTACAAAATGGTATCATCTGCATAAAGATGAATCCGAGAGGTACCAACAGCTCTGGCTATATCATTGATGTAGATAGAAAAAAGGATTGGACCCAGGATGGAGCCTTGAGGCACACCTTTAGAGACAGTAAGTGGGTCTGACATTATGTTGTCAACCTTCAATTGCTGGACACGGTTGGTGAGATAATTAGCAAACCAGTCACAGCTAGAGGAGGACAGACCAATACTCGAAAGCTTATGTAAGAGGATCCTATGGTCGACAGAGTCAAAGGCCTTTGCGAGGTCTATAAAGGTGGCAATACAGACCTGCTTGCTGTCTAATGCTGTGATTACATCATCAAGGACCTTTGTGGTGGCTGTTATGCACCCATGGCCCGTCCGAAAACCAGATTGCATGTCAAATAATATATGATTTTTATCCAGGAAATCATTTAACTGTTTTTGTACGAGCTTCTCCAGAACTTTGGCAAGGCATGGTAGAATGGAAATTGGGCGGTAACAATTTGGGTCAAGTTCAGAACCCCCTTTGAAGAGGGGAAAAATTGCAGCTGATTTCCAATCAATAGGGAACTCAGAGAGCTGTAGGGACATGTTGAGTAGTCTAGTGACGGGAGCGGCAATAATGCGGGATGCTGCTTTTAAGAACATGGGATCAAGACCATCAAGACCAGCAGATTTCTTTGTGTTCAGCTTGGTGAGTTCATCCAGGACTTCAGTGGTGGAAAGAGGCATAAAAGAGAAGCCCCTCTTGTCTGATGGAGAACGTTGAGCATCTGCATTGGTTGTAGCTGAAGTGTCCATTGGGACAGGATTCGGGTTTGACATTGAAACTGTATGGGTTGCATTGATAAAGTGATGGTTCAGAAGTGAAGCCATCTGAGACTTCTCAGAAATGATAATGTCATTAAATAACATAGACACTGGTAAATGAGGGGAGATAACTTTATTCTCCATTACCCTGACTTTTTTCCAGAATGCCCTAGCATCAGTGCCACATGTGCTGAGTGTCTCTTTAAAATGCGAGATTTTGGCATTTCTGATAGCCTGTGTTGCTTTATTTCTGCATTGACGGAAGGCCAGCCAGTCTATTGGAGATTGGTTAGAGCGGGCCTTTTTCCAGAGGGCGTTTTTGCGACGAATAATCTCAGCTAGTTCATTGGAGAACCAGGGACTGTATCGATTTTTTATCCTAATTTTTTTCAGAGGGGCATGCTTACTCATAATCAGACTGAAAGTGTTTTTAAAAAAAGACCATGCCTCTTCTAAGTGAGGCAAGGAATTAATTCTATCCCAGGGCACAGCCGCGACATCTTGGAGAAAGGCTTCCATATCCAGTTTTTTCAAAGTGCGCTTGGTTACAATTACTGGGGGCCTTTTGAATGAAAGGCCAGACCGTATACATGCAATAGCGCAATGATCACTTATTTGACTGAACACTCCTGTTTGATAATTAGATGGATTGTTAGTCAAAATAAGGTCAATCAGAGTGGATGATGCGGGAGATTTATAATTAGGTCTGGTGGGCTCTGATATCATCTGAGTAAGGTTTAGAGCATCAAGCTGTTGCAAAACTGTATTTGGGGGATTGAACATGTCCCAGTTCAGATCACCCATCAGGACAAACTCAGAGGATATATAAGGAGCTAAGAGTTGACTAAAGGCTGTGAGTGCAGAAGCTGGAGCTGAAGGTGCTCTATAGCAAACAGCAACAGAGATTGAGAAAGTAGTTGAAAGCCGAAGCTTTAGTACCAGTAGTTCAAGTTGTTTAGGAACTGACTTAGAAAGAACAACAGTACATTGCAGATGATCTTTAACATACATAGCTACACCACCACCCCTGGTAACCCTATCCTGACGAAACACATTATAGCCTGGTATGCATATGTCAAGATTAGAGTTCCCTTTTTTAAGCCAGGTTTCAGAGACAGCAAGAACATCAGGATTAGCTGTGTGCACCAATGTTTTTAAAGTGTCAAAATGCTTAGAATTCAGCAGACTGCAGATATTTACATGTAAAAAACCCAATGATTTACGGTCACAAAATTCACCAAATGACAGCTGGGCAGTAACTGAGTTAGCTGGGCCAGGATTTGGATGAACATTACCAGAGATAAATAACATGAGAATAATTAACATACGTCTAAAAGCAACACCAGAACAAATCCATTGCTTGTCTTTTACAAAGGGCAGAGCTAGTAACAAGTTAGAGTCAAACAGTTCCTGCAGAAGCACAATTGAAAAATATGGAAGGGTTCGAAATACCTGGGTGACAGAAAGACGGGCTAGGTTCCGGAGCACTAGGTCTCTGTGTTCGCAAACTTGATGCCGAGAGTGAGCTAATATTAGTCAGTCATCGAGATAATTCAGGATGCGAACCCCTTGTTCGCGTAGGGGAACAAGGGCTGCCTCTATAATCTTCGTAAAGACACGAGGAGACAGAGCCAGCCCGAATGGGAGAACCACATACTGATATGTCTGCCCCCCGAAAGCAAACCGAAGGAACGGTCTGTGTCGAGGTAAAATGAAGACATGAAAGTAGGCGTCCTTCAGGTCTATCGCTGCAAACCAATCCTGGGGCCGAACACATTCGAAAATGCGTTTGGGCGTTAGCATCTTGAACGGCAGCCTGTGAAGGGTGAGGTCCAGGACGTGCAGGTCCAGAATCGGCCGTAACCCACCGGTTTTCTTAGGGACAATGAAGTAGGGGCTGTAGAACCCTGAATACATCTCGGCTGGAGGGACAGTCTCAATTGCACCCTTTGCTAGCAGGTTGGCAACCTCCGCTCTCATGACCAGGGCATTGCCACCTTCGTCGCTCGTAGAGCAAGGTCGGTGAGGGCAGGTAGCTCAAGGATGAGCCCTGAATCACCGGAGTAGACAAGAACCTACAGGCATTGGAGGGGTGCTTAGGGTCGCCCTGCCAGGTGGAGGCGCTGTGGGGACACATAAGTGTTGCCACAGAACTCTCCACAGGGGGGAACCCCAGTGTACCCTAGGCCGTGGCCTCTTCGAGGGCAGAGAGCGGGCCCGTCCTTCGGATTAGACATTAAACCGAGGTCCTGACTATCTGTGGTCATTAAAAATCCCAGGATGTCTTTCGAAAGAGTAGGGGTGTAACCCCAGCATCCTGGCCAAATTTGTCCAATGGCCTCTGTCCATTATGGCCTCCTAATCACCCCCCATATATATACCAATTGGCTTCATCACTGTCTCCTCTCCACTAATAAGCTGGTGTGTGGTGGGCTTTCTGGCACAATATGGCTGCCGTCGCATCATCCAAGTGGATGCTGCACACTGGTGGTGGTTGAGGAGACTCTCTATGTAAAGTGCTTTGAGTGCCGAGAAAAGCGCTGTGTAGATGTAATTAATTATTAGAGAAGGCGGAAGAGGGCGCTGAGCAGTCGTGAAAGTCAAGGAGATTTCCACGATCTCGGGGAGAGGGGGTGTGGACTGAGGAATTTTCGTCGGTTTAGTTCCAGACCTGACGTCTTAGGTCACCCTGGCCACCAGCTGAAGTATTATCTCAAGTGGAGAAAAATAGATCGGGGTGTGGATGAGGGGACTCTCACTCTATTGAGCTCATCGAGTCTCGACCATCATGCACGTCCGGGTAGAAAGGATTTGGGTTCGCCACCCCCAAAAACCAATCATCAGCCTTAAGTGCTCGGGACATGGCAGAAGGTTCCACACAAACCCGACAATCGTGGCAGCCCAGGAAAGCATAGCTGTGAACTCTGGATCAAACTCGTTATGCTAGCACATCCGAAGACAGCAGCACAGACGAGCCATCATCTCTAGAGGACTCCAGCTCACCTTGTGCGGCGATAAACATGATTTCATCAGCCGGGGGACCGAATGAGAACGCGGGCACGCGGGCTGGCCGGTGAAGTCCCTCGGGACCACATGGGTTGAAACGTGAAAGACGGGGTGTGGACTGAGGAATTTTCAGTAGAGCTTTCTAGTGTTTAACACTCCTTCTGGCAAAGCAACGGGTAATCGTTGATCACCCACGCATGCAGCGCCCAACACTGCGGATGGGGATGCCAGATCGTGCCGCGAGCTTGAGAGAGGAGATCTGCTCTGACTGGAATGGTCCACAAGGGCTGTCTGTGACAGCTTAGTGAGCTCCGGGAACCAAGTCTGACTCTCCCATCACGGGGCTATGAGTAGCACAGAGTGGCGTGTGTTATATTACCACTATTAGCTGTGGTAATAGTGAGACCGGAGGGAATGCATAAAGCAGGCGGCTGGGCCAGTCCTGGGCTAGCGCGTTCTCGCTCTTTGAGAAAAATATTGGGCAGTGAGCGTTCTCTTCCGATGTGACGAGATCTACCTCTGCTCTGCCGAATATTCGCCACAGCTTCTGGACTGTTTGAGCGTGCAGGGACCATTCCCCTGGGGGAATGAGGTTCCTGGACAGTCTGTCTGGGCCGTCGTTCAGATGGCCCGGCACATGCGTCGCTCTTAGCGAGAGCAGGTCACTCTGGGACCAAACTAGAATGCGTTCTGTCAGCGGGAAGAGATTCCTGGATCTGACTCCCCCCTGACGGTTTAGGTAGGTGTTGTCCGAGCGGATCAATATGTGGTGACCCTGAATGCGCGGGAGGAAACGCGCGAGCGTGTTCACGTTCACAACCGCTAACATCTCCAGACAGTTTATGTGGAGGGAGCTCTCTTGAGCTGACCAGGGGCCAAAGGCCGGTGAGCCCTCGCAGACCGCGCCCCAACCCGTGTTGGACGAGTCTGTCGAAGATGACATTTCGGCTGGAAAATGTCCCCATGGTAACGCCCCGCTGAAACCATTCTGCCACTGTCCATGGCTGCAGAGCTGAGATACAGGTCTGTGTTACTTTGATCAGCTGGCGGCCTATGGTCCACGCACGGTGAGACACACGGCTCTTTAACCAGAGCTGAAGCGGGCACATGCGCAGTAAACCCAGTTGGAGCACTGCGGAGGCTGAGGCCATGTAACCCAGCGAAGTCACCCAGAAAAGTCTTCAGAGGCGTGAGGGTGTTCATCTGAAAAGATGCGGTGAGTCGCTGAACACGGCGCGCGCGCTGTGCAGATAATCGAGCCATCATAGCCACTAAATCTAGATCTATTCCCAGGAAGGAAATCGTCTGACTGGGCTGTAGTGAGCTCTTTTTTCCAGTTGACAGAGAGGCCCAAAGTGTTCAGATGGTCAAGGAGAACTGTCCGATGAGACAGAAGCTCCGTCTGTGATTGTGCCAAAATCAGCCAGTCGTCCAGATAGTTCAAATTCACAGCCCCTGACTCCGCAGGGGGGCGAGCACCGCATCCATGCACTTCGTGAATGTACGGGGTGCTAAGGATAGGCCGAACGGAAGGACGGTATATTGATAAACATGGCCGTCGAAGGCGAAACGTAAGAATGGCCTGTGACGGGATTTATCTGGATCTGAAAATAGGCGTCTTTCAGATCTAGAGAGATGAACCAGTCCCCCTGGCGCACGTGCGCGAGCAGTTTCTTGACTGTAACCATTTTGAACGGTCTCCTCATGAGCGCTTTGTTCAAAAATCTGAGATCTAAGATCGATCTTAGGCCACCGTCTTTCTTGTGAACAAGGAAATAATGGCCGTAAACCAAGACTCGCTCATAGAAGGCGGAAGTTGCGGAACTCTCTGCATATAGCCCTTTTGCACAAAAGCTTTGCTATCTCTGAACGAAGCAGGCTGGCTGCTTCTGTATTCACAGTAGTTTTGAGCCGTGCATGGAAGCGTGGAGGGCGACGACGGAACTGTAACAGATAGCTTAGCTTTATTGTGTTTAACACCCACGGGGAGATCCCCGGAATAGCTTCCCACACTTTGAAGCATAACGCTAGCGGGTGAATGGCTACATCGCCCTGATTGATGCACATAGCGGGCTGAACTGAGTGTGTGAGCGCGCTTAGAGTGCTTGTGGCAACGGGACTTACACTCAGAGAGGAGTTTATGGGCCGTGTAACAGAGCGGGCAGAGGGGGGACGCGCACACAGGCTTGTGGGCGCGCTTATGCACTCTGACACTCGAGCGGGGTGTGTCTGCTTTATGGGAGTGGGCTCTGAGAGAGACATGGGACATGTGGTGATTTTGTGTATGGGTGAACACAGGATTGTGGGCACATTTTTTACACAAGAAGAAATTGTACACATTTTTTATGCTCTTTTTGAGATTTCTCTGGGTCGCCGTGAAAACAGCGTTTTGGTGCATGCAAGCGGGAAGAGAGACCGGCTTGTTTATAGCGGTGTACACTGCTGCAGTAGCCAGATGAGCGGGGACAGACTGAGGGCGAAGCTTTGACGGCGGCCCGGCTGTGGCGGGAGATAGCCGTCGTTTTCTCAGCTGTGCTAGGTGCTTCAGCACGACTTTAGGTCGTGGCTTACGGGGGGGGGGGGGGTGGAGGCCTGTGGCGGCTGTCAGAGTGAGATCTAGTGGGTGCTGGCGGCACTGCGAAGTCTGACCGTGCTAAGCTGGGTGCTGAGGTTGAGGTGGGGCTCGTGCAGGCGGCTGGTCACGTGAACGGCCTGCAGAAGAGCTAGCGCGGCGAGGCAGGAAAAGGTTCATGGCCTGGGAAGCTTTCTGAACTTCGGAAAACCGAAGAGGCCGGTCGGAGAAATCGCGCATTGAGGAAAACAGCGCGTTTAGAATCTCCCATGTCGGCTAATGTGAGCCACAGATGTCTCTCAGACACACATAGGGCGACCATGAATCTCCCCAGGGCTTGAGCAGCAGATTAATCTCCCCAGGGCTTGAGCAGCAGATTTGGTGGCGCGAAGGGCGAGATCCATCACGCTCCTTAAATCCGTGACAGAAGGGGGGGGGGGGGGGGGGGTTCCGCTCTCGTCCAACTCACAAAGTATATCTCCTTGCAGGATCTGGAGGACAGACGTGGAGTGAAGAGCAGAAGCGGCTTGGCCGGCGGCGGAATAGGCGCGGGCTTGAAAGTTAGAAGTCGCTCTGCAGGCTTTAGAGGGAAGCACAGGGTTAGACCGCCATCTCGCGGAGGGCGGGCAGAGGTCTGTGGCGACCAGGTCCTCAACAGGGGGAATAGCCGAATAGCCCTTCTTGGCGCTCGGTGGAAACATCAGAGCGGGACATTCCAAGATTTCGTGAGCTCAGCGTGAAGTTCAGGCAGGAAGGGAGCAGCCCGGTTAGCAGCGGGTGGAGAGTGTCGGCTTAAAAAGCTGCCGTCCATACGGTTCGGGGCCTACTCAGGGGGCGGAGACCACTCGAGCCTGATGCGGTCGATGGCCTGTGAGAGGAGGCGCATGAGTTCCTCCTCGATTCCAACGCTGGTCCTGGTGAATTCTCTGGCCGAAGAAGAGGCATGAGATCCAGACCACTCCTCACTGTCCGAGGCGAGAAGCGAACATGTCTCCTTAATATCCACTGCATCGTTGGAGGCAACAGAGCGGCCACTCGGCAGCAACTGTACGTCCGGTGGGGGCATCGAGGGAGAGCGGGAGGCGAGAGGTGGCTCCGGCGTTTCTTCTTCCGCGGCGAAGTGAGAGGCGGCGCGAACGCAGATTTGGCGGCCTGAAGTCGAGCTCGCAGGGTAGACCACGGCAGGTCCTCGCAGAGGTCGCATCTGCCGTAGGCAAGGGCAAGCTCTGCGTGCTCTAATCTGAGGCAGAGATCTCAGATGACGTGGCGATCTCCGTCCTCGAGAGGAATGCGGCAAGAACCGCAGGAAGTGCGAGGCATCTTGAAAAAGACGCTCTCTGCTCTTTTAGATACAAAAGATATAATAGAAAAGGATACTGTCGTCAGATGGCAATAGCTTGCAGGACGGCTGAAGGTGGCGAAGACAGCCAGCTTCCTCAGTCTCCAAGACGCTCGCTAGAGATGCCTTCTCGACGGCTTCTTCTCGTAGTCAGCAGATGCGTGTAGCCTTGCTGAAGAGATGAAAATCAGTGAAACAGCGGGAGACTCGGCTATTTATACACTCGGGCCACGCCCGTTTTGGCGGGCTTTGACGCAATGAGAGCGTGTCAGCTTCTCATTGGCCGCGAGTTCAGCCGAGTCCTCTCATAGGCTGTAGCAGTTCTCTCTGAGCGAACCAATGAGCTGCTAGCTAGCCCGGTCATGGTCTGCTGCAGATGAATTGCGTTGACAATGGATACAAATTAAAGGATAATTTTTTGGCTTCAACTTCTCAGAAAAGATTAATCTTTCCCGTAGCATAAGCTAGCTTACGCAATACGAGAGAACCTCTCGTAAGAGAACTTATCTTTCTTTAATAATTTGACTCTGAGTGTCTCTTATGCAGTGATGATGTTTGACAGGATTTATGCCACAACAGACCTCACTCAAGTTGAATGATAACTAATAAAACTGTACAACAAATTCTGAACTTAATGATTGCAGAAACAATTTGATGAAAAATTAAGAACTGCACTGCAAAAAGAAAAACATTCTTATCCAACAACATTTTAAAATCATACATCTTATAACACAAGGAGATACAATTTTTATTATAAATGTTATGTAAAAGGAGAACATTGAAGAACTAATAATGGCATTTTCAGAGGTTATTTTTGTGATCTGTAACCATTATGTTTTTCTGCAGAACAGATGGGGCTTCATCTAAGGTGTGGGTGTTCTGTGCCAAAGTCACCAACTTGAGAAGCAAAGAGTGAGTTTACCATGGCTGTCCCATCCAGGGAACCTACAAAAAGTCAATAGCACTGAAATATGGGGAACACCACAAATATGGGGAAACATTTTACTGATGTAAATGAACCAGCCAAACAAGGCAAGTTGCAATACAAGCTGTTATACAAACCTTAATTTTCATATGAAACAAAACAGAATTTTGCTATTTGAATATCCAGGCCAGGATTTGTTATAAATTCACAGACGAAACCATAAACATTTGTTGAGATTAGCGTGGGTGTGGATTGATAGTTTGGGAGGTAAGTGGAAGATTTTCTGAAAACAAAGAATCCTTGACCCAGAACCCTTTCACCCACTCGTTTAGACCGGTCACACTCATATTCACACACACACACACACACACACGCACGCACGCACGCACGCACGCACGCACACACACACACACACACACACACACACACACACACACACACACACACACACTAATTTAAAGGAATTTCACAAAAATACATGCAATGCCTTTCCCCCTCTCTCCTCCGGCACACCCTTATGTGTCCCAAAGACTACGACACCCAAAGAAGTGTCTTAGCACATTCTTTTTTTTAAAACATGTGGAATCTTCCGATAATGAAAAAACTAGGGCCTCGTTTGAAAAGCAGACTATAAACTTTTGACTGAACGATATTTGTTGTATACTGTGACTCTAAAGCTGATCAAAATGAAGTTATTTTCACATCTTTAACATTTTTTGGTTTGATGCTGCAAAGAAATTCTATGTTGTTAATTTGGTTGTTGATGTTGCTAATGTTCTCACATATTCTTTCTCTCTCTGTCTTCTGTGATGGGTAGGTTTAGGGCTAGGGGATAGAAAATACAGCCTGTACAGTTTAAAAATTATTATTTCAATGTAATGTCTCCATAAAAGATGAAAACCCCAAATTTGTGTGTGCGCATGTCTTCTTAACACATTAACAAACATACAGACATCTTCTGTCTTAAAGAGGGGATGCACATGACATGAAGCCTTAGGAGAAATCTCTTATCAGACAGCAGCGAAACTCAGATGAATGGACTGTTCGTTTCTGAGTAGTATTAACCAGTGATTTTGACCTTTTTGAAATATCCAATTTACAGTAGGTCCTATATGCTAATAAAGCAGTATTAGTATCAATATTTGATCTATCTGTACCATGGTGAAAATCTGTGAAATAGTGTTCTAAGACTAAACTCTGTAAAGCATGTGAAATTGAGTTGAAGACGCATTGACGTCACCTGACATCACAAGAATTTTGAATATTGCCCCTGGTACTTGACAAACTGCCAAACCAAGCAATTTAAAATCAAGCCTTTCTGTTGCGAGTGCAGAGATAAAATAGGGTTTGTTGCCTTTTGTACAGTTTGAACTTGCTAATATTTTATTTAATGGACTTGAATTATTTTCTACACATACTGTATTTTGTCATAAAATGTATCCGAAATTGCTTGTGTTCCTGTAAATGCTTAATGTCTGTAAAAAATAAATGAACAATTTAATAAAAAAAAAAAATATATATATATATATATATATATATATATATATATATATATATATATATGCATATATATTTAATCATGTCCTAATGTTTAAAAAATGGGTAAAAATCTTGATAGCATAAAAATGACTTGTCACATGACTGGTCATAAAGGGAAGTAACATTTGTCAAATTATTCTAAACCAACAATCCTGATATGTGCTTAGAACATGTGCTTGGCTCAGTTGTAGTTCTCTATTCAGTGTATGTAAGCATAGTTTAAAAAAATGTGGGCTAGCCTAGTCTATATTAGTAATTGGCTTTAAATAGAAATAGAAATCTATGGTATGTCTCCATTTAGAAACTTATGTAAATGGGTATGTGTGTGTAAAAATGAATTTAACAGCAAAATAAAACGTAGTGAAGAACAAATATACAGTAATACAAGACTGAATCACAACTGTTTTATAGAATCATTTAAATATTTCATATTTCAGTGCAAGTAATCAACAAAATTATAAACTCTTGTTTTTGCACCCATTTTTCATGAGCTGAATTAAAAGATCTAAGACTTTTTCTATGTACACAAAAGGCCTTTTTCTCTTAAATATTGTTCATAAATCTTTCTAAACCTGTGAGCACTTCTCCTTTGCCGTGATAATCCATCCAGCTCACAGGTGTGGCATATCAAGATGCTGAATAGACAGCATGATTATTGCACAGGTGTGCCTTAGGCTGGTCATAATAAAAGGCCGAGCACTCTAAAATGTGGGGAGCGTATGGCATTGTGTGGGTGAGCAGTTTTCTGATGTCGGCGTTGTGAATCAAGTGGCCTATGGTGGCAGTGGGGTTATGGTATGGCCAGGTATACTGTATATTATGGACAACGAACACAGGTGAATTGTATTGATGGCATTTTGAATGCACAGAGATACCGTGACGAGATCCTGAGGCGCATTGTTGTGCCATTCATCCACGACCATCACCAAGTTGCAACATGATAATGCACTGCCCCATGTTGCAAGGATCTTTACACAATTCCTGGAAGCTGAAAACATCCCAGTTCTTGCATGGCCAGCATACACCGGACATATCACCCATTGAGCACCGATCATGTCAAACAAATGGGGGCAAAAACAAAACTGTTTATAATTTTGTTCAGTGTAAGTTTTGCATTTGCAGAATGATGATGCATTACCTAAAGTGTTTTGAAGAGAATTAGCACAAATTGTAAAATTAATATGGACCCCAATACGCCTTATTCACGGCAGTGCCATCTTTGATTTTTAATGAGAATGAAAGCGAGGCTGTGAGGGATAGATAAGCATCTCTTCAATGGGCTGTACTGTTATTTAACGTGTTTTCGGATTGTTCTGCTTATGAAACACTGGAAAAATATCTTTCCAAGACATTTCAGTTGACAAAAAACTCCCGACAATGTAAGCTGTGGAAAATTGTAAGTAATCTAGGAGCTTTATTCAGCTTTTTACAGCGGATGCCATTGGAAACACGGTAAGTCTATCCCTCACAGCCTCAGTCGCTGCTCTGAATAAGGTCTATGGGGCAAGAAGACCCCCTGGCTAAACTTTTGCATGATGTATAAAAGACTTTAGATGTAATTTTTATTCATATACATAGGTATGTTGTCATTAAGTTAACACAAGTGAATATACAAGTGATGCTTTTTTTCAAGCATATATTATGTTTACACTTTTGTTACAGTACAAGTACACTGAAAAAAATTTAAGGACAATGGAAGTTATGGCATTGGACAGATTCATATTTGTAGGCCCTATGTTTAATCACACAACGCACACTGTTCTTGATAAGTGGAGACAAAATTAGACCAATTAACCTCAAAATTGTTTTGACTGACAAAATCTTTCAAATGTTGATGTAGAAGAAATCAAGAATAGCCTAGCTATTCATCAGATGTTTGAGATACAATTTTGTTCCATCTGTGATCAAGAGACAAAAATGAAGGTGGCGGCGTGTCATCTTACACTGTAAAAAGTTGGCGGCAGTGGCTCAGTGGTTCATGTAGGTTGTCTACAAACCTGTTGTCCATGAGCAAGACACCTAACCCCAGCTGCTCCCGACGAGCTGGATGGCGCCTTGTATGGCTGACACCGCCGTCGGTGTATGAATCAATGTGTGAATGGGTGAATGTGAGGCAATTTGTAAAGCACTTTGGTGGCCATTAGGTCTATGAAAGCGCTATATAAATGCAGTCCATTTACCATTTACCAAAAAGTGGTAACCTGCAATTGTGACGTTAAAGAGCTATTTCTGATCTTACAATTAAATTAATTGTGTTGATGTTACCAAATATAGGTTGATTCGGTAATAGTCAATAACATTTTGAATTTGAATAAAATCAATTCATTTATGTTACCACACTAAGCTCATTTGATTAAGGTGTCCGCGTTACAGTGTAATTATGCATTTAAGTACTGTACTGTGTAATAATAATTAACTAGCCTACATGTACCTATAGGGTTATGAATGGGGTTTGGTTTAGGGTTATGTAATTATGCACAATTTGTCATTATTATTACATTAATAACACGTGTAACAAGGACACTGTAAAATAAAATGTTACAGCACATTTTTAGGTAAACATTTTTTTCAGTGTACCTTGTATGTATGGTAACAAAAGTGTAAACATAATGCCGGTATAGGCCTATGCTTGAAAAGCATCACTTTGAGCAAAACGAGTTCAAGTTTGTAACATTAAAAATACTTTAAACAGAGATATTTTTATTATATTTTTATTATATTTATTTTTTTTTACATTGTTTTGTTGATGCTGCCTTTTTATTTTCAAAGACAGATGATGGTGACGAATACTACAAGCTTCAAAAAATAATTGAAGAAAAAAAAAGTAGAGGCATTATATTACAAGTCTTCTGAGGGCATGTGATAACTTTGTGTACGGAACAGACTGAAACATCTTTATTCATTGAAAATATTTCCCTGGGCAAAAGCTCTCAAAATTCACTTATAAATCACAGATTTTAAAATATGCCACGTGAAGATGCAGATGATGTATGCAGATGATTGAAAATGGGTTAGGGTTTGTATAAAGTAAAAACTTAGTATCACATATTTGATCCATAACTTAATTCAAGCATGATAGAAGTTATGACATGGGATATACATTCATATTTCCAGCCCCTTGCATGTAATCACACACACTGCACAATCTTCTTGATCAGTGGAGACATGTCTTGAGTTCTCAGAGCTTAAAAAAGTATTTTCCCCCTACAACAGACAAAGACGATGATACATACCAATAAGAGTAAAAATTGCAAAAGTTCGGTCTGTCTATACTGTATGTGTGTTCAGGGCTCTTAGATTAATCTGTAAAGAATTAATTATATAGAATTAAAGAATTAAGAGTTAATATACTTTTAAGTATATTTATATTAAGATTCATTAGATTCAGATATGATTTAGACTATATATACACACAAAGGATTATTACATTTACATTTACATTTAGCAGACATTTTTATCCAAAGCAACTTACAACTGAAGACTAAACCGAGTCATCGTGAAGAGGCAAAAACAATGCAAGAAGTGCTCAAAATACAAAGTTCAGTCATTGCACGGGGTAGCGCCAGATAAGCAAGGATTTAAAATAATTTTTTATTTAATTTATTTTTTTATTTATGTTGGAGGAGGAGGAGAGAAATGAGTTTTTAGTTGTCTTTTGAATGCTGACAGGAATTCTGCATTCCGGATGAGGGTGGGGAGATCATTCCACCAGCATGGTACCGTGAATGAGAATGTTCTGGAAAGTGATTTTGAATCTTTCTGTGATGGTACCACGAGCCGTCGCTCATTGACTGATCGTAGGCTTCTGCTAGCGATGTAGACTTGTAGTAATGAGTGGAAGTAGGAGGGAACTGATCCTGTGGTCAGTCTGTACCAAGTGTCAACGCCTTGAACTTGATGCGAGCAACTTGATGCAAAATTATGAGGACCACCTGTTCAATTTCTCATTAATGTATTTAGGGGTGTGGTCCTGGTCAATACAATCTCCTGAACTCCAAACTGAATGTCAGAATGGGAAAGAAAGGTGGTTTAAGCAATTTTGAGCGTGGCAAGTTTGTTGGTGCCAGACGGGCTGAGTATTTCACAATCTGCTCAGTTACTAGGATTTTCACGCACAACCATTTCTAGGGTTTACAAAGAATGGTCTGAAAAGGGAAAAACATCCAGTGTGCGGCAGTCCTGTGGCCGAAAATGCCTTGTTGATGCTAGAGGTCAGAGGAGAATGGGCCGACTGATTCAAGTTGATAGAAGAGCAATCTTTGACTGAAATAACCACTCGTTACAAACAAGGTATGCAGCAAAGCTTTTGTGAAGCCACAACACACACAACCTTAAGGCAGATTGGCTACAATAGCAGAAGACCCCACCGGGTACCACTCATCTCCGCTACAAATAGGAAAATGAGGCTACAATTTGTAAGAGCTCACCAAAATTGGACAGTTGAAGGCTGGAAAAATGTTGCCTGGTCTGATGAGTCTCGATTTCTCTTGAGACATTCAGATGATAGAGTCAGAATTTGGTGTAAACAGAATGAGAACATGGATTCATTATGCCTTGTTACCACTGTGCAGGCTGCTGGTGGTGGTGTAATGGTGTGGGGGATGTTTTCTTGGCACACTTTAGGCCCCTTAGTGCCAATTGGGCATCGTTTAAATACCCAGATCTCCAGATCTCAACCCAATAGAGCATCTTTGGGATGTGGTGGAACGGGAGCTTCATGCCCTGGATGTGCATCCCACAAATCTCCATCAACTGCAAGATGCTAATCTATCAATTTGGGCCAACAGCTCTAAAGAATGCTTCGGGGGAACGTCCCTCAGCGTAGCGGCTCTGAAGTATGAATGAAACCTAGCCAATCTACGATTGGTGTTGCGTCATGACAGAATGTGTGACAGCATACAATGGAAGCTATAAAAGGATGCCGGCACACATAAGATGTCAGCTTCTGTGATGAAGCAAGCGCTCCTAGGTAGAGGAAGGCGTGGCAAAGGGACGCAGTTCTCGTTCCTTTTCTCAGGGAACAAGGGTTACAGTCATAACCCGAGGCGTTCCCTTTCGAATTCCCTCTCCCTCTCGAACTGCGTCGAATGACATTTTGGGGGGACCAAGTACCCACCATGCCACAACGCGCCCAACATGCCTGTCCTAGTGTGAAGCTGCTCACAGGCACACTTAGGACGAGAGCACAAGAGTGCCAGGCGTAGACGGAAAAGGGGGCCTCAGCCAGCCCTTCGAGAACCACTGCCAGGTCCCATGTGGGAACCCTGGTACGAGCCACAGGTCACATCCTCCAAGCCCCATGGAGGAAACGTACGACCAACTGCTGTCTCCCAAGAGGTCCATAACCCAGAGGATCGTGGAAAGCCGCAATGGCAGCCACGTACACCTTGAGTGTAGATGGAGTAAGACCAGCTACAAAGCGATCTTGGAGGAACTGAAGCCACTTGGCAGGTAACTGGATCCACCTCACGCTCTCTACACCAATTGGTAAAGACATTCCACTTTAAGCCGTACAATTTCCTCGTGGAGGGAGCTCTAGAGCTGAGTATGGTCTCCACTACTGCAGCTGATATGCCGGCCTCTAGATACTGTGCCCCCTCAGGGGCCAGACCCACAATTTCCAAAACTCGGGCAGAGGGTGAAATATTGAGCCCTGTGCCTGTGGCGGCAGGTCCCTCCTGAGGGGAATCACACCAGACCGACCCACAGCCACATAAGCCCTGCCCACTAAGGAACATTTATCTCTACAGGGCTTACTGGGTAGCACTGGGGTTTTTAAGGACAATGCCGACTCAGGAGATAAATAGGTGGCCAATGGTTGTTTCACCGGGGGCATCGTCCCATAGCCGTTCTCTATTGCTATATTTTAATATTGGGGGGTTGGACACGCGAGCAGTGTGTGGTCTGTTCCAAGATTTAGACAACTCGTTGTTGTGTAACCTGAACACACACATCTAAAGCATTTTGAAGGTGAACACATTTTACCATTATTTTGTCTGTCTATTATTTACTATACCAGATTGTTTTAAGCTTCTTTTTTTAGATGATTGTTTGATGATTGAAATGATGATTGTTTTATGATATAAAAAGAATGACTATGTTTACTTTATTAGAAGGGAGGGAACTTGTCAAACAGCTGCTCTGTGTTCTGCAGTCAGCCCACTCATGACTCTCTTCAGGTTAATGTCTGTGGATTCCTCCGTTTAGACACTGCATTATCAGAGGTGCATTCTTAGCACTTCTGTGTGGAGGAGGGATTTCCTGCTGTCTGTGTTCTTAATCAAGAAAATGAATGAGGCTTATTCAGATTTCTCATATAGCTTAAACATGCAACCAAATCCATCCGTCCTCATTGTTTTAAATACAAAGACATAATTTTTCTATTTTTTCCAAACAAGGCACATTACAAGACAAAAAATACTTAAAAAAAAATTATTAATTCACCAATTCTCATAAGGAAAACGTGTGGGTTGTGGGTACACTGTAAAAAATTTCTTGTCAAATTAACAGTAACTTACTGGCAACAATTACCCAGTACTTGCTGTATTTCATTTAACAGTAAAATTACCGTAACACTAACTACAGTACTGTTAAGCATACTGCAATTTAAATAACATTATTTTACTGTAATTTCTTACCATATTAAAGTACAGAATTACACTGTTAATTTGTAATAATACTGTATAGTATGAAATGTTATTGTATTTATTTTATAGTGCTACTGTGTAACCTGTAGAAAATCCGTAGAAATATTATTTTAACTGTTAATGGGAAATAGAAAAAAGAACAATTGAAGCTTTAACTGCACAAGGTTTATTGTGTATTTTCAAACACATTAGTACATTTACATAATATACATTTAAATACATTAATACAATTAAATACATTAATAATGAAAATGTAATTTAATACAATAAAAATCATGAATGACAATCATGAACAATTATGCATAAATACATGCAAAAATTATCACGAACAGGTAAAATAGAAAAGATTAAAGGGGTGCTATCTGATCAATCTATTAGAAAGATAGTTCACAACAACTCATCCACCCACTCCCTGCTGGGGTAAAACAGCTTAAGCTAGTCTAAGATTGTCTATTGGTTTGAGATAGACTGTCTAACTGGTCAGTTGCTGATTTTAAAGGGTTTTTGGCTGCTTTCTATCTAAGGGACCAGATTTGCAGGGCTGGGAGACACATATAAACTTATAAACTATAAAAGCTTTGACGAGTAAACCACCAAAGATGAGTATTACAAAATGACAAGTTATCCAGTGTCCTTTAAAAAAAATAAATAAACACAAAACAACCTCATCATGCACATGTGCCATGAAAAACTTGCATTACGGTATTAATAATCATTTATATGCAGACTTATGTTCTAACTTTTGCAATAGGAAGTTTTCTATCCAAGCTTTTATGCAATTAAACCTTAAACTGTACAGCAACGTTTATTTTCACACAACAATTCTAAACAACTTGCAGATAGACAAAATTCACAGATGGATAATAATCCGTTTAAAATGTTCTCAGTGGGTCAGTACTGGACCAAGGTATAGTAGTAGTAGTTAGATAAATAGAATAATTAAATTAGATAAGATTTACAATTCATCGGTCTTCAAGATGGATAGGGGTCTTCTTAACATGCACAGCTCACACCTGTGGAAAAGGAGAACAGACAAGACATTAAAATACAGTACGTTTTTGTTGTTGTTTTGGCTAAACAGCAAAAACAGACAAAATGATGTCTAAAGTGTAATTCACTTAATACTAAAATCTTGTTTGTTGGACTGTTGTTTAAAATCAATTCATACGATCACGTGAAAACGTAGGCTATGTGATACTAAGTTACATGACTTAAAAAAAGCTTGACAAGGCATCGTTCCCTTCAAATGAGTACATGTCAGTTTACACACAGTAAAAAAAACAAACAAAAAAAAAACAATGAAATTATAGCCAACAATACTGTAAATGTCACACATAGCTTTGTATTTTGGACAAAAATACAACTTGGGCGCTTTCCGCGGTCCAACTTTATCACTGAGGTAACGTTATAATGGCAGAACGCCAGGTCAAGATTTACACGAAAATAAGCGTGAAAAAATCAATAAGAGGAATCGACTCTTTAATTTTATAACAATAAATCCGAATCCTAACCTTGGATGTCCGATTTCAGGATACATTTATCGATTATCAATTCCTAACCCCTGTAAGTCATAAAAGAACGTGCAGGCGCTTCCACCCCAGATAGCAAACTGACATTGAATCAACGTGGAAACAACGTCTCTCATGACATTGAAACAACGTTGATTTTGCTCATCGAATTAACGTTGAACCAACGTCAGACGCGGCATTCTTCAAAGCTAAATGAAAATCGAAAATTGGTTTGCTTTCATAACGTTGAAACAACGCGTTGATTTCAAGTTGATGAAATCAACGCATGCCGCGGTCAAAGTTCAAAATAGTTTAACTTTTGCCGCTGCGCTCTGTGACGATTACCAGCGCGGCCAATAGAAACGGGACATCCAAACAAACACGGAAATCAAAATGGACGAACGGCTAGTACTGTGTGTCGGAATTTCCCGACCTTTATGATAGAAGTTTGAGATCGTATAGGGACATCATCAGAAAAGCTGTCATGGAGACATATCTCCATTCAAGTTGGCATGTCAAGTGTGTTTAAAATATATTTATATATATAATTTGTTCCTTTGTGTCACCTTTAGTGTTTGAATTAAATGTTTTATTCTAAAAAGAACTGAGCTCATGATTTGTGTGTTGATTTCGATGTTTATATATAATATTCATATCAAGTCAGATCAAGTCACGCGCAAATCACGTTGCATCTGAAGGGCAACGCTGAACAGAGCGGCAAGCGCAGCGCATTCCGCGTCCTGTGTGAAAGGCCCTAATACAGACGTTATAGAACATTCCGCGGCCAGTTTCTAACGTTAATCTGTTAACGTAAGTAACTCATATGGTTTGCATAAAAATATGAATTACTAACCAGAGGGCTATTTCACAAAACCAAGATAGTGGATTAAGCCGGGATTTTCCAGATATCCTGGCTGAATTAAGCCGGGACTCGGTTTCACGAAAGCAGTAGCACATAAGTTACCATGGCGTTTTATTCTGTGCAGCTAGCCTGCTCCAGACCAGGCTATCAGCCAGGCTTAGTCAATCCTTGTGCCTTATCTGTTCAGTCAGCGCTCATGCAGATCAGAATCCAATGTGTTTTGTCAGTTATTCCGTTTTGTCATCTATGTGTTCAGCGCAATTTTATCAGTCTGCATTAAAATACCTCAGATACATATTGGCATTCAGTCAAGTATAGCCTACTATTATTATTGTAACATTATGATGTTAGCCTACCATTATTAACTATAATAATAATTATCCATATGGGCATTGTTACTATTCAATTGTGTTTTTGAAGACAGATAGGTCTTTAATAGTCTATTGTATGTGATGAGGGAATTAAAGAAATGGCTGATAAAGAAGCAAAAGTTTTGTCAATCAAGTCAGGCAATATAAGTAGCTCTAATCACATGTTTCGTCCTTTACAATGGCATGCCCATTTTTGGATGACATCTGATGAAGCACTTATATTGAGAAGGCCTTTCAGACGTGAAAGAGTGTTTCAGGACAGGTCCGACCCATTGGCTTTTCCCGACAATTACCTGCAAGAGCGTTAGGGTAGAAGTGGAGGAAAATGCCCCCCTTAAGGAAAATGTGACATTACTGTAAAACAAAACATAAATGTGACTAGAATTGCCATCCCAGTTTTGAGTGTCTTTGGCAGGAGTTATTTACCAAATATTAAAATTGCTCAACCTTCATAATTAATTTGTTTTTTGACTGAAAATATTTTTGTACAAAGGGGACGTTTTGCCCCAGCGGTGGGGTAAAACACCCCCCAAGGTGGGGTAAAACGCCCCCTTTCTTACCAACCAGTTTCCTTCATAGATCAACAGCAAAAATGAACATAGTTTTTAATCTCTAAAAGTAAAAGACAAATAATGCAACAAAATAATATATATATACCTATTAATATTTATTTCAGGAATGTACAAAATAGCCAAATTTATAACATTTGAATATTTTGATTTCTACACGAGGTCTATAATTGATGTAGTATTTGTTCATCACTATCATCAAGATAAACAGAAAACCCTAAATAAATATTAAACATAAATTAGTATATTAATAGTGAAATATATTACATAAATGCATTAAAAGTCACTGTGTTTTATCATTGGGTCACCTAACCACCTTCCATCATTGCATTCACCAAGCTAGCTAATGCTCACTTGAAGTAATTTTTTCATGTTTTGTTCAAATATTTAGATTTTACGGCCTAGTTATACTGCATTAAAGTGTAAAATAAAGACTTTGATGAACAGAAATATGTTACTGTAGTAATTATGATAAAGAGAAACTATGCCCCTTGGGGGGCGTTTTCTCCCACTCTACCCTACTGCTTTTCTGGGGATGTGTAACAAAAAAGAGGAACATTAATAAGCTGTGTAACTTAAATTAATCAGCTGTCAGCAGTGTTGGGTAAGTTACTCTAAAAAAGTAATTAATTACTAGTTACTAATTACCTCTTCAACAGTGTAATTAGATTACTGTACTAATTACTCTCTCTAAAAAGTATTTAATTACTTTTAATTACTAATTACTTTCAAAATCCCATATCAACCAGCTGAATAATACAAGGATAGACATGAATCTGTTTTAATTCTTTCAAATAAATACTATAAAATTGCATGAATTATCCTTAAACTGACCAAGGTGGAGAAGGTTACATTAGCTATAAAAACATACTTTTTAGCATCAGACAATAGGCTACATTTTGATGTTAAACCCACTACTGTTTTATGTCTGATCTCATGACATTTAACACTTTTTTCATACATATTTTACAATAATTCATACGAATTTGTACGAGTGCGGTCGTAATATTTAGATTCCTCATAAAATGCATATACGAATCGCTGTGAGATCGGATTGATCTATACACAGTTTTTACCTCAATTACATCAGAAGTAACTGTAATTAAATTACAGATAAATGAAGAGTAATCCCTTACTTTACATTTTCAAGGAAAAGTAATGAAATTACAGTAACTTATTACTTAGTAATTAGTTACACCCAACACTTGAAGTATGGCGCACGCAACTTATCCATTGTAGCATCAATGAATCTGTGATGGACTGTGTGGTCTGTTGAAGAAAGCTGTTGACTCCCACTTATCTGAATTACTTACACCTGGCTTGACATAGCCGCTCCTCCTGAGCCTGGTTTGGCCTTTGTGAAACTGATAAAGCCAGGATGCACTGATCACACTAGGTCAAGCCCAGCTTTATCTCTTATCCTGGATTTCTAAATTCTGCTTTTGTGAAACAGCCCTCAGGTATGAAAACGTTGCCAGAAAACGTTGCCGACAGCGACGCGATGCACGGCCTGCGTGTTCTTACAGAGGGAAGGGAACTGAAGAGTTCTTCATAAAATGGCAGCTTGTTGTGGTTATTTTTCGCGGTCATTTCGTACTAATGTATTTGAATTTACAGTAACATCCCAAATGACTACATTGAAGAGTAGCCTATCATATACATATTACATTAAAATGTCTAGAATAGATTAAATTGAATATAGAAATCGTGGTCAGCTATTCTAAATAACTTTAAAATTATTAGCTAGAAGAATCCGTATGCATACACATTATAAGAATTATTACTTACCAGATGAAGAAGTTGCAGGTCGGCAGAAAAGACAGCAGCACCACTGACACGACAGAGAAACTCTTCCAAAGTCAAATATGCTCTCATGCACACCCCACTGACATAAATTATGTCATAAATTATGACTGTTAATTGTCAACCAGTGCTACATTTTTATTTTAAATGTAAGAATAACATAGTAGGCTATCAATTTTACCCCTGGAACTGTGTGTGGTGTTTTTCGCGGTCAATTGCACTGCTGTATTTAGATTAACAGTAACTGATAATTTCCCAGAATGCATTGAAATTCTACAGTAACATACTGTCAACTGTGTGCACAGTACATAACTGTTGAAAAAACAATTTAATACTGTGAAAACAACTATATCTACTGTAACTTACTGCACATCGATTATACAGTAAGAAACTGTTGAGAAAAACAGTATAATCCTGTGAAAACAACAGAAATCATTTACAGTGTAGGGTTAGGTTTAGGGATAGAGTTAGTACAAAATTTTCAGACAGAAAGATCCAGGATCAACAAAATATGTTGATACAGTCAACATGTCTCACTTGGCAAAATCACATTGACCAAATGATCTGACTCATATATCTTCTTGACGCACAGACATTTTATCATTTTTTATCACTACATGACTTTGTTGGTCAAATATTTTTTTCTCCTGATTTGTATCACTCTGACATTTTTGCCACAAAATTCTTTTGAGATTAATTTTAATTTCGAAATGAAAAACATCCATCAAGGTTTATCTTTCAGTCACTGTATGTAAAACTAATTTGCATTTCGAATGTATTTTTAAAGGTGCAAAACGCAAGTATCTGAGTTTTTGCAGAACTACGCCCCCTCTGGCAACAAGCGAAACTGCAACTAGAGGTGTGTGCGCTCATGGAACACACACACACACACACACACACACACACACACACACACACACACACACACACACACGCACGTTTGCACGAGCTGTTCATAACCAAAGGAGCATCAGCCGCACACTGTGTGGCACACATCTTTTGTTACAGTCATAATGAGGTAATAAAGTTATAAATCTGCAAGTCATTTAAAATATATGAATGGAAAGGCATTTGAGTAAATTACACACTTAGGCCTATGTGTGTGTGAGGGGAAACGGGGGTAGAAAACTTTGGTTTTTGTTTCCATCTATCTCTATGTTGAACTGTTTTATGTGCTTACTGTATCCACTTATGATTGTATTATTATGGAAACACATTCATGAACAATAATACTTTGTATAGGACCCGTTTGAGCCCAAGAGCAGACCGAAGATCTCTCCATTTGTTGAAAGCCTTCCCGATGTTGACTCTCGTCTTATTCCTACGCCTGGCACTGGACAGACAGAAGTTGTATTTTCTTTGTCTTACGTGGAGTTTGCGTTGCGGTTTGGAATGAACTACAAGCCGGTCTCTTTGGGGCTGTTTACACCTGGCCACTTCATGCGTTTTCTCAAATCTGATTTATCAAAACGATTCCATTTACACCTGGTCACATAAATGTGTTTTTGCAAAATCTATTTATATTAATCAGATCTTCAATTTCCGTGCTATATACAGATTTAATGAAGTGCACGAAAGCAACAGATATGAGCTGCATTTTATCGATCATCGGCTAATTTAAAAATCAGCAAAGACAGCAATAAGAGAGAGCGGCAACAGCCCAATGAGATCATTTCATTTCTTTACTGTTAATGAAGATTGTAGTGTTTACACTTTGAATCCATCTTCTACCTTTGTGGAAAGTTGACTAAAGTTGTGTCGCTCAAGTTGTCTACTCTGATACGGAGAATGGCGGCGAATACACAAACCTGCCAGACATAGCCAGGCGAGCGTGAATGCGCATGACGTCACGCCCAGTTTCAAATTCGAGCCCGAATCCCTCTTATTTAACTGTACAGGATTATAGAGGGGATCGCAGTGATCAGAGAAGGGCTCATTCAGCATCAGGCGATTGTTTAAGCATGTAAAACTGCTATTTTTAACATGATATGTTGCGCAATGCACCTTTAAATAAATGGAAAAAAATTATTAAAAATTATCCAAAAGAAAGTGAGCATCATGTCATTGAATTATATGATAAATTTTCCCATTTCTAACATGGACACACAATAAGTCAAAATTATGTTCTGGCTTAAATAAGGTTTTTTTTTTTTTTTTTTTTTTGTACAAGCACAAAACCAAGGCTGTGGGTGTTTGAAGTCAAAAATCCACGGGCCAACTAAGCATTAGTATGAAGAATCCCATATGAGATTCGCTTTCATCAAATGACCAGACTCTTGGAAGTGCACACAAAGAGCATGTCATGAACTACTTTGCAAAACAACTCTTACAAAAATCTATTTCATAAGACCATGAAATTGCTAATATTGCTGTGCTGTTTAGCAGTGTTCCTCCCAGAAGACTCTAGTCTGGGTCTTGATGATCATTCAGCTCCTCTACTAGTAATGTTTTTCCGCTGACTGGGAGCATAGAGCAGCCGTTTTTGCCAGTCTCTATAATAATAGCTAGATAGTGTACAACAGTCAGATGGTTTTGAAATACATGACAAATGCCTGTGGGCCAACAAAATAACACTCATCAGACAATCAACATGCAGGAGAGAAGGTTGAGGAAGACTCAGAGAGACTTTTGACTTTTAAAACTCTTTTAATCAAACAGCTAGTTAAAAAGCATTTTTTGCACCACACAAGACAATAATAATAATAATAATAATAATAATATAAATGAAAACTCTACCAATTAAACCATAACTCTCCAAAAACATTTCTCACCACAAGAGCATTTTTCACACTGCATCTTGCATCAAAAAAAAATCCATATTATTTGTTAATTTAAAATAGGCATATTCCACCGCAACCCGATACTTTACCAATGATTTAAACATTCCAACCAGATCAGTATTTCCCCCCTCATTTTTACATGTGTGGGATTTTAGAATTGCCAACTTTGCCTGCCCTAATAGAAAATTCCCAAGAGTGCACTGTGCTTTCCATTCCTTCTTGTACTTCAAACCCATAATAAACAGATTTTTTGTAAACATAAATCCAAGTATAGTGAATATTTTATGCAACAATTCAAACAAGGGAGTTAATCTAAAACAATCAGAAAAAAATGAAAAGTAGAATCAATAAGATTACAAAACGGACATGTAGATGAAACCGTTGCATGTTGACACAAAGCTATTTGTTGCCACCGCACAATGGAGTATTCTCCATTGGAGATCCCCAGATCTCTTGGGAATAGGGGGTTTATACAAATACCTCCATGATGGAGTTATCTCTGAAGAAACTGATAAATATTCTCTCCATTTAGTATCAGTACGACTTTTCAACTGAGCATAAAACAAAGATTTCGCACACATACCATACAACATCTTTTTTTGCACGTTTTGAAACAATACATCATTAAATCCCTTTAATAACAAAGTATTATTTAAATTAACACAGTCTCATCCCAAGAAGTCATATAACTGACGTCTTGGGACGTCTTTTGACCATACGTCAACATCCGCATTTTTAGGGTACCCTTAAATGTCGGTTACATGATTATCCCGGGCCGGCATACAACTGACGCTTTACCTTTAACGTCGGTTAGGTGACGGGGTAGGTTTAGGTCTGGGGTAGGGTTAGGAGCCGATAACGTCATCTAACCAACGTTTAAGGGTACCCTAAAAAGGCAGATGTTGATGTATGGTCAAAAGACGTCCCAATACATCAGTTATATGACGTATAATCTATTTCTACTATAAGATCAGGAAAAGTCACCGACCTTTCATCATTTTGAAAAATATTCTTTACAAAGGTCAAGAAAGATTGAGGAAAAGATTTTTTAACATCCTTGAGGATGTTAACCCTTAACCCTTCAAGCAATTAACCCTTCAACAAATCTTTCTGATCTAAGTCCAACTTGATCAGCTATTGAGCTGTATGCCATTAGCCTTTTGTAAAGTCAATTAAATCTAATACAGTAGCTATTCCAGTCTTTAAAAACTTATCAATAACTGTACTTGAAATTGATGAGTTTGTTTTAAAAAGAGGGTTAAAAAATATTGGTTCTAAAATGCCATAATGTTCACTCTCCTTTCTAACCCCTTTAACAATTGCCAAGCTTTGAAAACAGATGCATAAAACTTAAAGAGAGAACAACTTAATTTCGAGACAAGAGATTTTTCAATTAAGAACAACTGCTTGTCTATTCCGATTCCTCCCATATCCTGTAGAATGGACAAGCTATATGCAACCCAGGGTATCTTATCTGAACAGTGTAACAATTTCTGTAATGTTTGAAGTCTCATTGTTTTAATTCTTGCTTGTAAATTTATGAGTCCTTGTCCTCCTTCAATTACTGGGAGATATAAAACTCCAGGAGGAAGCCAATGAAAACCTGTCACGATCCACACACAGGAAACAGGGATTAAATCCAAGAGCAGTTGTTTATTTAAAGGCTAATCCAAAATCGTAAACCAGTCAAAGCAAGGGTCAAAATCCAAAGGCAATCCAACATATACAGGAAACCAAAAACAAGACTCAAAGAAAACAGGACCTCAGAAGTGGCGTGATAAATGAAAGGACTCCATGGCACACACTGAAACAGACAGGGTATATATACACACAGGGAATGACAATGATAATGGTGAATTGGCAGAGTGCAATGATCAGTGATGAGGAACAGCTGAGTGCAATGATAAAACAAGGATCGTGGGAAATGTAGTTCCAGAAGTGAATGACACAGTGGGGAAGGAGGACATCTAGTGGACAAACAAGGGAACACATCCAGACACTGTGACATAACCCCCCCTCTACGGAGCGGCTACCAGACGCTCCACGACAACATTAAAAAACATGACACAAGAGTTCAGGAGGGAGGTGAAATGGTGGAGGATCGGGGGGAGGGATGGTGGGCCAGGTCCGTGAAGGGAGACAGGAACAAGGGGTGAGAGCTTAACCGAGGACCAGGGCGAGACACAGAGTCCATCGGGCGGCCAGGGCGAGACACATAGTCCATTGGGCAGCGAAGAGCCCTTGGGCGGCCAAGGCGGTGAAGACTCCTCGGGTGTCCAGGGCGGTGAAGACCCCTTGGGCGGCCAGGGCGGAGAAAACCATTCGGGTGGCCAGGGCGGAGAAGACCCTTCGGGCGGCCAGGGCGGTGAAGACCCTTCGGGCGGCCAGGGCGGAGAAAACCATTCGGGTGGCCAGGGCGGTGAAGACCCCTCAGGCGGCCAGGGCGGTGAAGACCCCTCGGGCGGCCAGAGCGGAGAAGACCCTTCGGGCAGCCAGGGCGGTGAAGACCCTTCGGGCGGCCAGGGCGGTGAAGACCCTTCGGGCGGCCAGGGCGGTGAAGACCCTTCGGGCGGCCAGGGCGGTGAAGACCTCTCGGGCGGCCAGGGCGGTGAAGACCCCTCGGGCGGCCAGGGCGGTGAAGACCCCTCGGGCGGCCAGGGCGGTGAAGACCACTCATGTGGCCAGGGCGGTGAAGACCCTTCAGGTGGCCAGGGCGGAGATGCTCTCTCAGGAGCAGGCACCGGCTCGGGACCAGACACCGGCTCTGGAACAAGCACTGGCTCTGTCTCCGGCTCAGGAACAGGCACTGGCTCTGCCTCCGGCTCAGGAACAGACACTAGAACAAAAACAGTTACAAGGACAGACACAAACACAGACACAAACACGGGGTCCAGAACCGACATGGGCTCCAGCTCTGGAACAGGCATAGGCTCTGCCTCTGGAACAGGCATTGGCTCTGCCTTAGGTACTGGAACAGCAAAGACTGGCATCTCCAAGATCCGAGCCAGACGCTCCAGATAGTCCGTCACAACCTTGGCGGCCACGCTAAAGGGGATCTCTGTCTCAGACTGGACAGACGGAACTTGAACAGTCTCTCGCTTGGCAGACGGGACAAGAACAGTCTCTCGCTGGGCAGACGGGACGTGAGCAGTCTCTCGATGGGCAGACGGAACATGAACAGTCTCTCGCTGGGCAGACGGAACGTGAGCAGTCTCTCGATGGGCAGACAGAACTTGAACAGTCTCTCGCTGGGCAGACGGAACGTGAGCAGTCTCTCGCTGGGCAGACGGGACATGAACAGTCTCTCGCTGGGCAGACGGGACGTGAGCAGTCTCTCGCTGGGCAGACGGGACGTGAACAGTCTCTCGCTGGGCAGACGGGACGTGAGCAGTCTCTCGCTGGGCAGACGGGACGTGAGCAGTCTCTCGCTGGGCAGACGGGACGTGAGCAGTCTCTCGCTGGGCAGACGGGACGTGAGCTGGGCAGACGGGACGTGAGCAGTCTCTCGCTGGGCAGACGGGACGTGAGCAGTCTCTCGCTGGGCAGACGGGACATGAGCAGTCTCTCGCTGGGCAGACGGGACGTGTCTCCTTCTCCGGCCCACCGGAACCGGGACCACCGGGACAGGAATCATCTCCCGACGACCTGCTCCACTGTGGCCTCCACGGGTCCCACGAAACTTGACCAGCCGGGTCCCTTTAAAAAACTCCATTCTCTCCCGCTCGCCGGCTGGGGAAGGGACATTGTAAAACATACCGCTGGATTTAGGGTGGAATGATGGAGTCCTTCTGTCACGATCCACACACAGGAAACAGGGATTAAATCCAAGAGCAGTTGTTTATTTAAAGGGTAATCCAAAATCGTAAACCAGTCAAAGCAAGGGTCAAAATCCAAAGACAATCCAACATATACAGGAAACCAAAAACAAGACTCAAAGAAAACAGGACCTCAGAAGTGGCATGATAAATGAAAGGACTCCATGGCACACACTGAAACAGACAGGGTATATATACACACAGGGAATGACAATGATAATGGTGAATTGGCAGAGTGCAATGATCAGTGATGAGGAACAGCTGAGTGCAATGATAAAACAAGGATCGTGGGAAATGTAGTTCCAGAAGTGAATGACACAGTGGGGAAGGAGGACATCTAGTGGACAAACAAGGGAACACATCCAGACACTGTGACAAAACCATCCCAAAAATGCACACTTATCCCAATTAATTTTAGCAGATGTTGCTTTTTGCTTTTTTGAAAGATTTCTGAACAAAATATCAAAGCAGAAATGTCATCATTATCTCTAATACATACAGTTATATCATCTGCATACGCTGTGAGTTTTACAGGTGGAATCTCGGGAAACCAACAAGTCCATGCAATCGCTTCCTTAAAGATAATAAAAAAAGGTTCAATAGATGAATACAACAGTCCGGAAAGAGGGCATCCTTGCTGTATGCCTCTGGTTACTGCAAAAGGTCTAGTTAGGCAACAATTAATCCTCAGCATACTTGATGTTTCATTATATAACAATTTAACACAGGAGACAAATTGTGGACCGAATCCAAAGGCTTTCAAAGTCTTTAGTAAGTACAAATGGCCCACTCTGTCAAAAGCTTTTTCTTGATCGAGAGATAAGAGTCCAATATCAATTTGATGTTTTTTGGCAACTGTAATAATGTCTCTTAGAAAAAATAGGTTGTCGAAAATTGTTCTTTTGGGGATACAATGTGACTGATCCTCATGAATTATAGTTCCCATACATTTCTTCAACCTATTAGTTATAGCTTTTGACAGTATTTTAAAGTCAGTACACAGTAATGAAACAGGACGCCAATTCTTCAAGAGTCCAAGATCCCCTTTTTTGGGTATTAAAGTAAGCACCACTCTTCTGCAGCTCAAGGTAGAATACCTTGGTTAAAAGGACTCCAGAAGAACATGATACAGATCTTGTCCAAGCACATTCCAAAACCCCTTGTAGAACTCTGCAGACATCCAGTCCAGGGGATCTGCCACTGCTCAGCCAACACAGTCTCATGAAGATGCGTATCTATACCACGAGTGTAATTTCTCGTGGCATTTATACGCCAAAAGTGTTTTTTTCGTGTATATGGTACGCACTAAAAAACCCTGGGTTAGGTTTAGGGGGGAGGGGGGTGGGGAGTTCGTGCGTATTATACGCAAAAAAGTGCGTATCATATGTACGCGAAAATCGCGTGCCAAATACACGCAAAAACTGTTTTTGGCGTATAAATGCCACGAGAAATGACATTCGTGCCATAGACACGAACTTTCATGAGATCGGGCTGGCTCAGCTCCTGCACCGCACTCGAGAGCTCAGCAAAAGTCAGAAATCCCTCCAGCTCCTTCTTCTCTGTCATTGACAACTGTGGAAGATCTAGAAGAAGTTCTTCAGCTTCTGCTTCCTCACAGTGTTCTGACTGATAGAGGGTCTCATAAAAAGATATAGCAGAAGCTATAATTTCTCGCTGGTCAGTAGTTTCACTGCCATTAGAAAGTTTCATTTTATGAAAAAATTTCTGCTCTTTTGGCTTTTTCTCTAGTCCAAAAAAGAAGGCAGTTGGAGCATCCATTTCGCTGTGCTTTATATATTAAGAGTTCAGATGCAAAAGCCTCTAAGTGCCATTTGAAATTTTCTTCTAGAATGATAATTTTTATCAAGCTTGTATATTTAAGTTTAGATAATTACCTATTAATTGTTATTTAAGTGAAATTACTGAACTTAAATATACAAGTTTGATAAAAATCATCATTAAAGAAGAAAATTTCAAATGGCATTTAGAGGCTTTTGCATCTGAACTCTTCATATCTTGTTCTCACAAAAGTTTCCTTTTCCTGTTCCTCCAATAAATCCTTCAAAAGATTTTTATTCTCTTTAATGATGTCAGCTGACAATAATCTGTCTCCTTTAATATTGTAGCTTTGCTGAAGAATTTCTTGTTCCAATATCTTCATTTTCATTTTCAGATTTTCTGTGTTCTGTGCAGTGTATTTTTGGCAAAAGTTCTTTATCTGCACCTTGCCCAAATCCCACCACTTTCTTAAAGATGTATGTCTCTCTTCCCTCCAAGATCTCAGAAGATCAAAAGAGTGCACAAAGATGTGATCTTGCAGTAATCTGCTATTAAAGTGCCAGTGTGCCTGATAGGGTTTAGGCGACTGAACAGACATAGACATAGAAATAAAATGATGATCTGACATAGATGTTGGTGAGATACAACTACCAAAAAATCTTCCTTTGTTACACTCTTCAACATAAAAATGATCCAGTCTTGCACCAGAGACAATATTTGAATTCATTTTTAACCAAGTGTATTGTTTAACATGACTCATGAGGATAAGCATCCCTCCACAAATCTAGATAGTGTCTATTAATTAAAGATTTAAAAACATATGCTGAACCAGAATGAGGTTCCTCATGATTTCTAGATCTAATTTGTGAACTACAGTACAATTGAAATCACCGCCTATTATAACAATATTATCCTGAGGACATTTCATCAATTCATCAGAAAGTTTTCTAAAAAAAAAACATTTCTTTCGCTTCCAATATTGGGAGCATAAATATTAAAAAAAGAAAAACTATTATTGTCTATTGTTATGTCAGCACGTAATAAGCGTCCAGGTATTATTTTTAAAAAGTCTGGATCATTTCATTTTTTACACGTTTTAAAATTAAAAACGCAACACCAGCACTCAGATTTGTTCCATGACTGAGGCTAATGTTACCGGACAACTCATTTATCCAGTCAGATTCATTACAAGCATCAGTATGTGTCTCTTGCAGCATTATTACATCTGCTTTCTTAAGGTGAAAGTACTTAAATAAAGTATTTCTGTTTTTTGTATCCCTACAACCATTTATATTTAAGGATCTGATGTTCAGGGATACCATCTGGATTAAAAAAGAGAAAAGATACAAAATCCAATATTTCCTGATCATCATGATTTTTTTTGTCTTTTTCTGACAGCACTCACAAACTTTTTAAGTCGATATCGCTTGGGCTGATATAATTCCTCTAAACTGGCTTTCTTCATGGCGATTAGAGAGGATTCTGTGAAGAGCCTTAAATCAGGAAAGAACGTTTCAACCTTTGGCTTTCTCTGATTCTTTGTTGCATTCAAAAAGTCATTAAGTTGTTCCACAGTATAATAACGAGATTTAGCAAATTTCCCAACAGTACTCTCCTGTGAATTAATTTCAGACAATTCATCAGCAATCGAATCTGAACAATCACTGTCCACTATTCACAATCACTATTAGTAACTTGCGATTTTAACCTTTTAGTCAACAATTCAACATCATTGTCTGACACGTTATTTGATGCCTGCGTCTCACTCAAACAATCACTTATAGGCACATCGTGTTCTCTGGATTGCTCTACCTCAACAATAGCCTCCATCCTGTTGTTTGTTCCACTCTGTCCAGCCTCAGGTATTTTAGCAATAGTAGGCTTATCAGTGATAATATCAGCATTGCAACCTGAATGCAACTGTTCTGCTTCTGCGATTTCAGGGAGCGTGGGTATTTCAGCGCTCGGATCGGTCACTGCGCTGGCACTGGTCACTTTAGCCGCATCATTATTCTCTGGAACATTTAAAACCTGTCCTGAATCAGTTTCGATTTCATTTCTTACATTTTGAGCCTCTTTCACCAGAGGACAGGCTGTTTTAATGTGCCCATATTTTCCACAAACAAAGCATTTCATGGACTCAGTGCTGATAAAGATCGTATAATCTTTTCCAAGCACCGTTAATTTAACGGACACCTCAAAAGTTGTGAATTCAGCACTCAGTATCATAAGAGCCTGACGTCTGAATGACATAACATAACAGTGCATTTTTACAGTAAATAACTAGTTATTTACTGTAAAAATTGACTAAAACTCGAGTTAACTAACTTCACTTGCAGAAACCGACTAAAAAGAATCAACTAAATGTATAATGCATTAATAATGTGAGCAAGGTGAGCTTGTGAACTTATTTAATTAGAAACAACAAAAATTAACTTCTCTAAATAAAGAGATTTCCACCGGATTCTGCGACTAACACAGACAGTGCCTTTTATATAAAGCAACATGCAGCATATCATCAATGTTTGTAGATCTTCTCCTGGACTGAAGCACAGGCTCTACTCTTCAGCACAACGGTGACCCAAAAACAAGATTTTACAGTAAACTACTGGCAACAGTGTTGCCAGTATAAACCTGTTTAATAACTTACAGTTTATTACTGTTAAAATACATTTTGTGGGAGTGTCTTTTTATCTTACACTGTTAACCCTTTCTACCCCACAGGAAAATCCACACTACAAAGAGTAAAAAGCAACATTGATGCAGTGTTGCAGTGAGATAATTAAGGGAATATGTAAGTGATTGTTGTTGAGCATGAACACCTGCTGTTAACAAGCAGAATCACTGAAGGAAAGAGGAACATCAAGAACAGAAAATAGAGAAACACAAGAACTACAACTGACTTCAGCCATTACACATTATTACACTTATTATTAACCAGTATGGCTTTATTTCTGTCATACATCTATAGAAGATGTTGTTGAGATGTTTAATTAAAAATGTTTGGTTTGAAGTTACCATTATAGAGATCAGTGTTTGCCTTAGTTGGTCTGCTGATGCTGTAACATGAGACTTTCTTTTGACGCTGTGAGCTGTGTTTTAGCAAGTCTCACTTGTGCAGACACACAGTTTAGTAATGATTTGATTTGTGAAAATATGACAATCATCACAACGTCTGTTCATTTACTAAAGAATTCATTCTTACTCATTCAGAGTTTAATCCTCAACCAAAAGTGTTACATTACCACCAATGTGAAACCACAGCAATAAATTATGACTAATTTTTTTAACATGTCATACATAAACCAAAACCGCACTACAGTCTTGTAGAAAAAACAAGATATCAAAATTTTGCACATTAATCTCAATAATGGTGGCAATTTTTTTTTATTCATGCAGCAGTGCATGCTGGGAGTTTTATAAAATCCTGGAACCCAGCATGCACTGCTGCATGAAACTCTTGAATGTTACCGTTGTTGAGATGAATATTATAATTGTTGATGTCTGTGTGTGTCTGACTTAAGCAGGATATTATTTTAATGTTTTATATGATTACAATATTATTCAGAAGACATGATTAACCAACATATTGACTTCATGTTGTACATTCACAAATTTATTTTATAATCATAATTTAATGTAAGTTTCATATTAAATACCGATATATATTCACAGAGTATAAACAGGAAATATCTGAGAATCAGACATATCCAGAACAATTGTGATATTATCGCATAAGCCAATAACACCAGAACAATTATGTCTTGACTTTTTCTAGCTACAACAAATGTGTTTTACAACTCACTTTTACAGCAGTTAGAGAGAGATGAATGTAACAAGTGCAGGGATAAGAGACCTACTAAAGCAAATACTGATCTCCATTATGGTGACAAAAAACTTTATTATTAATTAAATCTCTGTTAATTCTCAACAAGAACTTTTGTACATATATGAAATAAATAATGTTAAACTGGTTTGTAAACTGTTTTCACACTCAGTGTGTCTGGAAGTCAGTTGTAGATCTTGTGTTTCTCTTTTTCAGTTCTTGTTTCTCTGTCCTTCAGTGATTCTGCTTATCGGGTGTTCATCAGTGTCTCAATTCACTCACTTCTTTTCATTCAAGTGGACTATATTAGTGAACTAATGTAGGGAATAGTGAATGAGGGTATAGTGTGTGATTAGGAACACAGTCTCTGAGTGTTGACTTTGAGAGCTGTTAATTCACAGTATATTCCTGTAGGCCAGTTTTGTTTTCTACGGTATATAACTGTTTTAATGGAAAATGGTATGATAGTGTCAGAATTTGGCCTGTTGCCAGTATTTTACTGTAAAAAACCTGGTAAGGTCTAACAGTGCATTTCAACTTCTTTCAGAAAAACAACCGCTTTATTCATTATAGAAGCAGACATGATGTTTTGTGCACCTATTTCTCTACCAATTGAGAGTGAGGAGTCACGTGGGGTTTGGGCGGGGTCTGAGCCGGTCGGCCATTTTGGGAGGACACGCTATCGGTTGCCAGGGGCAACGCCTTCAGAACTACACAGAGGCGTGACTAAATATGCCAGAAATAGCGAGAGAGAGACAGCACAGCGCAGTATTTGTTTACATTTTAGCGATACACGGCAGTGTCTTTGGAAGATATGGAGAAGGAAGAGAAATGAAAGTGGTTCTATAACAATGCTAGCCAGCTTTATTTAGAGAAACTGCTTGTGGATAAACTGACAGCAGCAACAGCATGAGCAACAGTGAGCAAAGCATGATTTCAAAAGCAATACATTTCAGCACAGTTCGCCTTTTATTTAACACAAACAAACTAAATGAATACTCTGTTATTCAACTAGAGTTGTTTAATTTGTTACAGATCTATCTGTACCGCGAAATGTTTTAAAAAGACACTTTTTTTAATGACGTACGATTCGCATTGACAGGGGAATGTTTTATCTGTCCGCTTGACGTTGCAAATGCACGTATCTGATTCAAATCATATTTATTTCCACATATGAATGAAGCCTGAAACATCAAGTTTGACTGAATTCTCGCAGTTTAACGTTACAGGTTTGGGGGTTTCTCTTGCACCCAGCCACGGCAGAATTTTTCATAAGCTTCTAATGACTTAAAGCTTCTGAACTCTTGCATTGTGTAGCAGTAACGTGCACTGTTACCATAAACCAGGTGCTTGACGATGTCAAGGTGTGTGAAAGTGGTAGTGCTTCGGGTCTTTCGTCCATTCTGTAGCAGGTCGTACGGTTCTACTGTATGTTGATGTCAAGTAGTTTCTCTAAATAACGCTGCTTAGTGTTATGTAGTCTCTCCCGATAGAGACCCTTTCCTTTTGCTTCATTTATTCCCAAGAAAGTCTGCCTTATTGCAAAAATGCAAATAAATAACAAGCTGCACTCCTTCTCTGTTGCTATTTCTCTCAGTCTCACGGTCGAATTAACCATGACAACGGATAGCGTGTCCTCCCAAAATGGTGGATCCCTCCCACAATGCACCGCGGAGTTATACGCGCGACGTCACCTCCTCATTCTCAATAGCGACCAACACGTTCTCAATTGACACTGATCCGTCAGCCGGCATGCACTTGCACGCATGCCGGGCAGACAAACAGGAAAAACCATGGGAGTTTGAGCCCATTTCTATCAGCTATACTCTCTGTCCTCTAATCCGAAGCAATATTCAAAAGAGATAAGCCCAGAAAAAAGGACAAATTTGAAACTCACTCAAGACCGCCAGTGCCACACACTCTTCCGCTCACACGCTCCCCACAATCATTCCGCACATGCGCACACGAGAGAGAGAGAGAGAGAGAGAGAGAGAGAGAGAGCAAACAAGACAGCCAAAGAAGAAAGCGGTATTGTGTGCGTGGTCATGTATTGTTAGCGAAAGGGAAAGAGTGCTTGAGAGAAGTGCTTGACTATTCAAACATCGGAAAACACCTGTGCCCTACTTTAAGCCGAGACAAGGGGCTCTTAAGATCTAATAATAACAAGCGCTGATGAGGAGTCTCAAAAGGATAAGAGAAGTTAAAGACTTCTGACTAAAGTCTGCTGACTAATGACTAAGTCGAAGAATATTTCCTCCATGTTGAATTAATATTTGGGTAACCTAACCAAAATAACTGAGCCAGGTTTAACAGTGTGCAGATTTCTAATGATTTAACCACATCATTTCCTCCATGAGTCATCTAAGAACAAAAGATCTTATTTAAATAAATAACTGACTTGGGATCAGTTCCCTCCACAGTAACACAAAGCAGATCAATTGCGGGAAACTAATAATGCTTTCCAGCATTGAACCAAAACTGAGTCAATGCTGGGGTCTCTTGCCATCCTGTCTGGGGTTTGGAAACCACAAAAAACCAGAAGACTGCCTATTAAGACCAGATCTCCACCACATCACAGAGCCGTCAGTGGGTCAACGAATCACAGGCTTGTCAGGAACACATAGCAAAACTATTACATATCAAGAGTTGGTCAATTGGATTTTTTTTCCTAGGCCTCCCACATCTAGTACTCCCAGTGGAGATACAGTAAGCCAACTGTCCACCTATAACAATAAACACACCATGCAAACATCTGCCTGCAGTCCAGAATCCAAATCATTCACAAATGTACTTACAGTCATATAAAATTATAATTTTATTTTAACAGATATTTACATGATATCACATCAAGACCTAGTTATATGACATTAAATCAAGACCCAGAAAGGACTTTGTGAACAGGTGTTCATCCATGATCCACACATTTTTTAGTTAAAGTTATCCCATGTCACCCAGTGAGAGGCTTTCTCTGTAACAGCATGTGCATATATTATAGCACTGCAGCTACGTGGATTTGCTCTATGCCTGACAAAGGAAATAAATGCCTAACAATTGTGTTTTTGTGAATTGAAAATAAGTTACCTGATGTACAGTAAGTGTAGCATTCCACAACGGATAAAAAAACACTATAAAGCACACTCAGATTTGCGCAGTATATGAACCTGAGGCAAGGAGTCTGCATACAAATAGATATGAGCAAAGACAAGCTTTTATGACTAATGGCAGTTCAAACTTGTCACAGTGGCGGGATCCTACAGGCAAGGATGGGATCTACCTCAAAACACCTACATAAACTCTGCAAAGGTATGGAGAGGCAACTAATTTGTTGGAAGCTTTAAAAAAACCTTAATTTACTAGTCTATTATTTAATTCAGAAACTAATCCATCCATACACTTTTAATCTTATAATCTTAAACTTTTAATCTTAAACTTTTAATCCATCCATATATATATATATATATATATACACACACTTTTGATAGGGGGAAATCACTTTTTTAGATTTGAGACAGGAGAAAGTTATCTTGAGTTCAGGAGTCAACCTGCATTGAAATGCAACCTTTGTGTTACAGATCCTCAGCCATTAAACTATTAAACCATTAGCCAAGCTGTTTAATCTAGATTTTAGTTGAGACTTAAAAATGCACAACTACTTCATGTAAAACTATTTTTGTATAGTATTCATCAATTTTTACTTGATACAACAATGCCATCAGCAGTGCAACACTGAGAACATCAAATACCAAATCAGAGGATTGTATCATTAGTTCCCTTTCAGTTGATAACATCGGACGTAGTCGGCTGAATGGGGATCGCGTCAGAGAGTCAATTTTCTTCTAGTACTATTGAATGAGCCAATAGAATTGGCGTACATGACTCGCATCACACACTCCAGCCCCGCAGCGCAGGTATAAATATGGAAGTGAATGCATACGCTAGTTGCCTTTTGCTTCCGAGCCGATCGATTTGATGTCTCTGAAGAGTGCTGTTGTTAACAATGAGTGAGTGTGTTGGTGTTCTTCAGGAAGACTCCCGTGTTCTACAGCGCAAGTGCAGCGGTGATCGCGAGCTTTGAGCTCTCAACTGCTGTTTTAACAGCAACAAATTTCTAAGCGTTTGTATGTGTTAACGGCTGGTTAGAGGGCAGAAAAGTGAGTGCTTCACCGTTTCAGTTCACTGTTCAGTGTTGCCGCGGTCATTCCCCTGTGTGCTCCGGCACAGGTGATGGGGCCTATTTTCTGAAAGAGCAACACGGGTTTGCATCTTTTTCAAGATGTAATTCCACCTGTGCGTTTCTGGATGCGGTCGTTACCTTTTCCTCTCTAATGGTCACAATTGTTGCATCACGTGTTTGAGCTATGTATTTATGTGTACTCTATATAAATGTGTATATATATTTATATGTTCAGCATGCTAAGGCAGCTTTTGTGGATGACTCATGTTCTCATTGCAGGAATATGACTGTCGCGGTGTTGAGATCGAGACTCGCCTTCGTCCGCGAAGTGCGAGTCCCCATTGCCATGCCCCACCCCCGGGTGCCGTGTGGGATGGGTGATCGGAGGATTGTGATGGATGTCTCAGCCGGTAACCATTGCCTGTGGGCTCTTCACTCCTCACACCGCAGCCGATAGAATTCCTGTTGAGCATGCTGGTCCCTCTGTAATGGACCGATAAGCAGTTTCAATGGGGGTTCCCCCAGAGAATATGATGTCGATAGCAGCATTGGAGGGTGAGCTGGCTTCTGGAGAAGATGACTCGGCTGTGTTATCTTCCTCTGGACGTGTAACATTGCCCGAGCCACATCCAGAAATGTCAGCTATGCTGAAACGTGCCGCCAAGGCTGCCGGGCTCGAGTGAAAACTCTACCGTGTCCCGTTCAGTCTCGGTTGGAGGATTGGTATCTTGGGGCGGGTCGCGCTGGTTCTCAGCTTGCCGCCCCAGTGCTTTTCTTTTACGAAATGCATGGAGAGCGGTGAACGGCACCTATCTCTGCCAGAAACTGCCTGAATAGCTTTTCCCCCTCACTACCCTTGATGGAGGAACGGACTCCCCCCACCCCCCCCCCCTTCTGTTGCCTCCACCCCAGCGCCGGTGACAGTTCCTTTGCCTGCTCATCGCCGAAGACGTTCCCTGGCTGCTGTTCCTGCTGGGCCTCTGCAGCAGCCTCCAACCAGGCCTCAGCATGAAGCCGGCCGCATTAGGGATGCCCAGCCCGCTCCAGGCGTTGCTAAGCCAGGATGAGGGCCGGGTTGAGTCTTTGTTAGTGTGTGTGTTTTGTTTCACTCTGTTTTAATTTTAGCTGATATAGTTTTTTGAGTGACCCTTTGCATCATTGCCACTGATAGCTCCATGTTCGCAATGTCTAAGAATAGATCCAGTGTGATCAAGCTAAAGAGTGTGGAGTTTTCTAATGTAAGGCAAGCATTTTCTTAGCTGCTGTTAATCCAGAGAATAACAACTTTTTCAAGTCATTATTTAAAAGCAACAGTTTAGGACAGCATAATATGTCAGTTTCCAGAATGTTCTTCAGAGTAGTATACCTGTCTCCAAAAAATGATTAACTTCAGGACAATCCCAAAATATATGCTTGTATACCAAATCTCCCAAGCAGATTTTTTGAGGGTGAGCAAAAACGTGTTGTTTTGTTTGTGTCCCTTTAAATGCAAATGAGTTGCTGCTCCCGGCACAGAGGGCGGAGATGCAAGAGCTTATGTGTGTGTGTGTGTGTGTGTGTGTGTGTGTGTGTGTCCGATTAACTCAGACAGACAAGCACTAAAATGTCAGAAACTGTTCTGATTATGTTTAACCTGGAGTCGGACAATGATGGAGAGACTCAAGAAGCAGTGACAATGCGAAAAATGCAACAGGACGTTTCTGAATGGTTAGTTGATGAATGATTATCTATAAAATCGCTCATGTGTGAATTCTTGCAAGATGCTATTGCATTTGTGTTACATTCTGTATTGTATTTGTAAAGACGAATGCAACAGTTTGAGCAGACTCACAAATGTGCTCTACTACAACAACTCTTCCTCTTTTCAACATGGACTGTGTTCCCGATGGCAGGGTTTATGTAAATTTTAGGGTTAGTGATGTCACTAACCCGGGAGGAATGTTGTGTAGTCCCTAGTAGCCGTTTGTTGTAGTCCTTTAAAAACAATTTCTTTTAAAAGCAAATATCTTCCTTTGCTTTGAAATTTGAGCTTTGTAACTTTGCATATATGTTGTTTATGCTAAAACAGCAACATTACACACTAACTAAAGTTAGAACACCTTCTAGGGATGAGATACATCATATTAATAATTTTGTTGTGAATTAATTCATGGTTAGTTTTTTTTTTTTTTTTTTTTACAAATTTAAAGGGGTCATTAACTGGCTTTTTAAATGTTATTATATTGTTGTCTGAGGTCAACTTATAACGTTCGCTTGGTTTTTGCATTCAAAAACATCAAAATGAACAAGTAATAGGCTATTTTGTACCCTGGTTGTGAGCCTACCTAAAAAACAGTCGGTTTTTATGGGCGTGTCGCACCGAAGACTTGGAAGTAAACACCCACTGCTGCGAGTGGAGAACAGTTTTGCATATTATAATGAGTTTAACTCACCCGTCGGTGCACATGGGGGAAAACGTCCAATGTTGTAAAATGGCAACCGGATTCGCCCATACATGTTCAACCCAGAGTCCGTGTGTTGCACAATATTCCTGTCAGATCCAATATAGACGGCACAGCACCGTTCTTTACTCTTAATCGGTCTGCAAATCCAGTCTTGTTGACAAAACAATCGTCAGTGAAATGAAGGGAACAGATGACGATGTTTTACCTCATCAGCTGGAACGTCATTAAAAATAAATTTTATCCATGCAGTCCTATTGGAATCCACAGGAAGCACAGTCTTGCACAACCAGGCACTGCACAATATTCTGTATTGCTCGGTAGCGATCCAGTTTGTCATCACGAGGTTAGCATGTACATGTATGATACTTATGTGTGTAATGCGCGAATCGGTGGGCGGGGCTAAACCTGCCGTGGTGAAGCAGGCGTTGATCATCTTCTGTGGGGGTGGTGTTTTATCCTCTTTGTCGTCATAGTTCCCCACTTTTAAAAACGAGTCGTTTTTAGAGGCTGTGTCAATAAAAGCTTTTATTGGACTAACAAGGACGTTTTCAGTTCTGAAACTTACAGGATTTTCTTATAATATGATGACCTCTTAGATGTCAAAAGCTCAAGGAAAATTTGATTTCTCAGTTCATCACCCCTTTAAGATTGGCCCATACTGAATCCCAATAGACAGCATCATTGTTATCTTCTATTTCCATACATATCTCTATACCAGATTGGTAACGGTAAACTTTAGGGGGCTCCTGATTTAAGGAGCATTGAACGCTGTAGTGACTCATTTATCCCCAACACAACCAAAATTATTTTGCAAATTATTTTGGTTCTTATTTCAAGAATAAAGTTTCAACACTAAGACAAGGTATGAATCTGAAACAGAAAAGTTATTTTAATAATAGAACAATATGTAATAGAATAATGGGAAATAAAACATGCAAATTTGCTTTTGAAAGAGTAAGTTCTATTACTGTTGAGAATTTATTAAAAGGAATTAAAGAGAAACCACAAGGTGCTGATAACTTTGATGCAAAATTACTGAAATTTGTAGCTGATGTAATTGCTATGCCTATAAGCTATATAATAAATCTAAGTCTAGAAAAAGGTGTCTGTCCTTAAGATGAACTGAACTGAAAAATTTCGACGTTGAAAACGTGTTGTTTATGACAATTAAAAGTAAATTACACTAAACATTTTTTTAAAATATATATTAATATAGCTTTTTTAAGCAACGCAAAATTGCGCTTGTTTGCGCTGGCAGTTCCGATGACGTCACTGGCATGGTAGGACCCGCGGAGCGCCATAGACAACAGCTGTAGGTCCTGTATACACAGACGAAAATGAGCACTTTTAACGGCATGGATTACGCATTTGAGCCCGTGAGGGACAGGCCGGTAGTGTCTGTCTACCACCACATGGAGGACGATCAGTTTCAGGCTTCACTTGCAGTACAGGATCGTTTGGGGGAAAGTGACTGTGGGCGCGAGCGCTGTGGAGCATAGACACTGCACGGAGACGATCTGTTGCAGAGAGGTCAACATGGACATTTATTGATCGGCGAAAAATGCATCACCATGCACCGTTCATTTCGGATGCTGTTCGGTGAGAGAAACGTGTTGAAGGAGGCTATGCTGTCTCTAATGGATGTCCGAGCTGAGACGCGAGCGCCCCATAAGTAACAGGGTATTTTACGAATAGGTGACGGCTGGGCTAACTTGTTACACTTTTCTCAGATTGTTTAGATTAACCGCGTACTGGCAGTTCACTCTATGGGCGAGGGTGCATTTAGGAAGGAGAAAATCCCATCCTTTACAGTAAACTATACATCAGGGATCTTTTCCCCCTCACCCGAATATCAAGGATTCGAGTAACGTTAACGTGATGCATTGAACTTGTAACTTGTGTAAATAAAACATTTCATGCATTGTCAGACGTTTCATGTACTCATTGACGAAAGTACACATCTCTAAATAGTGTGTCGCTACAAAATCTGTTTCCTCAGCCATGTCAGCTAGCCTCAGACTGTTTACAAGCTACGGCTGTTCTGCTGGTGCGGGTAGGCAACGGAGTGGCTTACCATGCCAGTGACGTAGTCGAACGTTGAAATCCAACATGGCGGCGCCCGTGTAACAAAAACAACACTTTTAATGTACCATTTTATCCCTTTTAACAAATTCTGCCATTTTAAAAATTGTACCAATGAGAATAAATAAAATACATCTGTTATATCACCTTTTCTCAAATTTCAGTTCAGTTCATCTTTAAAGTTGGAAAGTAGCTAAAATTATGCCACTTATAAAGAATAATAAAGAACCACTTTCGGGTAAAAATAGTAGACCTAGTATCTTATCTATTCTGAGCAAGATTATGGAAGGAATGTTTTTGAACAAATTAGTTTGTATTTTAGTATAAATGATTTAAATTCTGTTTATCAGCATGCATATAGAAAGGAGCACTCTACAACAACAGCTTTAGCTCGGATAAATTACGACTGGATAAAAGATATTGATAATAAAAATATTGTCGGAACAGTATTGTTAGATTTGAGTGCTGCTTTTGATGTACTTGATCATGAAATTTTGTTGGAAAAGTTAATTTGTTATGGTTTTGAAAAATCTGCTATTGAATGTTTTCAAAATTATTTTGCCAATAGGGAATTTACAGTTACATTTAATGGGACTGATTCTGATATACAGACTCTTGATTGTGGTGTGCCACAAGGGAGTTGCCTTGGGCCGATTTTATTTTCTATCTTCACAAATGATTTGCCTTTTGTTTTAGAGAATTCCACCATGGCTCTATATGCAGATGACTCCACAATTGAATGAATAATTTTATTTCTTTTCATTTCCTTTTCCTCTTCAGAACATGGTCATTGATAACAGAGCATATTTAAACAAAAAATAATAAAAACAAAATCTTAGCATGTTCAAAAGAGAAGAAAAAGAATATAGAAAAAAAAGGAGAAGGAAGAAGCTAACTTATATTTACCTTCTCCTTTTTACAAATCTAGATTTGAAACGGCTACTGTTTTCTCTTTACAAAATATCATAATTTATCCTTTTTGAGAAACAACAACAACAACAACAAAAAAACTTAATAATTTGCAGTACATTGTATCTAAAAATAAGTCACACAATACAATTATAATGTGAAAAACAAAAATAATAAATAAACAAAAAACACAAAATGTAATACTGACAATGAATATTAAAGGAATGGCAAGAAACAGACTGTATAATAATTCAAATCATCCTCTTGAAGAGGAAATGAGACATATGTCCCAGTCTACCTTAAATCATACTTTTCTAATATAAACATTTTAAACCTTCTTTTAAATTGCACAATATGATTGCTTTCTTTAATTATTACAGGTAAATTATTCCACAGCCTTACCCCATTGACAGATATGCACATGCTTTTGAGTGTGGTACGTGCAATTGATTGGGAGAGATTTCCTCTCCTTCTTAAATTATATCTACTATCTCTTTCCTTAAACCATTTTTGAATATTACTCGGAAGTACTTTGTTTTTAGCTTTGTACATAATTTGTGTGGTCTTAAGATCTACTATGTCTTCAAATTTTAGAGTTTGCAAAGTTAAAAATAAATCATTTGTATGTTCATAATAACCAACATTACAGACTATTCTAATTGCCTTTTTCTGCATTGTGCATATTGTCTTAAGGGTGGTTTTATAAGTATTGCCCCACACTTCTGTACAGTAGTGCAAATAAGGAAGAAAAAGCGTGCAGTATAAAACATACATTGTATCTCGATTCAATATATGTCTCACTTTACAAAGTATACCATTTATCCTTGCCAATTTAGAACTAATATAGTTGATGTGAGGTTTCCAGCATAGTTTATGATCAATTATTACTCCTAAAAACGAGTTTTCATAGACTCTTTCTAATCTGGAATTATCTCACAGTACTTCAATAGTTAAATCTTCGGGAATTCTACGTTTAGATCATAAATTTGGTTTTCTTTATATTGAGAGATAATTTGTTTAGATCAAACCACAGTTTAAGCTTAGCCAGCTCTTTAGAGACAGTCTCCAACAAATGTTGAAGATTCTCTCCTTCACAAAATATATTTGTATCATCTGCAAAAATAAAAAAATTCAACAAATCAGAAGTTTTAACAATATCATTTATGTACAATATAAATAATTTTGGTCCAAGAATTGAACCTTGTGGTACACCATATATTGTATTTTGAAGCTTCGACCTTTCCTCCCCCATCTGCACATACTGTCGTCTGTGTTCCAAATAGCTTTTTATCCAGTTTAGTCCTATTCCCCTAATTCCATAAATTTCCAATTTTTGAAGCAAAATATGATGATCTATTGTATCAAAGGCCTATAAATACACCTATAGCAAACTTCTTATCATCAATACTGGTTGTTAATTCTTCCACCAGGTCTATTAAAGCCAAAGATGTTGAACGGTTTGTTCTAAAACCATATTGACTATCAGTTAAGATCCCATGTTTGTCAATAAAACTATCCAACCTAATGGAGAATATCTTCTCCAGAATTTTAGAGAATTGGGGAAGCAGTGAGATTGGCCTATAGTTAGTATAAAGATTCTGTTCACCAGCTTTAAAGATAGGGACCACTTTAGCTATTTTCATATTTGTGGGAAAAGAACCCAATTTCAGAGAAAGATTGGAAATATATATACTATGGGATCTACTATAACTGCAATTAGTTGTTTAATTAAAAGCATATCAATATCATTACAGTCCCTTGATGTTTTATTCTTAAAGTTATTAACAATATCAAGTACTTCGGTTTTATCAGTATCTCTCAAAAAAATAGTTGCTGGATTTCTTTGTTCAGGATATTGTGGGACATCGCCCTTTTGTGGAGGTATTATCTCATTGGCCAAATTTGGGCCTACGTTCACAAAGAATCCATTAAAACCAGCCACAATTTCATCCATGTTTTTAATTATTTTACCATTATCAATAAATTCTTTTGGAAAACCAGTACTTGTTTTTTTCCTTCTAATAACTGAATTTAAGATATTCCATGTACCCTTTATATTGTTTTTTATTATTTTCCAGCAGTCTACTATAATAGTCTTTTTTACATTTTCTTAAGATAACTGTTAATTTATTCTTATATGTCTTATATTTAAGTTCTTTCTTTTCAGTTCTATGCTTAAGAAATTCTTTATATAGAGTATTCTTTTTTTTTTTGCAAGCGTTTATCAGACCCCTTGTAACCCAGGGTTTACTTGGACGTTTAGATGTTATTTCTGATTGCTGGATTGGACAATTTTTATTATACAAAGTCAAAAAGATATTTAGAAATGAGTTGTAGGCTAAATCAACATCCCCTTCATCATACACACTCTGCCAATCTTGAACTAACAAGTCATTTTTTAATTTATTCATGGTGTAATCTGTTCTTAATCTCCTCTGTATATTTATTTTGCTGTTATCCAAATTATAGTGTTTACATTCATGGAGTACAAATATTGGCAGATGGTCAGTAATATCATTTATTAACAGTCCACTTTCTAATTTATTACTCATATTATTTGTGAGAATATTATCTATTATTGTTGCTGAGTGGGTGGTAATTCTGCTCGGTTTGTTTATACATGGATATAGGCCTATACTGTACATTACATCAACAAACTCTTATATTGCAGGTGATTTACTTGGATTTAAAAAAATCTATATTATAATCCCCACAGAAATAAGCAACCTTCTGCTTGGCATTCAAAATCAAGGCCTCAAACACTTCTTTGAAGCTTTCAATACCAGAGTTAGGTGCTCTATAAACACAACTAACGACAACATTCTTCATTTTACCCATATCAATTTCCACCGTTAAACACTCACAGATATCATCAATAACAGTTGTCATACTTTGGACAATCCTATGCTTTAACCTTTTATCCACAAACATTGCAACCCCCCCCACCTCTTTTGTTTACTCTATTCACATAATGTAATTGATAACCTTCTAATTCAAGTTGGATTCCTTTATAATGACTGAGCCAACTCTCAGAAATAGCAACTATGTTAAATTGCATGGTATTATGCTGCAAGTAGTCTCTGATCTTCTCAAAGTTTGCATATAGACTCCTGCTATTAAAATGTACGATTGAAATACCATTTTCCAAGTTAAATTTTTCCTTAAATTGGTGTTCAGTATAATACAAACAATTTCTAGTAACTTGGTCAAAGAAATTACTTTCTGGGTCTATATCTCGTTCCTGCATAGTAATTGTTCAATATGATCACAAACGTTCTTCCCAATCTCACACATCCTGATCAATGCACATACACACCAGTAAAAGTGATAATAGAACAATTCGTCCAAGAAAAATCTAACTACGACAAAAAATAAAATAAAATTTTTTAGGGGATATAATATGAAATTCCAACAGGTAATCATATTGCAATAGGAAAGTTGGTTCAGTATAAGTCTCTCGAACACGATGTAAGGCATAAATCTGCTCACCACCACCAAGTTGGACTCTTTATATATGAAGCAAACCTCTCTCAGATAGATCTGGGCCTCAAGAAAATGTTCTTGTTGGCTAGACAGTACCATATTTCTCCAGGTCTTTGAGGTCCCGAATTAACAGGACCTTCATCTCTTCACCAGATAAAGCATTTGTACGTATCCAAATTTTACAGTCCCTTGTCCAAGTTGAATGGATTTTCCTTTGTTTCCTCAGTGCCCTTGCATGTTTGGCTATTTCAGCATTCCTTTTCGTGAGATGCTCATTTACATACACGTGCGTGTCCTTCAGCTTTTTTCCCTGTTTCAAGAGTTCTATTTTCTGTTTTCTGTTTACAAATCTCAAAATGATGGTTCTTTCCATTTGTCCATTCCTTTTGGGGAGGGTGTAGCAAGCAGCGATACTCTCCTTGTGAATAGAGATATCCCTTCTATTGAAAAACTTGATCACAATTTATACGTCCGTGCAAACCCTAATTGAACTTAATAGAATTTTACAGGTGAACTGAGACTAATTGAAAATTGGTTTAGGGACAATAATATGGTGATTAATGCAGAGAAAAGTAAATGTATGGTGCTGGGTTCTAAATAGTTGTTAGATGATTCGCCTGTGTTGAGTCTGTGTGTGTGTATGTGTGTGTGTGTGTGTGGGGGGGGGGGGGGGGGGGTTGTAATAGAACAGGTTACGGAGGTAAAGCTGCTCGGTGTGACTGTTGACAACTTGTTAAGTTGGAACAGTCATATAAATCAAATACTATTGAAAATTTGCAGGAGTCTTGCAGTTGTTAAGCATTGTAAAAAATGTATTCCAAATAGAGTGAAGTTACTTGTTCAATCATTAGTTATATCCCATTTGGACTATTGTTTAATTATTTGGTCAAGTACGACTAATATGAATTTAAGAAAATTGCAAGTTGCTCAGAATAAAGCAGCTCGGGTAGTCTTAGGTTGCCCTTTTAGGACTAGTGTCAGAGAATTGAATACTAGGTTAGCTTGGTTAAGTGTGAAAAGTAGATTTAATTATTGTATTGTTAACTTTGTGAGGAAAATTATTGTTACAAAAATGCCAGAAATACTACACAGCAGACTGTCTCTTTTTAGTACTGTACATCAATATTACACTCGTCAGTCAACAGGGAGTCACTTTTTGTTACCTCCGTGTCGAACTAATTTTGGACAAAAAATGGTGCTGTCAGTGGCGCAAAAAGTGGGTATGCGCTATATGCGGCGCATAGGGGCGCAGCACAATGGGGGGCGCCAAAGCGATGGTAAAAAATAAATAAATAATTAAAAATAAAAATATATATAAAAATATATATATATATATATAGGCTATATTGTATTTCTATATGTAGCTGCTGTTGTGCGTTTCTAAATCATTTCTGCATTCCTTCAATGTTATATTAAATTTTATAGGACTAACAGCCAGGCTAGAGTAGAGCCTAATATCGCGAGTGGGCGGGGGCGCCGTGAGCGCTGAGCGAGCAGGTATGAGTAGTGAGTTGTCGTCGAAAAAGATGGATAAAAAAAATGCTGTGGGGCTAAAAATAGAAAAAGAAAGAGAGAAAAGGAGATGGCATGTCAATTGATGCGACAGCAGCTAAATAACTGCATGCATTGCTGCCTGAAAGCCAACAGGTAGGATTTAAAGGGCACCTATTATGCCCCTTTTTACAAGATGTAATATTGATCTCTGGTGTCCCTAGAATGTATTTGTGAAGTTTCAGCTCAAAATACCCCACAGTTAATTTATTATAACCATTTGAAAATGTCATTTTGGGGCCTGCTTAAAAATGAGCTGTTTCGGGGGTATACGGCTTTAAATGCAAATGAGCTGCATATGCCCGCCCTGCCTTTGGATGAGGGCGTAACTTGATACCAATGGCAGTCGGTACTGAGAGAGTGTGAGAAACCGCTGTTTTGAATGTAATTCAGCGTACGTTTGAATCGGAATATATAAATAGTACGAAGAGACTCCGGGAGAATAAACACAAATGAGAATGGACCAGTACGTCTCGGTATGGTTATTTGATACATTTATGTACTTATAGCGTTGTAATTCGTCTTTTCATTCGTCTTCATCATTCCCCTTTGAAATGATGGGCATGTGCAACACGCACACACAGACACACACAAACACTAATGCTGCCACAATTTTTCTGAAATTACACATACTGTGAAGTTTACAAGCGAATTTACATTTATGCGAGGGACCTGTGGCGTCATGTTTACTTGTCATACAGGTGCTTCTGTGGCAAATGTGAGGAGATGGCTAACTTACATTTGCCATATGCTCTCATTTTTCAATGAGAGCATATGGCATAGAAATGTTTAATAATAAATTAAACATAACTTATTTCTCTTCATGTTTGAGTCCTATAATGTTCTGCTGACTGTACATTATCGCATGACTAGTGTGTTTATATGATTATGAGGGTAGAACTCATGTCAAGGTCATTTTAAATTTTCATTTCCAAAATGGTCTTTTAGAGTAGTGCATCAGTTTGGTCAGCTGTTTTATAGATTCATGCAGGCAAAGGTTCATTCCACAGTGTCATTTTCAGCACAATGAAACAGACTGTCTTGTGAATGATGTCTAAGAAATGTAGGTGAAAGAGGAAGCACATATCTGTTATTCCCCACTCAACTCTAGCCACTATACTTTTAAGGACTGTCAAAACGTTCTTGCCCAAGACACTTTTAGTGAAACTAGCAGACAAACTAGTGAAATTTTAGTAGTCAGGAGAAGGTAAGAGACATCTGTTTACCATCCTTTACCTTATAAAGCAAAAGATTGGTATGATTGAACTTTTAACAATGTTTCACGTGAACACAATCCCTTCTTTAGGAATATGTTTGCCACTCAACCGTCAAGAAGGGCAGGCTAAAATTAGAAGTTACCAACCACAAGTGACAATGCAGTTTGGCATCTCTCAATACACATCACATGTCCTCAATCTACAGGATAGTTTTGTGGCATTTTTACAGAATATCATTTTGTTTATGTAATGAGAATGCGACTAATTCCGTTGAGTGCAAAACTGTAATGCTTTACTCAAACAATCACGTCCTGTACATTTACTGCTAGTCTGTAAACCTTCATTAACAACAGCGCCCTCTTGTGTCATGGGGATCTTATATCATTACATCTCCCCTTTTCTAAAGAGATTTAACAGAACTATGGGGCAACCGTACTGCATAACATGGAACCTAAAATGTCAGCATTTCAAATCAGGATATTCTGGTAACTTATTCCTTTAAATGAACAACGTTTACAAATGAAAGATTAAACAAAAGAAAACATTACGTAAGGACGTTCACATGAACCTGTAAGGGAATAACAATGTTAAGGGATAACTGTTCTAGGGTATCAGAAATTCAGTTGGGTTCATTCTCTCTGTTATAAGTTCAGTCTTTCTTTGGGTTTGGGTTTTCTGAATGGGTATCGTCTTTCTTTTCTCTCAGTGTTCTCTCTTTTCTCCTCTGTACCTGCAGGTGTGTCTTCCTCTGTTTTGATGATCTCTCTTCTATTTCGCCTGTACTGTTGTCCGTTTGCTTCCACTAGGTATGACCGTGGCTCGGGTGTTGATTTTATTACTTTAGCTGGTCTCCACTGCTTGCCGTCCCTTAACCTCACTGTGTCTCCTGGGCTGAGGGCTGGCAGTATGCGTGATCCTCTGTCATAGTAGTGTTTCTCTCTGTCTTGGTTGACCTTCATTCTATCCTGCACTCTTTCCATTGTTTCTGGTTGCAACAGCTTTTGTGTTGTGGGCAGTCTTGTCTTAGTTCTGCGGCCCATAAGAAGCTGTGCAGGTGAGGGTAGTCCATCCAGGGGGGTATTCCGATAGTCCAACAGGGCGAGGTGAGGGTCTTGTTTGTCAGCTTTGGCTTTCTTGAGTAAGCCTTTTGCTATCTGTACTCCCTTTTCAGCTTTCCCGTTGGATTGGTGGTGCGTGGGAGATGATGTGGTATGTTTGAATCCGTACTCCTCGCTAAACATCCTGAATTCGGCGGAGGAATACTGTGTGCCGTTGTCAGAGCAGACTTCATCGGGTATACCATGTCGGGAGAATTGCTGCTTACAGATATTGATGACTGCCTGGCTTGTTATGGTGTTTAGTTTACTTACTTCGACGAAGTTCGAATAGTAGTCCACCAAAACGAGATAGTGTTCTCCATCAAGTTCGAAAATATCAGTAGCTACTTTTTGCCATGGCCTCTTTGGTATTTCATGCCCAATCATGGGCTCCTTTCTGTTCTGTCGTCTGTAAGTGTTGCATATGGCACATCTTGAGACTGTGTCAGCTATCTGTGCTTGCATTCCCGGCCAGAATATGACATCCCTTGCTAGTCTCCTCGTTTTTTCGATTCCTTGGTGACTGGAGTGCACTTTTTTTAGCATCATCCTTCTCAGAGTGCTTGGTATCACTAGTTTGTTGCCTCTGAATATCAACCCATCTTCTACAGTCATTTCACTCTTGTAGTCCCAGTACACTTTGGCCTCGTCTGGTGTTTCTGATCTTTTATCTGGCCAGCCCTGGAGGATGAACTTTTTTACTGCTGTGAGGGTTGGATCCTTCTCCGTTTCTGTGAGTATTTCCTGGAGTCTGGCGGGTGCTATGGGTAAGCACATCACTGCACACACTTGTACATCATCCATGTTTTCATTTTCATCTGTGTCTTTTAGAAAGTTCCTGCTCAGGGCATCAGCCACGTAAAGTTCTTTTCCTTTTTTGTATTTCACTGTCATATTGTATTTCTGGAGTCTGAGGAGCATTTTCTGGAGTCTTAGCGGGGTCTCTGCCAATGGTTTTTTCATTATGGTTTCCAAGGGTTTGTGGTCTGTTTCAACTTCGAACGCCCGTCCGAACAGATATTGGTAGAACTTGTCGCATCCAAACATGATTGCGGCCAACTCCTTTTCTATTTGAGCATATCTTTTTTGTGTGTCGGTAAAAGCCTTTGATGCGTAAGCTATGGGACACTCATCTTGAAAAAGTACGGCTCCTATTCCGCAACTCGAAGCATCTGTGCTCAGTTTGACTGGTTTTGATGCGTCGTAGTATTTTAGTACTGGAGCTTCTGTGACCATCTTTTGCAGCTTCTCAAAACTTTTGTCTTGTTCCTCCATCCAGCTCCATTCTGCAGTCTTCTCTAGCAGGATTCGAAGTGGGGCAGTTACAGTAGATAGCTGGGGTATGAACTTCCCCAAATATGTTACCATCCCTAAATATATCTGTAACTCAGTCTTGTTAGTGGGTTTTTGCATTTTCCTGACTGCCTCTACTTTCTTGGGGTCTGGCTTAAGTCCATCAGCTGTTAGTATGTGTCCCATGTATTTGACTTCTTGTGTATTGAATGTGCATTTTTCTGAGTTGAGTTTTATGTTCTTTTCTCTCACTCGCTCCAACACCCTTCTCAACCTCTGGTTGTGCTGCTCTTCGTTTTCTCCCCATATGAGGATGTCATCAACGATTACCTCTACTCCTTCCATGTCTTCGAACATTTCCGTCATGCGTCTTTGAAATATTTCTCCAGCTGTATTTATTCCAAAGGGTAGCCTTTTGTATGCGTAGCGGCCGAAGGGGGTGTTAAAAGTGCACAGCGCTGAGCTTTCTTTATCCAACTTGACCTGCCAGTATCCACATTGAGCATCTAACGTGCTGAACACTTTAGCTCCTGCCATCCGAGCCATCACTTCTTCGATCGTCCTCATGGGGTAGTGTTCCCTTTCAATAACGGCGTTCAAGTCCTTTGGGTCCATGCATATTCGGATCTTCTGTTTTTCCGGTTTCCATACAGTGACCATGCTGCTTACCCACTGCCTGGGTTCTGTTACTTTTTCAATGACGTCCAGATTTTCCATTCTTCTAAGTTCTGCCTTTACTTTGTCTCTCAGGGCCACGGGGACCTTCCTTGGAGCATGTATAATGGGTTGTGCGTCTGCTCTGATCTTGATGTGCTGATTTCCTTCCAAACAGCCCAGTCCATCAAACACGTCTGCATACTCCTCCTGTATATCTTGACTTGGCCATGTCTTTACCTCACTGATGCGTTTTATGAGGCCGAGGCGTACGCAGGTTGTTAGTCCTAGTAGTGGTGTCGCACTCTGATTTAAAACCTGGAATTCGACGTCGTGGAATTTTTTTTTTGTATTCTGTCAGCAACAGGCATTTTCCTATTGGCTTTAAACATTGCCCTCCATAAGTCACTAACTTTGCTCTCGACTTCCCAAGTTGTGCACGAGTCTGTCTGTGGATTGATTCCGGTATGATATTGCATTGAGCTCCTGTGTCTATTTTAAATCTTATTTTCCTGTCATTTATTTTGAGGTCTACTTCCCAGTCTTCACCATTTTTTGATTTTACCATGTCAATAAACATTTCCTCCGAATCTGAGTCAGACTGTTCTTCTACCCTGTGTACTGGCTTTTTTGATGCATATGACAACGCTTTGGACATGCACTTGCTTGAAAAATGATTCATTTTTCCGCATTTTTTGCATTTTTCTCCATAGGCGGGACATTTCCCTTTCTGGTGGTGTCTGCCACAGTATTTACAGTCCTGTATCATGTTTTGCCTGCGTGACGTGACAGATGACGTTTGACATTCTTTTGCGCGCTCCCTTTTGACTTCATTTACGACGCACTCGGCTTGTGTGGTTTGCAATTTGTCCATTTGCATGCGGCTCGCCTCGGCAGCGCGACATATTGATATAGCCTTGGGTAGATCTAGATCCTTTGTTCTCAATAACTTGGCTCTTATTTGATCATCCCTTATTCCCACGACTATTCTGTCTTTTATTAGACTGTCACATAACTGTCCGTATTCACATGATCTTGCCTTTGTTCTTAAGTCAGTAACAAACTGGTCTATGTTCTCACCGGGGGCCTGAACACGAGTGTTGAACACATGTCTCTCAAACGTTACATTTCTATGGGGGGTAAAATGTTCATCAAATTTATCCAGCAATACCTTGAGCTTTATTCTGTCCTCCTGCTGCGTGAATTCAAAGGTGTTGTAAATTTCAAGGGCATCGTCCCCAATGATGTGCAGTAACGTGCTGCTTTGTACCTTTTGAGCTTTTCGTTCAATGCCTGTAGCGGTCATGTAAAGTTCGAATTTTTGTTTCCATTTCTTCCAGTTGTCTGCGATATTTCCTTCCAATCTCAGAGGGTCTGGTGCTTTTAGTGCTTCCATTTTGGCGAAGATTTGTCCGTTCTGACACCATGTAATGAGAATGCGACTAATTCCGTTGAGTGCAAAACTGTAATGCTTTACTCAAACAATCACGTCCTGTACATTTACTGCTAGTCTGTAAACCTTCATTAACAACAGCGCCCTCTTGTGTCATGGGGATCTTATATCATTACAGTTTACAACTGAGGTCTTTAAGTCCTCAGTTGTATCCTTGCTGCCATTCGTCTCTCTCTCTCTCGCTCTCTCTCTCTCTCTCTCTCTCTCTCTCTCTCTCTCTCTCTCTCTCTCTCTCTCTCTCTCTCTCTCTCTCTCTCTCTCATGGCTTTGAGCCAGAGGTGACAGATTTAGAGGAGGCACAGGTTCTATTTTCTCCACCTGTATAAATGATACAGAAATTCAAGCCTGGACCATTCTGCTGCTCCAGGTCCCGAGGCATTTCCAATGAAAGCCAGACTCATGATCTGGACACGAGGATCACTTACAGCATCTGAACATTAGGTTAAACAAACTGTGTTTCTCATGGAATGTTTATTCTCTGGAAATAACTTTTATGAAGACGGTAGCAACCCTTTAATGGATCCCTGAATAATTTATCTTGGGCCAAAAACACCTGTCATTAAGTGGGTACAGTAAAGCCCCTTTCACACAGTGCGTTGATCCCAGGAAATTGCCGGGACATTGCCAGAATGCCTTCTGTGTGAACGCAAACACGACCAGGGATTGATACCGGGACTGATCCCGGGTTAGGGACTTAAGCCCCTTTCACACAGAGATTCCAGAAAATACAGGGATAATGTGACCCAGCATTTGTCCCGGAATTGTTTGATTTCGGTTCATTCACACTGCCAGTGATTTGCCGGGATCTGTGAGTCAAGTCAAGTCAAGTCACATTTATTTATATAGCGCTTTTCACAATACAGATTGTATCAAAGCAGCTTCACACTGATAACATGAAAGTAGCACAACACAGATCAACAACATTGCTAAACACTAAATAGCCCCAACTGAGCAAGCTCAAAGCAAGCCAAAAGCAAGGCGACAGTGGCAAGGAACCAAACTCCATCAGATTGGATGGAGAAAAAACCTTGGGAGAACCCAGGCTCAGTCGGGGGCCAGTTCTCCGCTTACATTCATATTGTTTAAATATAAATATTAAATATAAATATTGTTTATGAATCAAACGGCGCCATAACATATCGCAGGCGTTGAGTCGTCTCTTCACAGGCGTTGAGTCGTCTCATCACAGGCGTTGGGGCATCCGAAATCCCCGTGAGAGGCTGGACACAAAACTGGACCTGACGAACGCCATTTTTCTCGGGACAAGCGTCCCGAGATAACAGCAGAAAGGCAGATGGGAAATAATTAGCATAGCTGATGTTCATAATGATTTCCGTTATAACTCACAAACTCTCCGTAACCTGAACTCTCCGCAACCCAACCATACGCGCCGACCCGTTTGTCTAAAAGGCTGTCGAGCCCCACTGGTGCGTTAAGCAGTTTCAGTGGCAAACGGTTCCGTATGGCATAACAGACGACTAGAAGGTAAGCATTATGTGAATGCTTGACTAAAGAGATGCGTCTTTAATCTAGTTTTAAACTGTGTCAGCGAGTCAGAGGCTCGGACCGTATCGGGAAGGCCATTCCAGAGTTTTGGAGCTAAATGCGAGAACGCCCTCCCTCCTTTACTGGACTTCGATATCCTAGGAATGACCAGAAGCCTTGAATTTAGTGATCTTAAGGAACGCGGTGGATTGTAGGGTGAAAGAAGGTCCGTTAAGTACATAGGTGCTAAACCATTTAGGGCTTTATAGGTTAGTAGTAGTACTTTGTAGTTGATGCGGAACTTAATAGGTAACCAGTGTAGAGATGATAAAATCGGTGTTATATGATCATATTTTCTTGACCTAGTAAGAACTCTAGCAGCTGCATTTTGTACTAACTGTAGCTTGTTTATTGAGGATGCAGGACAACCAGCTAATAAAGCATTACAGTAATCTAGTCTCAAGGTCATGAATGCATGAACTAATTTTTCAGCATCAGAAACAGATAGCATGTTACGTAGCTTAGCAATGTTTCTAAGGTGGAAAAAGGCTGTTCTTGTAACATATGAAATATGATCTTCGAAAGACAAGTTGCGGTCTAGTATAACACCCAGGTCTTTTACTGTAGTGGATAAAGTAACAGGACATCCGTCTATATTAAAGTTGTATTGTAAGAGGTTTTGTGAGTAGTTCTTTGGACCAATAAGTAATACCTCTGTTTTATCTGAATTTAATAGCAGGAAATTACGCGTCATCCAGCATTTTATATCTTTGAGACACTCTGTCATTTTAGATGAGTTATTGTTTTCATCTGGTCGTGATGAAATATATAATTGAGTGTCGTCAGCGTAACAGTGGAAATTAATTCCATGTTTTCTTATAATATTACCAAGTGGCAGCATATATATTGAGAATAGCAGAGGGCCTAAAACCGATCCTTGCGGTACTCCATAGTCTACTGACGTTATCTTTGATTTTTTCCCATTTAAACAGACAAAATGAGAACGGTCCGATAAGTACGATCTAAACCAGCTTAATGCCTGTCCCTGGACACCGGTGAAGTTTTGTAGTCGATCCAAGAGTGCGTTCACACACAACCCATAAAAATCCCGGGAAGACACATGACGTCAGGATGAGACGTTTAACGTACACGTCGAAAACATGTACACGCACATACCGTCCCACAAAGCTGGTGAACAATCTCAGCTTCAGTATGGATAGTGAGGAGCTCCTGGTCTCTGCTTCGCTCCAGTTTGCAGGTCTTTGTTCGTCCTTTCTTTGTTGATGACGAACACAAACTTTCTTCTAGAGCAACAGAGTTGCGCGATGGCACGAGCGTCATCACTATGACATACCCTTTACGGCATTGGTCCTGGCTTTTGTTCACACAGCGTGCATTTCGGGACTGATTCCAGCAATGTTACTAGAGCCCCAACCCGGGATCAATCCCAGAATCAATCCCAGGTCATGTTTGCGTTCACACAGAAGGCAATATTAGTTTGCAATATTAGTCTCTCTTTTTATCCTGAGGGACCCTCTGGTGGACACAGACACAAATCTGGCAATTTCCCGGCAATTTCCCGGGCACAAACTCGCTGTGTGAAAGGGGCTCTAGTAACATTGCCGGAATCAGTCCGGAACGCACGCTGTGTGAACAAAAGCCAGGACCAATGCCGTAAACGGTGTGTCATAGTGATGACGCTCGTGCCATTGTGCGACTCTGTTGCTCTTAGAAGAAAGTTTGTGTTCGTCATCAACAAAGAAAGGACGAACAAATACCTGCAAACTGGAGCGAAGCAGAGACAGGAGCTCCTCACTATTCATACTGAAGCTGAGATCGTTCACTAGCTTTGTGGAACGGTATGCGCGTGTACGTTTTCGACGTGTCCATTATACGTCTCATCCTGACCTGTGCACTCACAGATCCCGGCAAATCACTGGCAGTGTGAATGAACCGAAATCAAACAATTCCGGGACAAATGCTGGTCACATTATCCGTGTATTTTCTGGAATCTGAAAGAGTCATCTCTAGCATTTGGGTAACATGCTCAAGTTGCAATGTTTGCTCATTTGGATACACCGAGATATGAACTGAGAGCGTCCTTTGTATTTATGTTGGTTTCAAATGGTTCTGAAAAACCTAATTTAAATTTCCATTTTTCATATTTTGAAATTAAAATTTTGATATTGTCCTTACACCTAATTAATCATTATCAATCATGATTAAGAATTATATAAAGTTTGTTAACACTTTACCATAAGGTTCATTAACATTAGTTAATGTATAAACTATGATGATCAATACATTTGTTACACTATGAGCTAATCTTTATTCATGTTATTAAAAATACAGCTGTTCATTGTTTGTTCATGTTAGTTCACAGTCCATTAACTAATCTTAACAAATACAACCTTTGATTTTAATAATGTATTAGTAAATGTTAAAAATTAATATTAACTATAAGTTTTGTTCATTCTCATGTTAACTAAAGTAGTTTTAACTAATGTTAATGTTTAACCAGTATTTAACTAATGTTAAATAATGAACCTTATTTAAAGTGTAACCTAAATTATATTATTATTATTATTATTATTATTATTTTACAAATATCACAAAGCATTAATTCAAAAATAGCACCTGGGTTGTCACACCACATGATTATTAGTTTAGTTATTGACTTGACAATCAGTCACGAGGGTCCTCAGATATAATTTCCTTCTTTATGAATTATATTTCCCAGCATATTGGTTGAACCACTTTTTTTTTTTTCAAATATTGAGATGTTTATTCCCACCCAAACACACACACACACACACACACACACACACACACATGCACACAAAAAAAAGACAATATCAAAATTATTTTAAATACAAACATTAAACATAGTGAAGTTCATAACGTAATTTCGGGTGGAGTGAATCTAATCTTTCAATTAACTGCAGTGGCATATAATATATATACTGCTAGCAGCCACTCACCTTCCTCTGGCATCAGCTGTTTTGGCATCCCTCCACCTCCCTAACTCCACCAACTTAATTTAGGCATCTTATTACCATACTCTTCACCCAAGCATTAGTAATCCCACTGGAGGGTATATCGAAGATCGAGTTGAAGCTGCTTCTGTGATTGCTTTGTCTTAGGAAAACACCAAAGTATATCACTTAATCTAAAGAAAACTAGCACATGAGCACACTATAGTTCATATTAAACTTGCCTGAACAAATTTTTTCCAACATCATGACAGACACCATCCTCCAATCACCTGCAAATGCCTTTATGTAAATTATCTTGAAATATTCTCTATAAGACTGAATTCTATTAAAAACTAAAATGGCAGGGATGAATTAGAGAGGAACAGTTTTATATTTCTTTTTTTAACATTGTTATAAAACTGAAAGGAGCAATTTGATGTAGGTTTCTATCTTTCTTTCTCACAGGTGTGCACACCCACCTCCCTATGCACTTTTATTTTTATTTCGATTTAAAAAAGATCTCTTTTGTCTTTTGTGAATTTAGAAGGTTGTCCAGACCTATCAGCACTGCATCGGGAGAATGACCTTGCAATGATTTGTCCTGGATTTTGGGTCAAATCCGGTTGCTATGTCTGCAGTGCAGAGCAGGTCAAAAATTGTACCAGAGACAGAATATATGGACATTTATTGTCGAATCCAGAGAGGGCTAGAGAGGAGATGATGTCATGAAGCAATGGAACGGAACCCTGCTTGGAATCATATCACCGATCATATCACATATCACATAATCATTCCACTCTATCACCGAGATAATATTCCCAGAAGAATTTAAGGACTATAGTCATTAAAAAATATATATTTGTTAGCCTAATGACTGACACATCAAATTAGAAGATTTATGACTGAAGTACTTAAAACAGGAGGGCATTCTCACATATGCGCTCTTAGCAGTTAAGTATATATTGGAAGAATTGCCCTTTATCTAAAGTCTAAGGAATCCTGAAAATGAGGATGTGGGTTTATGCCTGACGATTAAAGTTGGCCTGTAACATCTAGAGTAAGAGCCCTGGACAGCATACTGGACAACACAGTTGAAATGGAAATTGTGATTGTCCTTTCTTCCGTTACTGTGATCTATATCTGTCACAGTCTGCATCTGCACCGTCCTGTCTGCGTCTCCTGCACTACACTTCCCATGATCCTCTCGTCTGCACACCTGATCTCACTCCCTCATCAGCCTCCCGTTCAGCGTCTTGATTCATCCGTATCACCTGTCTTCACCCTCGTTAGGTTTGATTCTGTGTGTATTTAGTTCCCTCAGTTTGTTTCAGTCTTGGTCGGTCGATGTTTGTTGTTAGCCTGTGTGGCGCCCGTGTTCCTGTCTTTCTGCCTGTTTTATATTAAAAGTGATCTTTATTATTACTCGGGACTCCTCCTGTTCATCAGCCCGCACCAGATCGTGACAGATTGACCGACCCCAAAAGAAATGGATTCCTTCGCGGCGGTCCAACTACTCTGCTTAGAGCAGGAAGACCGGTCCCTGGAGGATCATTTGAAGGATTTCCTCTCCCTCGTTCCAGCCACAACCTTCCCGGACGACAGCCTTTGCAGCTTCCTATATGCTGGCCTCAACACCGCCATCAGAGCGCAGTTGTCCGGGAAGGGTCCCCAGGGGAGTTTTGCTGAATATGTGGAGTGGGTGCTGGTGTCCTGTGGATCACCCTTCACCATTGATGACGGCACCAGCCCCGCTCCAACACCCGAACCTTCTTCATCGCTGGTTCCGTCCAGCCCCGCCGAGCCCGAGCTCTCCTCTCCGCTGGTTCCGTCCAGCCCCGCCGAGCCCGAGCTCTCCTCTCCGCTGGTTCCGTCCAGCCCCGCCGAGCCCGAGCTCTTCTCTTCGCTGGTTCCGTCCAGCCCCGTCCGACCAGCGCCAGAGACCGTCCAGCCAGCGCCAGAGACCATCCAGCCAGCGCCAGAGACCGTCCAGCCAGAGCCCGTGACCGTCCAGCCAGAGCTCGTGACCGTCCAGCCTGAGCCCGAGACCGTGATCCCACCCAGCCTCCCTCTCCCACCTCCTCCCATCCATCACGTTTTCACCGTCTCCCCACCACTGATTGGCAGCCCCACTGCTTCCCCGGAGTGCCTCGAGGAGGTAGAATCGTCGTGGGTCTGCCGGCCACCTACTCCATCAGGGTCGGGGGATCCCCGGTCTCCTCCTCGAACCTCCTCGACCTGGACTCTGCCGCAGCCCTCTGGTCCGTTACCTCCACCATGGCTCTTACCTCCCTCAACTCCGCCGTGGCCCTTCAGCCCACCAGCTTCTCCAGGCTTCCTCGTCCCCCCGGTTCCCCCTTGGTCCTTCATTGACCTGCCCTCACCCTGGGACTACCCTCCTCTGGCTTCGCCTCGTCGCTGCATCCTTCGGGTTCAGTTGGGCTCTTCTCTCCTTCCGGTTCCACCTTGGTCCTCGGTCGCTCTGGCTGCGCCGCGGTCTTCAGGATCCTCGTCTCGGCCTCAGTCGCCGGAGCCGTTGGTGTCGCCATGTCCCTCCAGCCTTTCTACATCGCCCGGCCTCGCTGGCTTGATGGCCTCACCCTGGTCTCCTCGATCACCTGCTCCGCCACCATCAGTTGGCTCCCTGGAGTCGTCAGTCCTGCCTCCTCCATGGCTTCTCCCTCCGTCATCTCCGCCGTGGCCGCCTGAAGCGTCTTCACGGCCGTGGCCGCCTGAAGGGTCTTCATCGCCGTGGCCGCCTGAAGGGTCTTCACCGCCGTGGCCGCCTGAAGGGTCTTCACCGCCGTGGCCAACTGAAGGGTCTTCACCGCCGTGGCCGCCCGAAGGGTCCGCTCAGCCATGGCCACGCCTTCAGCCTGCTCCGCCATGCCCTCAGCCTGCTCCGCCCTGGCCACGCCCTCGACCAGCTCAGCCATGGCCATGCCCTCAGCCTGCTCTGCCCTGGCCACGCCTTCAGCCTGCTCCGCTATGCCCTCGACCAGCTCCGCCCTGGCCACGCCCTCGACCTGCTCCGCCCTGGTCACGCCCTCGACCTGCTCCGCCCTCAGATCATCCCCCCTCCCTCCTCTTCTCTACGGCGTGAGGCCACGCCTTCCGGGAGGGGGGAGTTCTGTCACAGTCTGTGTCTGCACCGTCCTGTCTGCGTCTCCTGCACTACACTTCCATGATCCTCTCGTCTGCACACCTGATCTCACTCCCTCATCAGCCTCCCGTTCAGCGTCTTGATTCATCCGTATCACCTGTCTTCACCCTCGTTAGGTTTGATTCTGTGTGTATTTAGTTCCCTCAGTTTGTTTCAGTCTTGGTCGGTCGATGTTTGTTGTTAGCCTGTGTGGCGCCCGTGTTCCTGTCTTCCTGCCTGTTTTATATTAAAAGTGATCTTTATTATTACTCGAGACTCCTCCTGTTCATCAGCCCGCACCAGATCGTGACAGATTGACTGACCCCAAAAGAAATGGATTCCTTCGCGGTGGTCCAACTACTCTGCTTAGAGCAGGAAGACCGGTCCCTGGAGGATCATTTGAAGGATTTCCTCTCCCTCGTTCCAGCCACAACCTTCCCAGACGACAGCCTCTGCAGCTTCCTATATGCTGGCCTCAACACCGCCATCAGAGCGCAGTTGTCCGGGAAGGGTCCCCAGGGGAGTTTTGCTGAATATGTGGAGTGGGTGCTGGTGTCCTGTGGATCACCCTTCACCATCGATGACGGCACCAGCCCCGCTCCAACACCCGAACCTTCTTCATCGCTGGTTCCGTCCAGCCCCGCCGAGCCCGAGCTCTCCTCTCCGCTGGTTCCGTCCAGCCCCGCCGAGCCCGAGCTCTCTTCTCCGCTGGTTCCGTCCAGCCCCACCGAGCCCGAGCTCTCCTCTTCGCTGGTTCCGTCCAGCCCCGTCCGACCAGCGCCAGAGACCGTCCAGCCAGAGCCCGTGACCGTCCAGCCAGAGCCCGTGACCGTCCAGCCAGAGCCCGAGACCGTGATCCCACCCAGCCTCCTTCTCCCACCTCCTCCCATCCATCACGTTTTCACCGTCTCCCCACCACTGCTTGGCAGCCCCACTGCTTCCCCGGAGTGCTTCGAGGAGGTACAATCGTCGTGGGTCTGCCGGCCACCTACTCCATCAGGGTCGGGGGATCCCCGGTCTCCTCCTCGAACCTCCTCGACCTGGACTCTGCCGCAGCCCTCTGGTCCATTACCTCCACCATGGCTCTTACCTCCCTCACCACCGCCGTGGCCCTTCAGCCCACCAGCTCCTCCAGGCTTCCTCGTCCCCCCGGTTCCCCCTTGGTCCTTCATCGACCCGCCCTCACCCTGGGATTACCCTCCTCTGGCTTTGCCTCGTAGCTGCATCCTTCGGGTTCAGTTGGGCTCTTCTCTCCCTCCGGTTCCACCTTGGTCCTCGGTTGCTCTGGCTGCACCGCAGTCTTCAGGATCCTTGTCTCGGCCTCAGTCGCCGGAGCCGTTGCTGTCGCCATGTCCCTCCAGCCTTTCTACATCGCCCGGTCTCGCTGGCTCGATGGCCTCACCCTGGTCTCCTCGATCACCTGCTCTGCCACCATCAGTCGGCTCCCTGGAGTCGTCAGTCCTGCCTCCTCCATGGCTCCTCCCTCCGTCATCTCCGCCGTGGCCGCCTGAAGGGTCTTCACCGCCGTGGCCACCTGAAGGGTCTTCACCGCCATGGCCAACTGAAGGGTCTTCACCGCCGTGGCCGCCCGAAGGGTCCGCTCAGCCATGGCCACGCCTTCAGCCTGCTCTGCCACGCCCTCAGCCTGCTCTGCCCTGGCCACGCCCTCGTCCAGCTCAGCCATGGCCACACCCTCAGCCTGCTCCGCCCTGGCCACGCCTTCAGCCTGCTCCGCCCTGGCCACGCCTTCAGCCTGCTCCGCCACGCCTTCAGCCTGCTCCGCTATGCCCTCGACCAGCTCCGCCCTGGCCACGCCCTCGACCTGCTCCGCCCTGGTCACGCCGTCGACCTGCTCCGCCCTCAGATCGTCCCCTCTCCCTCCTCTGCTCCACGGCGTGAGGCCACGCCTTCCGGGAGGGGGGAGTTCTGTCACAGTCTGCATCTGCACCGTCCTGTCTGCGTCTCCTGCACTACACTTCCCATGATCCTCTCGTCTGCACACCTGATCTCACTCCCTCATCAGCCTCCCGTTCAGCGTCTTGATTCATCCGTATCACCTGTCTTCACCCTCGTTAGGTTTGATTCTGTGTGTATTTAGTTCCCTCAGTTTGTTTCAGTCTTGGTCGGTCGATGTTTGTTGTTAGCTTGTGTGGCGCCCGTGTTCCTGTCTCCCTGCCTGTTTTATATTAAAAGTGATCTTTATTATTACTCGGGACTCCTCCTGTTCATCAGCCCGCACCAGATCGTGACAATATCAGAGTGAAATGGCTTCTCAAATGAGAAAAAAATGTATAGGGCAGGACTTTTTCTCCATTAAGAAATTATTGTATCATTGTCGTTTGGTGAAGGACTATTATCCCTGCTTCGCACTGGTGCACCAGAGAATAGATATTGTTTTGGGGGAGGGGATTAAGAGGGCATGTGAAATTTCAAATAATAATAATAATAGTAATGGTGCGTACATATACATAATTAATAATAGACAGTGCAAACTTCTAAAAAATTAGAAAGGTCAATTTTAAATTTCATACTCACTTCAAAAATTCTATCAGATAAGTTGATAACTTTTTTCATGTAATAGTCAATAAACAATTCACCTTTGGCTAAGCCCCGCCCCCCTTAGTTACTGTTGCTACATCCGTCAAACTTCATCTGCACTTGCATGGCTTATGCTGTAACAGCTCTTCCTGCTGAAATGTTATCAAACTTTTATAAAGCAGCAAATAAAGTGTTCCGATAAAAGTAGGCAAAAGGGGTTGCAATATGCGTTCGAAGGCTATATTCAAGACATAAAGGTGAAACGCAAGAAACAACAAGGCATCCAAAATAGAGGCAAAAGCATAATGTTACCGGTCACAGTCAAAAAATTAAAACCACCGCACATCCTACTAATCGAGACGGAGGCTGGGACTAACAATATTAGGGAGCAACACTGTTCATGCAGAGCTGGGTAAGTCTCTATTCACTTCTATAATCGTTATTACAGAGCAAACGGACTACACGAGTATAACGTTGTATTTATTAGCAGCGTGAGCACAGCATGCTAGCGTATCAACAACCGGTATGAGAACCGAAATCATAACCTAAAACATTATAAAACGGTCTAACTAGTATAACTTCACACTCACAATAAGGTTAGAAGTAAAAAAAGATGTGCTTGTTGATCTTTGCGGGGTTTAGCTGACTGAGGACGTCCACACAGTTTAATCCAAAGACGACACTTGTCAGGATTTTACCTCGGTTTTGGGAAGGGAAAAAACCGACACCCCCCTCCAACCTCTCTGGGAAATGCGTATCTGTGTTACAAATGCCCGAGGCACAACGTTTAACCATATTTTTGATAAAACTACGACGGTAATAGCCTGCCGGGACCAAAAATATGAGACGCCTGTGTTGAAAGTCAATGGAGCGCTGTGAAAAAGTGTCGGACCTCTGTGGGAGCTCGTTCTTGGCTGCGCTGTGATTGGTCATTCTACATTCTACTGCATGGCTTAGCCAAAGGTGAATTCCATTAATATTTAATACTATTTAGTCTAAAATTTTAAAAACAACAACAGAAAAAACCCTAAATAAATAAATCATTTAAAATGGTCACATTAGGCATCACATTCAATATGAAAAAAATGATTTTCATTTTAAAAATGGCAATACATGTAACATTTAACAGAGTTCTGTCATGACAACTGTTGTGTGATTGGAATGGTAATAGAGATTGGCATGGTAATGGATATGACATGACATGAAATTAATTTTAATTTTATAACATTGTAAACTTGGCGGAATAGATCTGCTACACCAACGCGTTCTCATCCCAAAGCGCCATATAGGACGCTTTTGCAAAAGCGTAAATATCCAACGCACATGGCACCCTTTAACGTCTAATGAGACGCTTCGGTTAATGGTTAAGTTTAGGTATGGTGTTGGGTAAGGGTTAGACCACTAGGGGGCGCCTTCTGCCCAAATATATCTGCGTCTCATTTCACGTTAAAGGGTGCCATGTGCGTTGGATATTTACGCTTTTGCAAAAGCGTCCTATATGGCGCTTTGGGATGTGAACGGGCTCGCTACACTGCTGCATAGCAAGTACCGAGACTTGCTACTGCCAAAACCTTCACAGACATTGCTGTGAGCATCTAAGACATGCTGCTGCACATGTAACATACAAGAATTGACCCAGCAGATCCACACAGGTGGCGCTGTGGAGATGGAGGGTTTCTGAAAGTGCGCTGCAAACAATGCCAATACTAGAGGCTCATTGGCCGCTGTCTAAAAAGCAACTACTCAGCTTGTACTATGTAGATAAGGACATGATTTCTACCAAGAAGTTAAAAAACCTATTATCTTGCACCGTTCAGAGTTTCATGCCAGAACTATGTAATTATTAGATTATTATTGAAAGATAACCAGATTTTGGCAATATGGACAATATAAACTACAGCTCAAAAGTTTGGAATAATTTGGATGTTTTTGAAAGGCTCTTGAACTTGGCTGCATTTATTTGATCAAACATACAAAACAGTAATATTCTGAAACATTATCTCAATTTAATATAACTGCTTGTGTTTGATATGTAATTTATTCCATTAAATGAATTGAATTTATATATTGTTAAAAATATGTTTGGTTACCGATATGACATCCCTTAAATCACAAACAGTATGTGCCTCCCAAAACACAATCTGACTCTAAGGAAAGTGATATAAATGAAACTAGCACAAAGAATTGGATTGTCTATTCGGAATTATCTTCCCTTCTATCCCCTTTAAGCATCCTTTTCACACTCGGTGTGGGTTGCAGGAGTCTATAGCTTGACCCAGACAGCTGCCTGGTGCTGGTCTAGACAGTGATGGAGACAAGCGTCACGGCTCCATGCACACAAACTCTGCATCTCAACATCTCAGGGCCACAGACATGTAGAACACCACCCTCTGACGGGTCTGCCTGTGAACTGCAGTCAACCTGCCAACAGCTATGATAGTCTACTGATGGCAATGACAATTTTATTTACATAGCACTATTTACTACAACCAGAATTGACCACTGTGCTTTACAAAAAAACGACTCAAAAACACCAATAACTCATGATAAAACACAAAGCAGTTAAGAATATCATAACATAATAAACATGTGGCAAATGACAAGAATAAGAGTGTTTCATACCATTATAAGACATATCGAACAGATCGAACATATCTTTGAGACATGTTCACTTTAGGCATCGAAGTCACACATGACTCCTGAAAAAAAGCCCTTAAATTCTTCTAACAACCCATTTATAATTGATTCAAATGCACCACTGTGACTGTGCAAAAAGTCTGGCCTAGTTGGAAAGAAAGAAAGAAAGAAAGAAAGAAAGAAAGAAAGAAAGAAAGAAAGAAAGAAAGAAAGAAAGAAAGAAAGTATTAAAAAATAGTAGTTTTTTAATAATAGTAGAAGAAAGAAAGAAAGAAAGAAAGAAAGAAAGAAAGAAAGACCCAGCATTGCTTCATTTTATAGTTCATTTGTGTTAGGAAATAAACTATTACCAATAAACATGCCTTCGCACTTGCCAGGTATTTCTAAACATCACGGCCCTGATGTTTCCGAAATTAAGTCTCTGTTGCACTTTTGCCCCATAAAGCCAGCTGCACTAAACCCCAGTAGATGTGATCTTATGTTCAAGAACATTGAATAAAATCAAAACATTTGTGCAACACATTTTAAGCACATCAAACTGGTCAAGATTATGAAGTTTGAAGTTTCTTCACTGCCATTACGGATCAAAATTGTAATAATGAGGCTGTTTTCAGATTAAAGTTAAATGGGCAGGATTTGGGGAGAGAATCAATAAATAAATCCGCACTGTATAGAATAATAATATTGAAGACCATATTAATACTTATCTCGGAGGTCTCTTGTCAAGTCAATTAATGATTAAGGGTTAAAGTGAACTAAGTGAGTCTTTAATGCTCAATGTTTATTTAATCAAACATATTGTAAAAACAGTAATATTGTGAAATATTTTTTTTCCTTTTTAAAATAATAACTGTTTTCTATTTTACAGTTTTTTCAATTGCTTACACAATAAAATTAAAACTTTCCCACTATTAGCAAACCTTACACTCAAGGAGCAAAACAATTGTAAGCACGTTGTCAGCTTCACCCTTTTTGCAAAACATTACACACAGTGATTTGTAAAACTCTACACACATTTTCACACCTTAGACACAGATAAGGATTGTGAGGTTACTTCCTTGTCATTGACCACACTAATGAATGAATTGGATATACACATCCACCAGGTGTGGAAGCACAGATGTGCTAATTTGAAAACGCAGCACTCAGGTGTGATATAAAAGGCAGCAGGTGAGTCTTCAACAAAAAAAAAAAGGATCTATATGACTTTTTGGGATGAAAATGTGTTGATCTAGAAGAAGAAGAAGAAGAAGAAGGGGAAGAGTGAGAATAAGAAGGGGAGCTCAAAGAGGACATGAAGGAGGTAGAGGAGGAGGAGAAGGAGGAAGAGGATGAGGAGAAGGGGGTAGAGGATGAAGAACAGGAGAAAGAGGTATAGAGGAAGAGGAAAAGAAGGAGATAGAGAAAGAGGCCTAGGTAGAGGAAGAGGTAGAGAATGACTTGAAGAGTTGATAGAACCTGAACAAAGAAGACGAGGACCAAATTTGACTCAAGAAATCCGTGCAACACTTTATGTATTGACCATGTTATCAACCATGGACTGACACTGATGGAAGCTGGACAAAGAGATCAACCAAATCTCTGGTTGATACTGTAACTGAATAGTTACAATATTCTTGTTGCTTTTACATTAGTTTTTCTTCAGAGTCAAGTACTTCATGCAGGGTAACACTTTAGAATACAGTTCCTTCGTTAATGAATAACTACACAAGAACTAATGAGTAACACAATATTAACAATCTAGTAACTATTATTAACTAACAAGAAACTCTGATTAACGAACTAGTAAGTAATAGCGCACAGACGAAAGTGGTAGTTCACTATTAAGTAATCAATAACCACTATTTTTTAATACTTCCCCGAGAACTACTGAAAAAGTTTATTAACAATCTAGTAACTACTATTAACTAAACTAAATTCTTATTAACGAATTAGTAAGTAATAGCTCACAGATGAAGGTGTTACTAGATACTTCTGTGGGAATTACTAATTATTTGGATTCGTATTATAAAGTGAAGATCATTGGAACTAACTAGTAATTACTCAAGTGTTACTAAAGACATTTTCTAAAAGTTACTAAAGTTCACCAAAAATCTCAAACGTTTGCACAAATCATGACATGTAGTAACACTTGAGTAATTACTAGTTAGTTCCAGTGATCTTCACTTTATAATACGGATCCAAATAACAACGCATTCTCACCCCAAGGCGTCACCTTTGACCATGCTTCAATATTTGACGTTTTAGGCGCCCTTTAGCGTCACTTACATGACGCGATCCTACGGCGTCATCTAACTGACGCTAAAGGAAAGCGTCAGTTAGAGGACGCGGTTAGGTTTAGGTGTGGGGTGGGGGTAGGGTACACGCGATCCTAGGGCGTCATCTAACTGACGCTAAAGGGCGCCTAAAGCGTCAGGTATTGAAGCATGTCCAAATGCTTCCCAAGGCGTCAGTTAGGTGACGCCTTGGGAGTGAGAATGGGCTGCAAATAATTAGTAAGTAATAGCTCACAGATGAAAGTGTTACTAGATACTTCTGTGGGAATTACTAATTATTTGGATCCGTATTATAAAGTGAAGATCACTGGAACTAACTAGTAATTACTCATGTGTTACTACATGATCTAGTCATGATTTGTGCAAACGTTTGAGATTTTTGGTGAACTTTAGTAACTTTTAGAAAATGTCTTTAGTAACACTTGAGTAATTATTAGTTAGTTCCAATGATCTTCACTTTATAATACGAATCCAAATAATTAGTAATTCCCACAGAAGTATCTAGTAACACTTTCATCTGTGAGCTATTACTTACTAATTTGTTAATAAGAATTTAGTTTAGTTAATAATAGTTACTAGATTGTTAATAAACTTTTTCAGTAGTTCTCTGGGAAGTATTAAAAAAATAGTAGTTATTGATTACTTAATAGTGAACTACCACTTTCGTCTGTGCGCTATTACTTACTAGTTCGTTAATCAGAGTTTCTTGTTAGTTAATAATAGTTACTAGATTGTTAATATTGTGTTACTCATAGTTCTTGTGTAGTTATTCATTAATGAAGGAACCGTATTCTAAAGTGTTACCTCATGCAGTAATTGTAATTTATTTGTTTACAGATATTATTTCATTGATTTCATTTTTGGTTGATTGCTGTAACTGATTACAATGCCTAAGAAATACTGTAAGTATTGAAATAAATACTTGAAATTTTGGTAACACTTTATTTTACGACCCGCAAACAACTGTGTAAGTACACCGAAATTACGGTGTACGTTTCTGTAGTACTTCCGTCTAAGTATAAGGGAACAATATTTTAAGTTTGGGGTAATAAAGGGGTAACAAGCACCACTTTAATTTACAGCCCGCAGGAGTTACACTTGCCCTGTAACTACGCAGAACAAGGGGGTAACAAACGCTACTTACTATGTAGTAAAACGAAACAACACTTTTTGCAATGTAATTACAGAGAAAGGTACTGTTATCAAGAAAACAAAACAACAACAACAAAAAAAAAACGTTTTAATTACACAGTATATTTGCCCTGACATTTAAGTGTCATTGCAATTCAATGGAATAAGGTAAGTACTAATTACCACATGCTACGGTCTAAATTAAAATCATAGCAGAAACAAATTATTTTGACTTTTCTAGTAATCTAGTAAGAAAAGCCAATACATTTATATATATATATATATATATATATATATATATATGAAGAGTTCAGATGCAAAAGCCTCTAAGTGCCATTGGAAATTTTCTTCTAAAATGATCATTTTTATCAAGCTAATATAGTCAAGTTCAGTAATTTCACTTAAATGACAATTAATAGGTAATCCTCATTGCAATTTAAGTGAAATTACTGAACTTAAATATACAAGCTTGATAAAAATGATCATTCTAGAAGAAAATTTCAAATGGCACTTAGAGGCTTTTGCATCTGAACTCTTCATATATATATATATATATATATATATATGTTTAATTTTCAACAGATGTCAAAATTATCCTGAACATGTTTTGCCAGAAATGTGATACATTTTATAAAAAAACAGACGTACAAACTTTGCCTGGAATATATTAACAGAATAGGTACCTGCTATTTTTTAACTAATTAAATAATTTGCTTGTCATCTGCTTGTTACCCCCTTGTTACCCCAAACTTAACATATTGTTCCCTTATACTTACACGGAAGTACACTATAATTACAGAAACGTACACCGTAATTTCGGTGTACTTACACAGTTGTTTGCGGGTCGTAAAATAAAGTGTTCAGTCTGCAGCATCAGTGTTGTGCAGTGCTTGGTAAGTTTATATATTTGTGTACAATCTCCCTATATCTCAAACTAATCATGAAAAATGCTGTGAGTTTGTCACTTTTTTTTCATTTTCATCTTTTTTTTTTCAATTATCCCTTGAAACAATGTCTGGCCAAAAATCTAGCACATGCTATTTCTTAAAAATAGTTTTTTACAAATGTGTTTTTTATTTATCACAGCAGTGTGAAACTGGCTGCAATAGTGTCTGATCATTGAGGATTGTGTTGGTTAAATGAAAAATAATATCATTTTCACAAATATGTGTATATCTTTTGACTGAATGTGTATGTTTTGACAGAAGTGTGTCATTTTGCAAACAATCTAGGAATTATGCAAATTGAGTGTGTTGTTTGGATAATTGTCATTATATTTTGGAAAAAAAGAACCCGGTTTTCAAAATTGCGTGTAAACAATTGAAAAAAACTGTAATCCATTTTAAACTGTAATTACTGTAGTCCCTGTGATGTTGAAGCTGAATTTTCAGCATCACTATCTTTAGTGTCACATGATCCTTCAGAAATCCTAGTAATATACTGATTTTTATTAATCATAATTTTCATTATCAATTCAGTCGTGCTGCTAAATCATTTTGTGGAAACAATGAAAGTTCGGGCAGAATATGTACTTTTTTTTTGTAAAATTATATCCCAGAATGATTGGAGAATGTATCAAAGAGCATTGTGTGATTAAAGTAAAGTAAAGAAGTAAAGAAATCTGACTTGAACAAATAAGCTTATCTCATTCTGAACTCAAATAAATGTGTGTTGAGATGTCTGGCAACCAATTATGCAGGTGAATTCATAAATCATGTTTGAAAATCACACTTTGAAGCAAACAATTATTATTATTATTCTTTAGATCGATATAGATCGAGATCTGCAAAGAGCAACACAGAAAAGCAATGTGGTGACAGCTTTGAGGACACACAAGAAGCACACAGAGAACAGTTGAGAAAGTCAATGCAAGTGCTTCGACAGCCTTTGGCATCTTAGCCAACATCTTTCATAATTTTATCAGAAGAACTGTAATTACTAAGACTATGAATACATAAGTACCGATATGATCAGCATCATTAGAAACAAGTGTGACCAATTTTGAGTCATTGTGTGTAAACAATGACAACTATGTAGTTGTGTTTAACTTTTGCCTACCTGTGTTTATCGTTTTGAAACAAAAGTGCACCACAGTGCAAAATGTGTTTCAGTGAGTGAGAATGTGTTTAGAATTTTGCAAAAAGAGTTAGAGATTTGAAAACAGTGTTTTAACTACCTGAACTTGTTTAATGTTTAAAGAATTAGTTATTTATTCGACAATTGGTTGACCATTGAGAATTTGGTTCAGAGAATGTGGTTTTGTGTTTTAGTAATTCACAAAAGCTGTAACTCAAGTACAAATCTATTCTGAAGATTGAGTCTATATTTCCATCTAGTGGACACTCCTGTGAAATTACATTGCACAAATTATACAAAAATCTCATTTTCAGTTCAATTCAAATCATTCTTTAATGTTTTTTTTAACACTACACAAGTCAAGAACACAATCCCTTCTGATTACTCTGTTTTAACGAACCTTAACATTGTAATGCATTATTTAAGAGATGTACTGAAATGAAATTGTGCTTTGTGCTTAGACTAAGATTAAAACATAAATATGCTTCAACTGGCAGAAGTGAATAAATTAAATAAATTGGCAAAACGTTATGGTCATTAATGGTTTGTTTAACGTATATAAATTAACATTACCTATTGAGAAGATCATTCAAAACAACAACATTACTTAAAACAACACTGGCCTGAGCTCAGTAGTTTATAAACCAACTACTTTCACATATTTTTTAACAAAGAGCTAACATCCTTATACTTCGGCATCAGCAAACTGGTCGGCCACTACGGTATAAACAAAGCGGATCCATTTGACAGGTTTAATGTGGTGAACTGCTGGGCTGTAGTGTCCCTGGTTTGAGCTTGGGCCATTCTGGATGTTGCAATGAAACATCTCCTTTTCTTCTGTAATCAAGTCATCTCCAGGATCTATGGTAGACATACAGTCATAAATAGCTTATTACAAAATGTATGAAACAGAGATTCTATAAAACATCATTTGTACATGAAATTACCATAAGGAGGCTGATTCTGATTTTCTATGCGTTGTGAAATCTCCTCTAACTCTTTTTCCCAGTCCTCTTCCTGAATAGAGGGCTGTGGCTGTGGCTTGATGCTGTTATTACCCATCCGAGGAAATTTGTTCTTTACTCTTCTTTGTCTCCACTTGTTTGGGTGCATTTCTTCTTCACTGAGAGATATGCTCTCCCTCCAGGTACTAGAATGTTAAAAACGCGTGAAAAGCATAGGTACAACACGTGAACATTCCATTCTAGTACTGTTGAATACATTTCTGCCATGCCATCACAAACCGTTTTACAAAATCCTTGTATTTAAGATTAAGGTTTCAAGTTTAAATTCAATTTTCATTTACTCTTCCACAATCCGTTGAGAAAAATACTCGAGTTAACCCAACTTTTTGTAAATTGAATTGAAGGTAAACTTTGTTTTGTTAAAAAATAACTACATTTAATCAAAACATCATCAATCCTTATTCCAAACGTGCTTTTGTCTTACCGTGATTCACGCCTGACTCGTCGGGATGGTTTCGCAGAAAATTGCGTACATACGTCACTCGCCTGTGTGTTTGTCGTCATATCCGTACATAGAGAAAAGTTGCTCCGGCCACTTTGACGCGGATGTGGGAGTGAAACAGTTAGATGCATAGATATGTATGGTTAGATGCTATGTTTAGATGTCACAAGTTAGTGAGAAGGTTGACATGAAGCAGCTATAATGTTAAAGCTCAAACCAGTTTCAAAAACGAAGAGCAGAGGAGATCTGCCGGCAAAAAGAGAATACGATCGAGCTCACAATAAAATGAGAATCAACATTGACAACATTGGCTTTTCGTAGACGGCGAGAACTGAGGGATCTAAAATGTTGTTAAAATGCGGCGATGAAGTTTTATTACTCAACAGGTAAGTTATTTTATTGAACAGATAAATTGCTATAGGTAGCTAACCAGTTATTGTTTTTTTTTTTCAATAAGGGAATTAAGAAATTAATGAAAAGTATAAGTGTTTCAAATTAGTCAAAACAACAGCATAAAATATTGCAGTTAAATGCGTGGGTGACATTATTTTTTAGAGCCAGTGATTTGTTCATTTTGCCGCGAAACATATTCATCCGCGGACATTCAAAGCCGAGCACAGCCAAAACAGTGGCTGAATCCGAAATCGCGCTCTTTAAACACTTATTCACTATTCTCTACGTTAGTCCACTACTGTTCACGAAAGAGTGAGCGAAAACGAGTGAGTGAATTTGGACAGCCGTTAAATAAATCGGCGTACGTTTTGCAGTGGAATCCACAAATGTCCCCTTAAATAACGCTCTATTTTAGGGAATAGGGGACGATTCAGACAGTGTTCTTTTGCAAAATGCTTGCAGTGCAGTTTTGTTTTTAACCGCTAGAGGGTCAAAAGTTACACGTGCCCGGTTACTCGGTTTCACAGACAAAGCCTAGTATCTGACTAAAATGCATGTTTGAGCAGTTTTAACTGAAAGTAACTTGCAGAGACATCTCTTAAAATATGTCGGTGTGTTAGCAGAGTAACTTAGGCAGACAACAGGGGATACTTTTTTTACATCAACCAGTTTCTTTCTGACTGGCGCAGTTTTATTCATACAGACACATGCATTCATTCAATCACTAATTAGGTCACATGACATACACTCTGCAATACGATTCCTTTGTTCCAAAAAAAAAAGAAAAACAAATCAAATATAAATGAGAGCACAATATTTATAAATCTTAACACTGTGTCATGTGTTGTCTCAAGATGCACACCAGTAATGTTATTTTTTTCTAAGGCACGTTTTTTTCTAAAGCTACTTGCATATCGTAATTTATTTTAGGTTTAGTCCTTGTAAAACCCAGGCCTGGTTTCACAGATAGATCTTAAATCAATACAGGCGTTGACCTTAGTTCAATTAGGATACTTGGGTACCTTTTATTATCGCCTTAGGAAAAAACAAAACAAAAAAAAAACATTATTGGTGCATCTTGAGCCAAAACTATGACATTGACATATTTTAAGATGTTAGTGCAAGTTCCTTTCAGTTAAAATAGCTCAAACATGTATTTTAGTCTGGGACATAGGCTTAAGCCTTGTCTGTGAAACCGAGGATAGTTGCATAAACACACCACTAATATAAGACTGTGTCTCGTCAGACGAACAAGCAATTAGTTAGGGCTAATCAGTCATATGTTTCAGATTCAAGTTAGACCAATCTACCTTTTCATGTAACAGTTATTACCAGCCTTGAAAAAAGAGGAGATGACTTGACTAGTCTAATCTATTTATGCAGCAGGCCAAAGGCCAAGGGTGTACCTTTAATAACTAATGCACAATTATGTCAATTAGGATATGGCAAATTTTGACTTCACATAGGTTATTCGTTTTTTTCTCTCTCATTTGTGTTGACCGGAGTCATTTTTGTTTTGATACCTCAGAATTAATGGGCTTTATTCACAGCTGCACTACTACCTGAACTTCAGCCAGCTCCTTGTTTCCTGTCTGCCATTATTGGCCAAATTGATTAATTCAGGTGTGCCTGACCTCAGTAGTCATGGCAACAATAATCAGACACACCTGAATTAATCAAGTTTGCCCAATAATGTCAGACAGGAAACAAGGAGCTGGCTGAAGTTCAGGAAGTATTGCAGCTGTGCATAAAACCCATTAGTTGTCTAGTCACTGAGAGGAAATGTTAACAGTTATGTATGTGCCAGCCAACCTTGTCTCCCAAAATGTAGCCTACTGTGATGAACTATTAAATCACCCTCACAGCCTCGCCCTCTTTCCCGTCAAAATATTGCTCGTAATCAACAATGACAGAATGATGAGGATGCTTATCTGGGCTCACATATTTTTTTTTTATTTATTTATTGTTTTTTTTTATCAGTTAAATGTTCTTTTTTTTTGTTAACAACTGTTTATTGAGTTTTCTTTTTTAAGGTCAAAGTATAGAAACGTGGAAATAAAAACGCAACCATACAAATCTGGAACCCCTCCCACCCCTGGTAGACTTCAAGAAAATAAAAATAAAATTCAAACACAGAATGTAGACGCATAATAATAATAATAACAAAAAAAAAAAAAAAAGAATTACATGGATGTTAAAAATAGTTGACAATATCAAAAGACAACAAAGACACTGTCCATGAAGGTCCCAAAAATAGTTAAAAAATGGCGTGGGGTCAAATAAATATCAGTGTCCAACAGATAAGTCCTGTGAGAGCTGGGTCCAAAAAGGTGAGAAAGAGGGACAGTCCCAATTCCAAAAGAAGTGCAAGTACGTGCCTAGATATCCTTGAGAACAAATATTACACTTGGGAGAGGAGGATAGGATAGATTAATCTAGAATCTAAACCCTAGATAAACCCTATCTAGTAATTTCCAGTGTATCATTTGGTGATTGGGTGTCACAATCGTTTGTGGCAAAATGGGTGTCAATTCGTATTTCCATTTTTGGCGTGCTATCAAGACACATATTTGCTTTTCAGCGTGTTTATGAACGCTGTTGACTTAACGTTATATGTGTCACAGGTCGAGGGGAGGAACGCTTGGGTGACCAACCACCCCCCCCTCTAACTGAGTCACCACCGTGAGGAGCCGACACCACAGGCACACAACAGAGGACCACGGAGACAGAGGCAAGTTTCAAAGGAGTAACAATCTTTATTGAACAATGTAGCAAAGAGCGCCGGTTGAATAGACTCCACTTTCCCCTAGATATCCTTCAGCCATGGTCCATCGTGGATCAACCGCCACCGTGCCTCTCGGACAGCGATTTCTGGACTCCGTTCACCAGCGGTGCTGCAGACTTCCAGACTCAGACGGTAAGTATGACAGGTAAGGATTCTTCACAGTACAAAGTACTCTCTTCGGTTCGTAGCAGGAGGACAATGGGTTAAAAGGTTACTTCCCCGGAGATGCTGCATACTTCTTCTCCACAGTATCACGTACTCTCGTCGGTGCCAGTAATGGAACAGTAGTTTAACCGTTTCAGACTTCCAGAACTCGAGCAGTAAGTATAGCAAGTGGGATCCCTCATCGTACACAGTACTCTCTTCGGTTCACAGCTGGAAGACGATGGGTTAAAAGACTACTTCACCACTTCTCAGCAAAGACACATCACACTTGTGTTCACTTCAATTCCACAGCCATAAATCCTTGTGTATCAATAAGGCAAAAGCACTGCAATTCACTCACACCATAGGGCTGATCAGAGGCCTCACTCAGTTTGTTGCACTGGCTTTGAAACACATACTCTGAAACACATAGCTCCTCCAACAGTCAGATCCACATTCACTGTATCCTCTTCAAGCAGTTAAAATGTTCATCAGAAGAAAATCACTTCACTTATCTTCTTTTCTCTCTCCTTCCACAGCACAGATCCAGTCAATAGCTCAGTCCAGCAGTCTTCCCACAGAGGATCACTCTGATCCAGCAAACTCAAATGGGCGATCTCCACACCCCAGCGATTTTCCAGAGAAAGCTTGTATCCAGCACGAGCACTTCAAAACTCCCCTTTCCCCACACGCACCGTCCAGCGTGCGCCGAGCGCCCCCCTTGCTCTTCACCGGGCGTCTCTCCCTTTCTCCTGTTCCCCCCCTGTCTGTGTCTTCCCCTTGCTTTTATCTTGACTCGTCGAACAGGAAACCTGTGTGAGTGCCGCTTCTCTCTCTCTCGCACCTGCAGTGCATTAGCGCTAATCAGTACGGGCATGTTTCCATCACACCCGGAACCGTAGTGAAGTGTTGCACCCAATACGTTCCCCTAGAAAACTCTGGACTCTCAAGAAGGTTCCGTTTACTGAGCGATTTTGTCACCCGTGACCACTGATGGGCAGTAACGCATTAGAAGTAACGCGTTACTGTAATCCAATTACTTTTTTCTAGTAACGAGTAAAGTAAGGGATTACAATTGAAAAAACAGTAATTAGATTACCGTTACTTCCCCGTAAACAGCCTGCGTTACTGCGTTAGTTGACCGTGATTTTGTTTAGTCAGACCGTCTCGTGACATGAGTCGTGCGGGAATAAAAATGATGTATGAGCGCCGCGACATCAGTGAGAGACAACTAGAGCGCGGGAGAGAGCAGTCGAGCTGCCATCTCTCACACACGGTCACACGACACACCCCCGATTTCTCGCGCTGAAGTGTCAATCCCGTCGGTCAAATGCCTGAAAGATGAGTTTATCTATAAATCTAACCGTTGAGCCACATTTGTGATTGACTAGTTATACCGCAAATTAGTTAAAATCTCCCGGAATCTAGAGCGAGCGCGCATGCGAGACTGTGTTCCAAAGTCCAAACTTCGTATCGCGCGCAAGACAAGGAGAGCAAGAGACTTGCGTACTATGCAGAGAGCATCCTGATCTAGAAACTGGACCCCCGTTGGAGAATGTCAAAATTCTACCTCAAATCTGAGCAAGCATGTCACGAAACAGTCTCACACGTAAAGCAGCAAGCCGGTCCAGGAATGTGAAACTTCCCCGTCTGACATGACCGCTGCGGCTACATGCTGACTGTTTAACTCCAAAAGAAAAAACAAAAAAACAAAACTTGAAGCCAAAATATGGCATGCAACAGCATTTTCTGTTTTGATCAACTAATTTTTACTCCTCTCTGCAATTTACTGTTAAAAGATGTAAGTGTTAATACACTGTAATATAGCCAGGAGCGACTTTCATGATTTTATTTTATTTTTACATCTATTCAAATGAAGGATTTTACAAAATATATTTATTTTATATGCTGGAATATGTAGAAATTTATATTAACAGAAGACGGGCTGTCTTTTTCATTAAAATGGTGGAATGTGCAGAAAATATCTAAACAACAGTTTTCTTCTAGTCTGAGACTGTTGCATTTATTTAAATTTTTGCTTGATGCAATGTGCATAAAGTTAAAATATTGAAACAAATAAAACAAGTTTAAAAAAGAGAATGTTTAATTTGATTACATTTTAGATGATGGAATATGCAGAAAGAATAGAATTAGGCTGAAAGGTCTATGCTTTAGCGTATTCAGGTCGTGCATTATGTTTTTGAAAAGTAACTTAGTAAAGTAACTAGTAAAGTAACTAATTACTTTTGAAAATAAGTTATCAGTAAAGTAATTGGATTACTTTCTTGGAGAAGTAATCAGTAATCAGTAACTAATTACTATTTCCAAGTAACTTGACCAACACTGCCCGTGACATATGAATATATGACTTACCTCAACCCCGTCCCTAAACCTAACCGTCACTGGGGTTAATGGCATTTATGACTGTTCCCTTACCATCCTAGGAAAGAAAAAGATATGACTTACCTCAACCCCACCCCTAAACTTAACGTCACTGGGGTTAATGGCATTTATGACTGGAGATTTGATGTCGTGTACAGACACGCGGAATGACGCGGACGTTAATGGCGTAGACATACACGCGGATAGCTCAAAATGCGTAGAGATAACACGCCACTTGACTCAAAAGTGGCGTGTATGTTTACGCAAAAGTCATGATGTCATGTTGTTGAAATACCAGTTCAGGGTTTCCTTTTTGGGCTGTTGTTTCAGAAATTCCACAACATATTGCCTTTACTGTCTGCATATTGCAGGCATTAATGAGCCCGTCGGTCGCAAAGATGGCGGTGTAAAGCTACAGTGACATCACGTAAACCGAATGACTTCCTGATCCGAAAATAAAACATGTACATCTTCATTTAAATCCTTGGCCCAAACAGTTGTAACAGATAAGGGTTTGTATGAATGCTCAAGAAGATACAGATAAATAATAACCAAAACAGACGAGGGAGATCTCTCAGAAGGAAGAATTAATTTGTGCAATGGGTAAATGGGAGTCCCAAGGTACCCCAAATGCCCCCAAATCTTATTCGCAAATAATTATATATAAAAAGATGCACCTTGTAAATAATAATGTACATTAAAATTATTTAATGTTCTGAAATGATTTTAGACTCATATCATCATAGATCTCTCCCAAAGTGTTTACTTTGTTCTGAGTCCATTGCGGACAATGAAATGGGGCCTTGCCAAAAGATTATAATTATTATGGAAAATAGGCGAATGCCTAGATTGTAAATGGTGTGTTTGTGAAGTGGAGAGAAGATGAGTTACAATAGGACCAAACTGAGATTTACATTGCCTCAGTGGAACCCCGTAAAAAAACAAGATGCTTCAGTTCATAGGGATTCACTTTATTTTTGCAAGAAACTCACTCCAACCCTGATGATGACGTGAAGGTCTGGACCAGTCAATGGGGGGACAAAATAATCTTCAGCCATGCTTTACGCATTCTGCAGGAGTGGTAATACTGCTCAACAACCTACAAGGCAAAATCATAAAGGTAAAGACAGATTCAAATGGCCACTGGATTTCAGTTGTTTTAAACATTAACAATGTTTTATTTTATTTAATGTGTATGGTTACCATTATGTTCCCTTAAACAACAAATTACTCCCTGAAATTTCTGATTCTCTGTTTGAATTGAAACTTATTAAATTATCCTACTGATAATATTATTATAGGAGGAGATTTCAACGTGGTTATGTAGCATTAGATCACTTTCCGCCTAAGATTTGAGAATGTTCTATACAATTTAGTAAAAATTTAAGTAAGGCCAGAACAATTGGAGCTAGAATTAACAAGAGCTAGAATTATTACATCTATGTAATGCAAGTGAAATGGACAATGCAACTAAATTACAAATTTTATCCTACAGTAGCTATCTAAAATTTACGATTTATATACTCAAAAAGCTAAAGGAGCAAAAAACTGTAGGGTAGACCAACCTTACGAAAGTGTGACTTACAGAATATATACTTAGCGTACGAATGTTTGGGGAACCGTGCCATAAGGTTAAGAGAGAGGTTAAGGAATAGGTTAAGAACTACTTAGAGATAAGAACTTTTTGGGGAACCGGGCCCAGAACAAGATGGATAGAAAAGGGGGAAAAAATAAATTTTTGTAGACTTGAAAAAAGGCAACAGGAGAAAAATGCTATAAATTTGGAGTTTGGAGTTATAAATACCTGGCCTAAAATGATTTCCTGATTTTTCAATTCTATAGTTCTTTGTATAGCTCATCCTTCTCTTCATCCGACTGCAAGACTCTCTTTGCTAATATACACTATACTGCAGCTAGGCCAGGAATTTAGAGACTGACAGTAAAATAGAGGAATTAGATAAAGCAATGTATATGTTGCAGGTCCCGAATCAGGAGACCCAACTGACAGATTACTGTTTCCTGTAAAACAGGATTGAAAAGACACCAGAGAGTCGCGTCTGCTCTTCAACAGCTCCTCAGCAGATATGAGGAAGCGCGCGCAATTCCCAGTTCCTGTCACGACTCTCCAGACAGAATGTCAAAATAAAAGTCCTTCATATAAACGTAACTATATATTTGTATATATAACAACACATGAAACAATAATGCAATCGCATTTCCCATGACAATTTAAATGTTCAGCAGACAGAAAAAAAACACAATTGGAGTACATACTTTGTGTGTATCACACTCTCCCTGACAAAATAAGAAAAGCTCCAGTGGTCAACCTTTTACCTCAAACATGTGCAATCAACACACGGGCACAGTGAAATTGTAAGGTATGTATGTGTGTGGAGAGTATGAATTGGGGTAACCAATTTGTGGTAAGTAACTATTTATACCCCAGACCGGTACATGTGTGATCGGATAAGCTGTTACTGCATTAAGTGTCGGGTATGGCTGTAGCACAGGCTTACCTAAAGTGTCATAAGTATAAACCTGTCGTGGCCTTTTCTCCCTAGTAGACCTTCTCACTGCAGCTTCATCCCCCACACTTGCACTCTCAGTCTCTCTTTCTCTTCCCTCTGGCTCAACACAAGCAGCCGTTTCCCTCTCCTCGTCCACATCATCCTCCACAGGTAGTACCAGGTAAGTATTTGGTTCTCTTTCTGGTGAATTTTCCAGTGCCCTTGATACTCCCCTACTGTGTGTTTGATTGAACTCTTCTCTTACCGGTGCTCGCTCAGGTTGAAGGCTATTCGTTGGTTCTGTCCAGCTAACTGGGTTTCTCAGCCAGTATCCTCCTCCACTGTTTTCCTCATCTGAGTCCGTCATGTCACTGTCCCTGATGTTTTCTCTGTTAGGTGACTGACCTCTCTTCTTCTTTTGTCTTTCAGGTTTTGTCGATTGGAATTTCATTGTGGGAGCCTCCACAGGTAAGTCATTTACCAGTAGTAGTAGATTCCGGTGCAGTGTCCTAGTTTTCTTGTTGTCTCCATTTTCAGGGGAAACTACATACACTGGGTTGTCCGATACCTGCCCCTTCACCACGTAAACCGCCTTTTCCCAGTAAGATCGTAATTTCCCTGGGCCCCCTCGTTCTCCCAGGTTTCTGACCAGCACTCTGTCTCCCACGTTCAGTACCACTCCTCTCGCTTTTCGGTCATATTGCGCTTTCCCTCTCGCACTTGCTTGACGACTGTTTCCTTCAGCAATCTTGTATGCCTCAGCCATCCGCACCGCCCACTGCTTTGCGTATCCCTTGGAAGTGATTCTGTCCGCTGGTTCCACCAGACCGAAGATCAGGTCTACTGGAAGTTGAGGATGCCGTCCGTACAACAGGTAAAAGGGAGAATATCCAGTGGACTCGTGCCGGGTACAGTTGTAGGCATGTACGATTTGAGGCAAGTGCTCTTTCCACCTTTCTTTTTCTTTGTCTGCCAGTGTCCTCAACATCTGTAGAAGGGTCCGATTAAACCTCTCGACTGGGTTTCCTTGTGGGTGGTATGGCGACGTTCGAGAGTGGCCGATTCCAGCATATTGTTGGAGGGTGCGAAAAAGTTCATTCTCAAACTCTCGGCCCTGGTCATGATGTAACTTGGCCGGATACCCAAAGCGCGGAATGTAATCTTGAAACAAGCGCTCAGCTGCAGTCCGCCCTGACTTGTTCTTAGTTGGGTAGGCCTGGGCAAATCTCGTGAAATGGTCCATGACGACCAGAATATATTCATATCCTCCACGGCTCGGCTCCAGGTGTAGGTAGTCAATGCAGACCAGCTCCATAGGTGAGTGTGTTGTTATGCTACCCATGGGCGCTCGTACATGTACAGTCGGTTTCTTCTGTTTTATACATGGGCACTTTCTGGTCACATATTCTTCCACTTCCGCTTTCATGTATGGCCAGTAGAACCGTTCCCTCGCCAGGCTCAGAACTCGCTCCGTACCCACGTGTCCCATTTTGTCATGGAGGTGTTCAAGTGCCAGCTTTTTGTACTTGGTTGGTAAGACAAGCTGATTTCTCTCTCTCGTTCTTCGATATAATAGTCCTCCCTGAAGATGTAGTTTATTCCACTCATACATCAGCTTTCTGTTGGTTCCTGTCAAAAGTCCCCTCATCTCGTCAGTGAGGTTGACACCGTCCTCTTTCCATTGTCTCACTTGAGAGATTACCGGATCTTCTTTCTGGGCTTGAATCAGTTCATCCTCTCCTATCGTCGGCAACCAGGTGGTGGGTTGGTGTGGTTCGTCCTCCCCAGTAGACATATACAGAGCCGCGACCCAGGCCACATCCTTCATCTCCGACACATGACTGCCCTCCCATGCTGCTTGTACTGCCCCCGCGGGTAATCCTTCTGTGCACTTTAATGTGTAAACGTCAATGTCCAGTGGGAGGCGAGACAAGGTGTCTGCGTCGATGTTGACCTTCCCTGGCCGATACTTGACATCGAACCGGAAGTCAGACAGCTCCCCGACCCACCGATGGCCTACTGCGTTGAGCTTGGCCGTGCTCATCACGTACGTCAGGGGGTTGTTGTCGGTGTACACTGTGAAGTGTGGGGCGTAGAACAGGTAGTCCCGAAACTTCTCGCACACTGCCCACTTTAAGGCCAAGAACTCAAGTTTACCACTGTGCAATCTATAGTTCCTCTCTGTCGTTGTCAACGTTCTTGATCCATATCCTATTACTCTCAACTTCCCGTCTTGTCGCTGGTATAGGATGGCCCCTAGGCCCCTTTCAGATGCGTCAGTGTGGAGCGTGAAGGGTAAGTTGAAGTCCGGATATGCCAGTATAGGTGGGCTCGCCAACATACCAATGAGTTCCTCCAGGGTCTGTTGGTGATCACTGGTCCATTCTACTGGAGTCCTGGAGGGAACTTGTGGCCCTTTAACTTTCTTCCTGTTGTGAGTGTCCTGTGTTGTTCCAGGCTTTGCCTGCAGCAGTTCGTACAAGGGTTTTGCTGTCCTGGAAAAGTCTTGAATGAAAGCACGATAGTAGCTGAGGAACCCAAGTAACCTCCTCACATCACCTACGGTCTGGGGCTTCCTGGTTGTTAAGGATTGTACCGCCTCTAGGTCCTTAGGGTCTATCCTCACTCCTTTCGCTGACACCAGCCGTCCGACGTATCTGACCTCACTCCGGAACATTTCACATTTTCCAGGCTTCAGTTTAACACCATGATGCTGGAGGGCCCTCAACACACTACGGATATTCTCAACATGCTCTTCAAAGGATCTTGCATAGCATAAGACGTCGTCTAAATACGGAATGCAACACTCATCCCTGAGCGCGTCAAGCATTTCTTCCATACTGCGTTGAAAGGCAGCAGGCGCATTGGACAACCCAAAGGGAATCCGGACCCACTCATACAGCCCCCAGGGTGTGATGAATGCTGTCATGTGTCTAGATCCCTCTGCAATGTACCCCTGGTGGTACGCTTTGCCTTGGTCGAGAATGCTGAACCAGGAGTATCCCCCAAGAGTGTCAATCAGATCCTGTATCCTAGGCAATGGGTGGCGGTCAGGGATGGTTTTCCTGTTCAGGAGACGGTAATCGACGCATAGCCTCAGCTTGCCATCCTTCTTGCGGACACAGACTACGGGAGCGGCATATGGTGACTTTGATTTGACAATCCATCCTTTCGCTAGGAGATCCTGTATGTAACTCTTCACCTCGTTAAACAAGGGTTTCGGGACTGATGAGTACGCCCTCTGAACAGGGATGTCATCTTTGAGTGTTATTGGCATCTGCAAGCTGGGTATGCAACCAATGTCATTGTCATCTCTGCTAAAGGCACCAGATTCCTCATACAACATTCTTTGAACAACCTCTCGTTGCCCCTCTTCCAGGTGGTCCAGGTTGACGGGTGGATGCCACAATGATGTTTTCACCTCATCCTCTTGAGTGGTTGCAGAATGGATCCTTGTCTGCCTTGACTCACTTGTTTTACCAGGCTCCACTAATATCCTCTCAATCTGCTGTAATGATCCAATCACTGTGCCACGTGGCAGGGTCACATCACCCACTGTGCTATTTCCGATGGGTATGGAAACGCAAGAGTCACTCTGGGGTTGTATCTCTAAAAGCCCCTCTCCAATGTCCAAGAATCTTAAAGGTTCACTATTATCATGAGGCTCAAACAAGACCACAGCGTCAGACTGTGTCATCTTCAAAGGGATTCTGCACCTCACCCAAGTCACTTGTCCTGCCCGGATAACTACCCCTCTTGAACCAACCTTTAAGTGCCCAGCTTCGTGCTTTTCTTCAGCAGCTTGAATCACCTGGACTAAAGTTTGTGCCTTCTCGCAAGGGATATCAATGGCCCCGGCCAGTAGTGAGGTAAGTGTTGGCATCAACTGCTCAGACTGCCCTTGAATCAGTTCTTCAACTAAGTTGAACCCCAGGAGTGGCCTCTCGATTGGCATCTTACTCACCAGGAATGGGACATTAATAGATAGATTAGGGTCCTCATTTCCCAGCAGGTTGACTGTGATTACCACCCAGCCATCAAATGGGATAAGGTCTCCATTTACAGCATAGACTTTCAGATCATCTTGACACCCAAGCAGTTCCCGAAGCGGCCTCACCTCAACACTTGGCAGATATCTCTCTTTCCACTCGCGGTCCACCATGCTGACTTGGGCGCCTGTGTCGAGTAGTGCCCTCACTGTCAAGCCATTCAAGTTGCACTGAGTCAGTGCCTTGCTTCCAATCAGTTTGATTATGTCGTCGTTTTTGGTCTTACTGGAGTCCAGGAACCTTACACCTTGGCTCCTGGACTTCACCTCATTTATAGATCTGTTTGTTTGTCCCTGGTGCTTGTGTTCTTGTTCTAGCACTTCTATCTCCCTAGGCATGGCCAGCTTTGAGGGAGCAATGTCTGGTTGGGGCATTTGCTGTGCGGTCACTGGTTGCCCCTTTGCAGTGGCCGGTTCCCGTTTCCCTGTCGCTGAGGTCGTCGTAGGCACCCCACTGCCTGGTGTCCATCCTCACCACAGACAAAACAGTGAGTACAGTCCTGTCGCCCTTCGTCTGCACACCGTGGACAGCAACGCCAGCGGCTTACCCGGCGAGAGGATGGTTGGCTAAAGGAGCATTGGCAGCCACCCTCCGTTCGTACTGGCATGGAGTGTTGTATAGCGTCTACCATGCTGGTTAGAGCATCAATCCTGGCCGTAAGAAGCTTAATCTGTTCATTCTGCCCTGTTTGTGCAGTAAACCCTTTTGCAGCTTTCACTTCTCTGCCAGTTTCATCGCTAACTTGGGCACTATTAGCCATGGATGGTTTCAATCTGGTTGGTGGGCCCAGTCGACGCAGCCTCTCATTCTCGTCACTTGTGATTTTCATAACGTGCCTGAGGATAGCATCGTCTGTTACCTCACTGTCGGCTAGCAAGGGTTTCAGCTCGCTACGAATATCTTTACACCGGTGGCTTAGACCTTGATAAACAGTGTGTAAAAACACATCCTGCACCGTGGCTGGACTATACTTCCTTTCTGAATCAGCTTGTTTAGCCGCAAAGAGTATTTTTTGCTTCAACCCCATGACTCGATACAGGAACTGTTGGGGTGTTTCATGTTCACTCTGCTTGGTGCACATTAGTTCTTGGAATAGCTCTGTACTGTTTCGGTCTCCCAAGTGTGATTGTAAGAACCCCTTCAATTCTGCTACCGTAATGTCATCTTTGTTCATCAGCATATCTTTGAAAATGCCTGGCTTGATAATTCGCAGCACCCCTCTAACCACATCAGCGTCGCTAAAGTTCTCTTTTAGGCCGCTGTCCATTTGCCTGCAGACATTGTTGAATGTGATGTCTGACGAGTTATCTCCAATCTGGCCTCCATGTATTTTAAACTCACGGGGCTGGATATACTTAAACCCCCCCATAGGGAACGCAAAGTCATGGGCTGCATTTTTTTGCTGCTCAGTCTGGTACATGTGTGCTGTAGTAGTGCCCCCCTGTACTACTGTCTGGGTCAAATTAGCATTCTGAGTAGGTGTCATGTACTGGCGAATCTTTTTACTAATCTCTTCGTACTCTGCCAACATTTTATGCATGTCTGTGTTTGTTTCAGGTACAGCCCCCTTAGAACTCCCAGAGTCAGGTGCAACATGTGGTGTCAGATAAGGGTTATCAGTGGTAGGTGGATGTAACTCATGTGTAAGGTGAGTGTCAGTATTAACATCAGATGTACATACAGCAGTGCAAATCTGTTTTGCTGATTTTACCGTCTCTTGCAATGACAACAGTTCACACATACCTTGGTCCTCCCTCTCGAGCAAAGATTCACTCGACATGAAGGTATCGATGTACTCGTAACAACCCTCACTGTCTTCCAGATCAAGTTCAAATGAGTCTTTACCTCGTACTGGCCCGATGACTTTGGCGATGCGAAACAGTTCATCAGCAGGCAGTGCCATCAGGTCTTTTCTGATGTCCCACACCAAGCGTTTCCTCGTACGATCTGCCATGACGTCGTTCTCTGTTGACCTACTCGATACTGCTTTAACCTCAGGATGAAGACAGCCGCCTATCCAGCCCTCTGTATGCGTCTCGTTGTCACCGTCGATGCAGCAGCCACCGGCCTCTAGCCTCAGTGCCACCTGGTCCCACGGTCCTGGAATTTCTGGATCCACCTCCTAGCGTCACATAGAGTGGATCCCGGACGAGCCCCCAAGAATCTGTTGCAGGTCCCGAATCAGGAGACCCAACTGACAGATTACTGTTTCCTGTAAAACAGGATTGAAAAGACACCAGAGAGTCGCGTCTGCTCTTCAACAGCTCCTCAGCAGATATTTATTTAGCATAATAGTTCAGTAAGGCACAACAGTTGCTTTTAAAGCATTAATCCACATTCACATTCTATGTCCAACATCCAAAATAAATCACTTTTTGTCACTCAGTCTCATTTCTTCACTTTACCATTTATAGTTAACATTTAACTTTTATATATATAGATATTATATCTTATAAACAGAAATACCAATATCATTAACAATGATATTAAATATGAATTTACTTCATATTAACCCAGGAAATGCATAGTGACTTCCTATTCTCCTCAGTGTCAGGTCACGTGACTGATAAGCGTGCCAAATGCGATTACAGAGAGGGCTTCAAACATACACAATGTTAACTATTAACTAGTTGACATGAGCAACCAACCTTTTTATAACACACAACTATTAATACTAGTATATACTAAACACTATAGACAAATATACTGACCACTGGAGCGAGCTTATATCATTTCCCCCACGTTATTATGAGCATATAACAGACAAACAAAACATCCTCAATTAACGCACATTTAACACTTTACATTCACTACACATGGCACAGGAGAAGTCACTGTGGTATAGAGAAATGTTTCACTTTTGAATGTCCATATTTGTTTTACCTGTAAAACAGGATTGAAAAGACACCAGAGAGTCGCGTCTGCTCTTCAACAGCTCCTCAGCAGATATGAGGAAGCGCGCGCAATTCCCAGTTCCTGTCACGACTCTCCAGACAGAATGTCAAAATAAAAGTCCTTCATATAAACGTAACTATATATTTGTATATATAACAACACATGAAACAATAATGCAATCGCATTTCCCATGACAATTTAAATGTTCAGCAGACAGAAAAAAAACACAATTGGAGTACATACTTTGTGTGTATCACATATATTATCTTCGGGGAAATCTCCAGTCCCAGATGTCCTCAATTCTGAATTGAATAAATTCATTAGGAAGGATTTGATTTTGAGAGAACTATTGCTTCAAGCCTTTCTCGAATGTATTCAAAATACACTCACCTAAAGGATTATTAGGAACACCATACTAATACTGTGTTTGGCCCCCTTTCGCCTTTAGAACTGCCTTAATTCTATGCGGCATTGATTCAACAAGGTGCTGAAAGCATTCTTTATAAATGTTGGCCCATATTGATAGGATGGCATCTTGCAGTTGATTGATTTGTGGGATGCACATCCAGGGCACAAAGCTCCACCACATGCCAAAGATGCTCTATTGGGTTGAGATCTCATTTTTGTACAGTGAACTCATTGTCATATTCAAGAAATCAATTTAAAATGATTCGAGCTTTGTGACATGGTGCATTATCCTGCTGGAATTAGCCATCAGAGGATGGGTACATGGTGGCCATAAAGGGATGGACATGATCAGAAACAATGCTCAGGTAGGCTGTGGCATTTAAACGATGCCCAATTGGCACTAAGGGGCCTAAAGTGTGCCAAGAAAACATCCCCCAGACCATTACACCACCACCAGCAGCCTGCATAGTGGTAATAAGGCATGGTGGATCCTTGTTCTCATTCTGTTTACGCCAAATTCTGACTCAACCATCTAAATGTCTCAACAGAAATCGAGACTCATCAGACCCGGCAGCATTTGTCCAGTCCAATTTTGGTGAGCTCTTGCAAATTGTGAGTGGTACCCGGTGGGGTCTTCTGCTGTTGTAGCCCATCAGCCTCAAAGTTGTGCGTGTTGTGGCTTCACAAATGCTTTGCAGCATACCTCGGGTGTAACAATGGTTATTTCAGTCAAAATTGCTCTTCTCTTCTATCAGCTTCAATCAGTCGGCCCATTCTCCTCTGACCTCTTGCAAAACAAGCATTTTCGCCCACAGGACTGCCACATACTGGATGTTTTTCCCTTTTCACACCATTTTTTGTAAACCCTAGAAATGGTTGTGCGTGAAAATCCCAGTAATTGAGCAGATTGTGAAATACTCAGACTGGCCCGTCTGGCACCAACAACCGTGCCACGCTCAAAATTGCTTAAATCACCTTTCTTTCCCATTCTAACATTCAGTTTGGAGTTCCAACATGACATCATGACTTTTGCGTAAACATACACGCCACTTTCGAGTCAGGTGGCGTGTTATCTCTACGAATTTTGAGCTATCCGCGTGTATGTATGCGTGTATGTCTACGCCATTAACGTCCGCGTCATTCCGCGTGTCTGTACACGCAGTCAAATCTCCAGTCATAAATGCCATTAACCCCAGTGACGGTTAAGTTTAGGGTTGGGGTTGAGGTAAGTCATATCTTTTTTTTACCTAGGATGGTAAGGGAACAGTCATAAATGCCATTAACCCCAGTGACGGTTAGGTTTAGGGACGGGGTTGAGGTAAGTCATATATTTATATAACGTTAAGTCAACGGCGTTCATAAACACGCTGAAAGGCGATTATGCGTCTTGATAGCACGCCAAAAATGGAAATACGAATTGGCGTGGCATACACACGCTACTTCATGAGATCAGTCTGGGAGTTCAGGAGATTGTCTTGACCAGGACCACACCCCTAAATGCACTGAAGCAATAACAGCCATGTGATTGGTTGATTAGATAATTGCATTAATGAGAAATTGAACTGGTGTTCCTAATAATCCTTTAGGTGACTGTAATTCACTTTGACTTTGACTATCAAACAAGGTTGAATTACTCTCATCCCCAAACCAGGTAAAAACACAAAACATATAGATCATTTTCGCCCCATCACTCTACTCAACTGTGATTATAAAATTATAGCTCATATATATTCCAGTAGACTCAAGAACAACTTAAATCAAAAAAATAGTGAATCACAGTCTGGTTTCATAAAAGGCAGATCAATACAACATCAGATTAATTGTTTTGGCAGAAAATTTATTTACTTTATAAAAATGTTATATAAAGACATCAATAGCTCTATCTCACTTTCATTTGGATCATCCCAAAGATTCAATATTCCATGATGAATAAGACAAGGATGTACCATTTCCCTATTTCTATTTATCTTACCAGTAAAAATACTTGCTATCTTGATAGATTAAAACTACTCAGGCAACTTGGAAAAAAAGCAACTTGAAAAACAACTGAATGGCCCTCATTTATCAATCTTGCGTAGAAACGGGTGTATATGTTGGCGTAATATTATGCGTACACTCCTCTCACCGCCTGATTTATGAAGCTGTGCGTACCTTTGAAATCCAGGTGTACGCAATACCTGTCCTTGATAAATCCGGCGGCTGAAAACGATCGTCATTAGAATAACACGCCCCTATATATTCAAGTCTCCGCTTCCCCCACGCTCCTATTTTACGCCATGGACACACGAAAGACGGCAAAAAAGAGAAATTTCTCCGAAGTGGAGATTGAGACCATCACCAGGGAAGTGGAAAGAAATAAAATAATTTTATTTGGGAGTTTAAAGAGCGGGGTTAAAGGCGCCCACAAAAATAAAATTTGGACCGAAATTACGAGCTCTGTTAACAGTTTGGGGGTTGAGAAGCGCACTCCAGCAGAGGTAAGAATGTTGTATTGCTTATTATAGACCAATAGTGATCAAGTTAAGCATGAGTTTTCTTGTTTATTGTAGGTGAAAAAAAAGTGGTCAGACATGAAGATGGCCACAAAGAGGCGCGTCTCGGCTCTGAAGAAGAGCCAGAGACAGACCGGGGGAGGCCCACCGGATCCATACCTCCAGCTGACACCGAACGAGGAGCAAGTGGCAGCCCTCATCGGAACGGTGGTTTTAGAAGGCATCACTGGTGGTGGAGATACTGACGACATTCATGGTAAGTAAGCTTAAATTTGATAGACCAATAAATAAACAAAAATATACACAAGTCCATAGTTAATTCATTTTATTTAAATTTTGCTCTATTTTGCAGATGATGGCACTGCAGGCCCCAGCACCCTCGAGGGATCTCCCCCTCAGCCTATCTAGGAGCCGGAGTCTATTCTTGAGCCCCACCCAGAGCCTGAGCAGGTGCAAGCGGGGGAAGCCGAGGCCCGTCCTCTAGCCTCCCGTGCGCCACGACCAAGGCGGGTCCTGACGGATGAGGTCCTGGAAAGACGGACAGAAATTTGCAACGCGTTCTCATCCCAAAGCGCCATATAGGACGCTTTTGCAAAAGCGTAAATATCCAACGCACATGGCACCCTTTAACGTCTAATGAGACGCTTCGGTTATGGTTAAGTTTAGGTAAGGTGTAGGGTAAGGGTTAGACCACTAGGGGGCGCCTTCTGCCCAAATATATCTGCGTCCCATTTCACGTTAAAGGGTGCCATGTGCGTTGGATATTTACGCTTTTGCAAAAGCGTCCTATATGGCGCTTTGGGATGAGAATACTGGTCAAAATTAACCAGTCATTGCTATCAATAAATACGACATTAAAGCAAATAAATGAAAATTAAAAAAAATAAATACATAAATAAACCAGTGAAAACGAAGCCTGTGTTATTTTTAACTTACCCTTAAAACCGCCGAACAAGTTCCGGTCTGAGCTGAACAGCTCCTAAAGCCGGTGGTGCTTCCCACTGCTCCACTGGCACTTCTGGGTCTGGGGCCAGCGCGTCAAATGGCACACGGTTTGTTTCAGCCATGTTGTGCAAGACGGCACATGCCAAAATTATGTCACACACCTTCTTTGGCGAATAGAGCAACGTGCCCCCCGCGTGTGCCAGACAGAGCCATCTCCCTTTTAGGAGCCCTACGCAGCGCTCCACAGTGGCTCGTGTTCGTGTGTGTGCGTGGTTAAAGTTGCGCTCCTGATGCGTCATGGGGTTTGGCACAGGGGTGATCAAAATATCCAAAAGAGGAGAACCTCTGTCACCTTAAAAGCAAAATATAGGTTAGGAAATGGATTTATATTTTGCAAAATAAATGTGCTCTTATTACTCACCTAAAAGATAACCATGACCCCTCAATGCGCCCTCCTGCAGCCGTCTGCACACGCTGCTGTGCTCAAAAATGAAGGCATCGTGGGTGCCTCCAGGCCATCTTGCCACAACATTTAATAGGCGGAGTCTGGCATCACAAATAATTTGCACATTGACTGAATGATAATTTTTGCGGTTGATGTATGCGTAATCATTAACTGATGGCGGTTTCAGACGCACGTGGGTACAGTCAATTGCACCTATGACATTTGGGATCCCAGCAATCTCATAAAACTCTCTTTTAATCATTGTTTGCTGTGCATTGTCGTTTGGGAATTGGATGTACTGTGGGATGAGAGTCCTGATGGCAGTCGGCACGGATGGCAGTATGCGGCTCATGGTGGGTTGGGATATGCCAGACCTGTCAGCAATCTCCCGTTGAAAGGTTCCAGTGGCCAAGAACCCCAGTGTGGAGAGAACCTGGATTGGAACAGGTAAGGCTCTTGACCGCCGGGTCTCAAATTTGTAGGTAGGGCTCCAGGTTATTGCACAGCTCCAGGAGCAGATGCCTTGGAAGACGGAATCTGCTCATCAGCCATTCATCTGATTCATTCAGAAAATCCTGCCTATCGCGAAATACTCTTTCCCTTCTCAAGGGCGCATATGCGTCTTCTAAAAGCGCCAGGTCAGCCATCATTGAGACGGTGTACGGTGGAAATCCAGTTTAAATAGTTGTTTGGATGAGCAACTGACCTGTCACAATGCATTATTTGACAGCATGAGTTTTGAAACAATTAGCATTTAATTTCGTATCACGTCACATGTAGGCCTGTTCAAAGGTAATGATGATGTGATGTGGAGTACCATTCATTCACATTAATATTGACAATTTGTAATATTATTATTATTATGATTTTATTAATGGTGCTGTTATTTAGAATAAGAATGTCGATATTATTATTATTAGTATTATTTTTAGTAGTATTTAAAAGAAGAAGAATTTGATTTTTATTATTTTTTCAGTCTGAATTATTTTTGGTCATTGAAAGCCTTTCATTACCGAACCCAGTCCGTGCGCACCTGCCAGTAATCCTGAAACGTCAGGTAAAGCGCACAGGCTACTGAAGGAATACATATGGCTACAAATCAAATGCTTTGGTAAAGTCACACAAATTAAACATTGAAGTCCACGTTGCACAAAATAGATACTGAAGTTTATAATTACTATGTTGTTGTTGTTGTTGTTTTTTTTTTTTTTTTTACAGTACTGGGTCATAATATATCATATCTTTTAGTTTGCCAATGCGTTATGTGGTGTTAGGAATTTTTCTGCGCATTCCCGCACTAACTCAGAACGTGCGTACACCACCTCCTGAGCTGGTGTAGGATTCGAGCGTGCCGTACGCCCACGTCCATATTGATAAATCTCAAACTCACCGTGGTTTTGAGTGTACGCAAGGTGTACGCTGGAAATTTGGTGTATGCACTTTTGATAAATGAGGGCCAATGTGTTTGTAAAACAAATTGGTATTAGTCAATTAGCTGATGATACAGTGATGTTTTTAAAGGAGCAATACCAAATTGATAACGCCATCCAACTAATTAATCTATTCTCCAAAGCATCAGGCTTATACTTAAGTATAAAAAAGTTATTTGCAATTCATATCAGCAAATTACGACTCTTTGTTAAAAACATCTGTAAATACTTAGGGATAATTATTACTAGAGATAGCAATCAAAGCGTCCAAGAAAACTTAGCAAATCGTTTTCAAAAGCAAAGATTATTCTCAATAAATCACGTTTGGCTAAGCCCCGCCCCCCTTAGTTACTGTTGCTACATCCGTCAAATTTCATCTGCACTTGCATGGCTTTATGCTGTAACAGCTCTTCCTGCTGAAATGTTATCAAACTTTTATAAAGCACTAAAAGCAGAAAATAAAGTGTCCGATAGAAGTAGGCAAAAGGGGCTGCAATATGCGTTCTAAGGCTATATTCAAGACATACAGGTGAAATGCAAGAAACAACAAGGCATCCAAAATAGAGGCAAAAGCATAACGTTACCGGTCACAGTCAAAAAATGAACCACCGCATTTCCTACTAATCGAGATGGAGGCATGGGACTAACAATATCAGGGAGCAACACATGCAAAGCTGGGTAGGTCTCTATTCACTTCTATAATCGTTATTACAAAGCAAACAGACTGCACTGTAGCCTATACTTTTGTATTTGTTTTTTAATGTATGCAACAGTTTCTTACTGTTCTTCATATTTTTATATTTAAGTGGTCAAATAAATCTAATCTAATCTATAACGTATTTATTAGCAGCGTGTGCTAGCGTGTCAACAACCGGTATGAGAACCGAAATCATAACCTTAAAAATTATAAAACGGTCTAACTAGTATAACTTCACACTCACAATAAGGTTAGAAGTAAAAAAAATATGTGCTTGTTGATCTTTGCTGGGTTTAGCTGACAGAGGACATCCACACAGTTTCCAAAGACGACACTTGTCAGGATTTTACTTCGGTTTTGGGAAGGGAAAAAACGGACACCTCCCTCCAACCTCTCTGGGAAACGCATATCTGTGCCCGATGCACAACGTTTAACCATATTTTGGATAAAACTACGACGGTAATAGGCTGCCGAGACCAAAAATATGAGACGCCTGTGTTAAAGTCAATGAAGCGCTGTGAAAAAGTGTCCGACCTCTGTGGGAGCTCGTTCTTGACTGCGCTGTGATTGGTCAATCTACATTCTAGGGCGTGGCTTAGCCAAAGGTGAATTGGATACAAAGAGAACGAATCGGTTACCTAACGTAACCTCGGTTCTCTCTAGATGAGGGAACGAGTATTGCGTAAGCTAGCTTACGCTACGGGAAAGATTCATCTTTTGCTGAGAAGTCCATAATTTTGTAATCATTGTCAACGCAGTATCTCTGAGGCAGACCATGAGCGGGGCTAGCTAGCAGCTCATTGGTTCGCTCAGAGAGAATGCACGAACCTATGGGAGAGCGGCGCTGAGCCCGCGGCCAATGAGCGGACGGCGCTCGCTCATTGCGTCAGAGCCCGCCGAAAGGGGCGTGGCTACAGTGTATAAAACTGGCTCTCCCAGGCTCGGTAGTTGATTTCTTTCAGCATGAAGCGAAACGCTGATGGCGCAAGCACGGCCGGGAACGCAATACTCGTTCCCTCATCTAGAGAGAACCGAGGTTACGTTAGGTAACCGATTCGTTCTCTTACGAGAGGTTCTCTCGTATTGCGTAAGCTAGCTTACGCTACGGGAACATCTGGTCAACGCCGTGCGCGCTATGTAACCACTAAGCATCCCAGGGGGAAAAACACCGGGGAATCCTAAGGTGGAAGAAGACAATAAGGCGGCCAGCATAGCGGCCGTTATCATCTATTGCAAAACGCCCCCCAAGGCGGCCGGCATAGCGGGCCGTGAACATATAGCGCATAAGCACATAGGGGGAAGCACAAGGGGCGAACCGGTTGTGATAGGACTCCCAATAGTGCAGCTTCTTATAGGAGAGCTGTATAGTACTAGACCGCCAGTAATTTAGCCTGTAAGGCGGGAACTTCCAAGTTATAGAATCTGCCCAGCGGGCAAGGCAGGTCTTTTGAGGCGTAAGCAGAAGCAATAGCATCCACTATCCACCTAGACAGTGTCTGTTTAGAGGCGGCTAGACCTTTGGTGCGGCCGCCGAACGACACAAACAGCTGCTCCGAGCGTCTGAACGCAGCAGCGCGTGTAGTGTACACTCTCAGAGCCTGGACCGGGCAGAGGCGATCCGTGTCACGTTCGCTATCGGATGCAGGCAGCGCCGATAGAGAGATCACTTGCGCCCTGAAGGGGGTACCAATCGCTTTTGGAACATAACCGTGTCTAGGTTTCAGAATGACAATGGAGTCATTAGGTCCAAACTCAAGGCACGCGGCGCTAGAAGACAGCGCGTGAATATTCAAACGGTGGGGCTTTCAAAGCTTCTAGAACTATAGAAAGATCCCAGACCGGCACCGTGGGGGGGCGAGGGGGGTTCATCCTTCTGGCTCCCCTGAGGAAGCGGATGATTAGCTCGTCTTTGCCCAAAGACTGGGCGCGCCGGGGTTCAACGAACGCCGCGGCGGCTGCCACGTAAACATTTAGAGTGGATGGGGACCTGCCCTTATCCAGCATCTCCTGAAGGAACACGAGCAAAGACGAAACCTCGCACGTCCGTGGGTCCAAGTTTTTGTCGGTGCACCATCTAGAAAACACAGACCATTTTGCAGCATAGAGCTTTCTAGTAGATTCCGCTCTGGCATGTTTGATCGTGTTCAGAACTCCTTATGGCAAATCGACGAGTAGTCGTTGGTCACCCATGCATGAAGCGCCCAGCGCTGTGGATGGGGATGCCAGATCGAGCCGCAAGCTTGAGTGAGGAGATCTGCTCTGATTGGAATGGGCCATCCACTATCCGTGGCCATCCTCTGCTTGTAGACAGCCTTACCCTTCTACTAGCCTCCATAACAGATAAAGAGCTGGTCTGAGGTCCTGATGTTTTGAGTTCTGTCCACGTACATACACAGAGTGCGAATGGGGCAGAGCAAAGCCAGGGCTAGGTCTGCCTCCTCCCAAGGACAGCGCTTGCAGGTTCACTACCTGGTCTTTGAAGGGAGTGGTAGGAACCTTGGGCACATAGCCAGGCCGGGGTCTTAATACCACATGGTTGTCACCCGGCCCAAACTCTAGACAGGATTCGTCAACCAGGGAAAAATCCCAAGAGGGTATAGAGGGGGGTTGAGGAGGATTTAATAGTCTCGCCCCCCTAAGAAACCTGATCCAGGTCGTGCTTTACAACTGTTTTGCCATCTATGTGGTCGTGATAAGCTGAAATAGCGGCAGCATGAACCTTGAGGGTGGAGGGAGCCAGTCTTGGCTCCAACCCTTGCTGCAGGAAGAAAAGCACAGACCCTATCGAACAACTTTGGGGGTCCTCTTGGCAAAAAGAACACCACTCAACGAACATGTTCCACTTCAGGGCGTAGACATGTCTCGTGGATGACGCCCGTGCTGAAGTGATGGTGTTAAGTATCTCTGGGGGAAAGTCACCTAGAACCTCCGCGTCCCGTCCAGGGACCAGACATGGAGTTTCCAGAGGTCTGGACGTGGGTGCCATTGCGTGCCCCGTCTCCGAGTCAGAAGATCGTTCCTCAAAGGAATGGGCCAGGGAGGGACTGTCACAAGGAGCATGAGTTCTGGGAACCAAGTCTGGGTGGGCCTATAGGGAGCCACCAGAAGGACCTGCTCCTCGTCCTCCCTGACATTGCACAGTGTCTGCGCAAGTAGGCTCACTGGTGGAAACGTATATTTGCGAAGGGCCCGGGGCCAGCTGTGTGCCAGTGCGTCCGTGCCAAGTGTTCCCTCCGTCGGGGAGTAAAACAGCTGGCAGTGGGAGGTCTCTGAGGAGGAAAACAGGTCTACCTGAGCTTCCCCGAACTCTCTCCAGATCATCTGAACCACCTGGGGGTGGAGTCGCCACTCTTCCGGAAGCACAGCTCCTCACACGGTTGAGCACACCGGGGACATACATGGCTCGAAGCGACCTCAGATGCTTCTGACTCCAGAGGAGGAGATAGCGGGCGAGTTGTGACATGCGACGGGAGCGTAGACCACCTTGTCGGTTGATGTACGCAACGGTCGCATTGTCTGTGCGAACCAGCACATCACTGCCCTACAGCCGCCTTTTCAAGCAGCACAGAGCGAGTTTTTGAAACGTTTTTGTGTTTGCTGAGTAGAAATCGGTGTGTCTATGGGGCTAAACGGATAAATGTGTCTCTTTCACCTGCTTGTCGTTAAATTAACATAGATTTTATTGTTGATTCCGCAAGTTCAATATAGATTATAGGCCAAAAGTCGAATGAACGAGTACTTATGTCCTTTTGATTTCTTACAGGCTAGGCCGTTGTTGGCCGGAACACGCTAGCATTCTGCTATTGTGTGACGTCATCACATTTTTGAAAGGATTTTTAGAACAGATAAGTGAACTTAAAAATACAATTTTCATCTGAGTGTATTATCTTAGCCCTCCCTTTTGAATGCAACTTTCAAATTACTTGACAAAAAATTACATCCTGAGAAAAGTGGATTTTTGGGGGTGAAACCCCATTGACTCCCATTCATTCTGCACTCGACCGCGAGCGCCCCCGCATGGACAGAGACGTGTTACTGCAGCCAGTCCAGAACCCGGAAGTAACCAGCCAGTGCCAATGGGCTCTATGCACGGCGGTATTTCCGGTGAAGCATTAGGGATGCTCGATAACTTCCGCCGATCGTAGAGTCCAATGCAATACCGAGAATTTATATTGAATTTTATACTTCATGGTTATACTAAAGAAACGTTGGTCACAAAAACAGATAAAACAGACACCCCTCGTTGTGTTTATGCTTCTTTTTAAAATTATATTAAATAAATATAACTATATATAAAATTACATCTAAGCGTATGTACGTTTCATTTCAAAGACTGGAGGACAGTAAATTTTGAAGACTCTGCCATAATCCCGTTTTCCTCGGTTTTCCTCCGCTTTAATCTCCACAACCGGAAATGGACGAGCATGGACTTGCGTCAAATGCGGAATTTATGCGTGCATATAGCCCATTCTCTTCAATTAGACATTCTCTGGTGATGCTCCGTTTTATCACGACCCTCTCTTCCCATTGTCTTTACGACTCCAACGAAAACATTATTGGATGAGGTGAATTCGCTGTCTCTTATCAGAAACCAGGACAAACTCAAAGGTGGATCATTCAGGAATCTGTTCAGACCCGCACGTAACGTTAACACTACATAGCTACTGATCCCATATTTTTCTCCTGTGAAGCTTCTGACAGTTCCGTAGAAGTCACGGATATTAAAGTGCGTTGAGTTCCGTCTTGGTGATTTGTTTAAAATCTATGCTGCAACCCTTTTCACTACACCAGTCACCGAAGCATTTCACTGCCCATTGGATTTGCTGCATGGTATTTTTTTTCATTACGAGTCCTCACAGCTCACAAAAGAGCAGAGACAGCGTCAAGATGGCTGTGGCTAAAGCGCTCTGTTCGATGGAACAACCCACAGGGTAGGGAGGGAACATAAAAGAGCACTGGTAGTGGAGCCCGAGGGGCCGAGGGGGCTGCCCCAGGACGCTGGGGTTAGCTGTCAAGCCCTCTGGAGGTGTTGTGGGTTAATTGACGAAACACTGTTGAAGGAGGGTACCCACCGGATGACCCGAAGAAAGCACCTTGGGCCTACACCACAAAGCTCAGTAGGTCCAACTTGTAATGTGCGAGTGTTGGCCATCACCTCAAATATGCGGCTGGGACTTCACCCAGCCATTGAGGTGAGAGCGATGAACCCATCGTATGTCAGACTCTCGAATGTGTCAATGTTACATTTCAGCACTTCAACATTTCGTATTGTAGAAGTCTCTCCAAATTGTTCCTCAAACCACTTCAAACCACATCGTCATGCCACCTAGTAAATCGAAATTTAGTTTAAACATTTTAGCCTTATTAATTCTTAAGTTTTTTTTCTGTTTAGCCTATGTTGATATGTGTGGTTGCTAATGGTGTTGCTAAAGGCGCAGTGATAAATAGAACCTTTGGGCGAAGCGGTCATAGCCGTGTTTTATCGTGAATAAAGCACAGCTATTGACCAATCAGAATCAAGGATTGGAACTAACCGTTTTATAATTAACAATATTATTGATCTGTGTTGTACTACTTTCATGTTATCACTGTGAAGCTGCTTTGATACAATCTGTATTGTGAAAAGCGCTATATAAATTAATGTGACTTGACATGACTCCTTGGTAATCCCTGCAGTGTGCTTCGGTCATGTTGGAAGGCCCAGCCTCGACCCATCTTCAATGCTCTAAATGAGGGAAGGAGGTTGTTCCCCAAAATCTCGCAAAACATGGCCCCGGTCATCCTCTCCTTAATACAGTGCCTGTCCCATGTGCAGAAAAACACTCCCAAAGCATGATGCTACCACCCCCATGCTCCACAGGGATGGTGTTCTTGGTATGGTACTCATCATTCTTCTTCCTCCAAACATGGTTAGTGGAATTATAACCAAAAAGTTCTATTTTGGTTTCATCTGACCACATGACTTCCATGACTCCTCTGGATCATCCAAATGGTCATTGGCAAACTTAAGACAGGTCTTGACATGTTCTGGTTTAAGCAGGGGAACTTTCCGTGCCATGCATGATTTCAAACCATGACGTGTATTACCAACAGTAACCTTGGAAATGGTGGTCCCAGTTCTTTTCAGGTCATTGACCAGCTCCTCCCGTATAGTTCTGGGCTGATTTCTCACCTTTCTTAGGATCATTGAAGAACCCATAAGGTGAGATCTTGCATGGAGCCCCAGTCCGAGGGAGATTGACAGTCATGTTTAGCTTATTCCATTTTCTAATGATTGCTCCAAGAGCGGACCTTTTTTCACCAAACTGCTTGGAGTGGAGGTGGACATTTTAAAGACAGACTAACAGGTCTTTGAGGGTCAGAATTCTAGCTGATTGACAGGTGTTCAAATACTTATTTGCAGCTGTATCATACAAATAAATAGTTAAAAAATCATACATTTTGATTTCTGGATTTTTTTTTTTTAGATTGTCTCTCAGTGGACATGCACCAACGATGACAATTGCAGACCCCTCCATGATTTCTAAGTGGGAGGACTTGCAAAATAGCACGATGTTCAAATACTTATTTTCCTCACGGTATAGGCTACATTGGATCATGTGCATAATCTAACCTGTATCTCTTGTTTTCTTTTTATGTTCACCAGATTCATAAATTCTTATGGTCTGCTGATTCTTTTTGCACCAGTCTTGAATACAGGTGCATGCTCTGTATACAAACCAAAGACTTTTTCAATCAAAGAATTTACAAAGGGACTTTGTACCAAACCTTTTCAGTCACAAATGGAATTCTATATTGTTTTATTTTAAAATATCAGTCTGTTAATTTCTCGTTACAATTCAATAACCCCTGGCATGTAAAACAAAATAGCCTGTTTGCACATCTTGATCATAGAGACTAATAGACATCTGAAACAGAAATAAGCTCATTACAGTCATAAGTATCGTTAAGGCATTTCCGACCAGTCTATTATTCAACTGAGTATACATTTTGTGCAAGTGAACCTACAGTATAACCCTTCCTGGATTAAAGTGTGCGTTTCCATTCAGCATGTTGTGACATCATGAGTCATTTACCCAGTCTGTCGTCTCATAAAGCAAACCTAATACTGCCTTTTTTTCCAGCACCTCGTTTATAAATATAAAGAGAATGAGAAATAATCAAATAGTAGTCAAGGTTTCTATGCCTTAAGACAAAACAATGTTAGCGATAATGTTAAAGCAATGAGTGGCACAGAGAGTAACAAAGGTTGTTTTTTTTCTCCATAATTTACAAGTTGCTAAAATCCCCCACCCAGCAAGTATAATGTGAAATGTAGCTTGGTAATTATTTAATGGGTTACAGAACAAAAAAATAGGTCTACTAGTGAGTGAAACGGGAGACATGATGAGAAAATGTGTACAATAACATTTGGATTGCATAATATACCCACAAATATAGGCCTAGATCAACACATTACCCACTGCATTTGCAGATTAGAAAATTATGAGATGATGCATCATGATGCATTTTCAGGTGCATCCAAAATGATTAAATATTTTAGTTTGGAAGAACAAGTGCAAGTTCCTTTTAAGGCCATTAAGAACATAATTCAGATGATGAACAGACAGGTCTTAAACTATTATGCTAAAGCCTGTAAATAACCTGAAATACTACTTGTTTGGTACATTCATTCAAATTGACAGTTTTTTTGAAGCACATACAAGTTAATGTCAGAATAAACATCTCAAACTTACATTGCAAACACAGACTAGAGCATTCCCCTCATCCAAAATGGATCTCTTTTACAACAGGCAGTGTTATCAAGTTCCAGTTCCAGCTCCAATTACCTCTCCTTTATTCTTCTCATTTGTCTCTCCTTACCTTTCCTTCACACGCCATACAACAAAATCCTTACATATGCACCTACAAAAATCTCTTTCCTCTCATCATATATCGCAACTCTGAATGGACAAGCTCTGATGGCCATCAGATATTTTTCTTTTTCATCAATAACCCTTTCTCATCACATTCCAGTGCAAACTCAGCAAGCATCAATCATCCATATAACACAATACACTGCGTGGACACCCAGAGCTAAAATATTCACATTAGTTGGTGCAAATCAGTACCCAATCCAGTGAAAACTCCCTTGTGTCGTACTGAGCAGCAAAAATGCCCTTTAAATGTGCATGAATATTTCACCAGTATATTTTAGATTTTAACATGAGATAGGTGCACAAAACACCAGCACGTTGTAGTTACTGTGCATTCAGAGGCACACATCATTTGAGGTTCAGTGTGACCTCAGGGGGAGCTCTAGGTCCTCTGTTAAGTTTCTAAACCACTTATGACAGGCTTTTAGGTTTTGATTTCCAGAATAGATGGGTTGTGGTCCAGAATGGATAAAATTATCTTGTCCATGTATTGTCTGAGGCGGAAGTTGATCTCCTCTTGTTCTTTTAGGGCTTCCATCAACTGTGGGAATCAAAAGTTATAGAATGATTTGAGACAGGTCACCAAAAACTGTCAATTAATTATAAACTTCAAATTAAATGAACCAAAAATATATAAAGTTTGAAAAACACCAAATGTTGAAAAAACTGAGGAAGGCTTGAGTTCATCACACAAAGCTATGAAATGGTAAAAAAAAGGGTTTGTTCCACAAATTCTGCTTTATTTCTCCTTTTGTGTTCCTCAAAGTCATTCATGTTTGTTTTAACAAAAACAAACAAAACTGCTTTATATTGTTCTCTTGCTCAGACGTACACATTAACTTCCTCTTTTTTTAATTTTATCAGCAGATCATGGTCAAGCATTTCTCTTACCTGGTCACGGGAGGCATGATCAATCTCCATGGCCAAAGACTGTGCTTTTGTCTGAGTGGCAAACAGGTTTTTGGCCTCATGGAGGCTCAGACTGAGAAGCTGACCATTTAGATCTTCATTCTGTTCTCTCAGTTTTTGGTTCTCCTGTGATAGAAAAGTAAAGAGGATGGAGTTACAATTACCCCAGAAAGATGGCCCAAGAGTCATCTTGCTTTTCCTTTTTATTGTGGCCTAGTTGTGACTGAAACAAGAGAAGTTGGTAAAACCAGCTTCTGCTCAACATGACATCATGACTTTTGCGTAAACATACACACCACTTTCGAGTCAGGTGGCGTGTTATCTCTACGCATTTTGAGCTATCCGCGTGTATGCGTGTATGTCTACGCCATTAACGTCTGCGTCATTCCGCGTGTCTGTACACGCAGTCAAATCTCCAGTCATAAATGCCATTAACCCCAGTGACGGTTAAGTTTAGGGATGGGGTTGAGGTAAGTCATATCTTTTTTTTACCTAGGATGGTAAGGGAACAGTCATAAATGCCATTAACCCCAGTGACGGTTAAGGAGAACTCCGGCGAACAATGAACCTTTGGTCTAATAAAACATCGGTACATAGTCAACCGTTCTCTGAGATTTGTTTTCATGATAATCGAATGTAAAGAGTTTTATCTCTAAAAACTGTTTAGCGTATAATGCTAGTGATGGGGGCATTGACTAAGTAAAAAGAAATCGCTAGTTTATACTAGGGGTGGAACGGTACAGATAGCCCACGGTACGGTCCGTACCTCGGTTTTTGGGCCACGGTCTCGGTTCGGTTTCGGTACGTTTTGTGCAGAAAGAGACTGCTATTTCATCCCAAAAATATGTTTTATTTTTCTTATGAGCATAAACAGAATGTCACAGTAGTAAGAACATCAATGTGTATGGAATAAATTAACACTCTAGTCTGTACTGAAACTCTTCAACTACCACTTATGAAATACAAAATGTAAACAAGCAAACTTTAAAATATTCAATTGGATCCCAAATCCAAACCTTGATAACTGGTAAATGAAGTGATCAATGTGAAAGAAAAAGTGCACTTTTACCTTTAACATAAATTAGCTTGTGGTTTGAATAAAAAGAGCAGAGCAAAATAATATAATTTAAAAAAAAATACTGCATTCAGGATACAAAGTGCAATGTTATTTACTCATCCACTTTTGAGAGATTCTTGTGCAAAAATATACTGCAGTCAAAGTTTGACTGGGTTTGCGTTATGCATCTGTGCTGGGAATGTAGCGAGTGCGTGGAGCCGAGGTGAGGCGTTTATTTAGTAAGCGTGAGCGCGCTGGGGCGGGCACGTAACTTACATTCGCAGCCTGACTCATATGAGTATTCAATGTGCGGCGGCTCGCTAACAACAGTGGGTTGTTTTGAATGAGACGACCCGTGTGAACGGGGAGCGCTTTATGAACGTCTATGACGCGCGAGCAGCGCCGGTCTGTTCGTGTGTCTGTTAGAGTGAGCGCTCGTGAGCGACACACACATTACCTGATTTATACGTGGTTGAACTGGCCGTGTGACAAACAAAGCGGGAATAAGCTGGACACGAGCGCAAGTTCGCGGGCGAATTTAATAATGCGGAGCGTTGTTAACTAATTGATCCATATAGTAAGGTGCTCCCGAATATAAGGCACACACTGTCGTTTTTTGAGAAGATTAAAGGCTTTTAAGTGCGCCTTTTATAGTGCGGAAAATACGGTAAAAGGATCAGCACGAACTCTATGGCAGAACCGAAGTCCCGCGGGACACGAGGTTAGATTGTCCCGTGCAGGGCTGACCGAACGGTCCGGGATTTTACCATGTACCGTTGCATCCCTAGTTTATACCACTAACAAGGCTCAAAATAGCCCCACACTAACGCAGTAACATAATGAGGCTCCACACATGCAAAACGAAGCATTGAGAACTTTGTAAGTGTACAGACCGTTTAATAAGAAGATATTTTATGAAGACAGTTCACTTCGCGTATACAGTACAGACAGGAGCCATCTTAAAAAATAGTCTCGATAAGTCAAATCACGAATGTCGTGCTGAGTGATCTGAACTGTATGAAGTTCAGCGAACTTCTGGCGGCGTTCGGGGATCGACTTATCGAGACTATTTTTTAAGATGGCTCCTGTCTGTATACACGAAGTGAACTGTCTTCATAAAGTATCTTCTTATTAAACGGTCTGTACACTTACAAAGTTCTCAATGCTTCGTTTTGCATGTATGGAGCCTCATTATGTTACTGCGTTAGTGTGGGGCTATTTTGAGCCTTGTTAGTGGTATAAACTAGCGATTTCTTTTTACTTAGTCAATGCCCCCATTACTAGCATTATACGCTAAACAGTTTTTAGAGATAAAACTCTATTCGATTATCATGAAAACAAATCTCAGAGAACGATTGACTAGGTACCGATGTTTTATTAGACCAAAGGTTCATTGTTCGCCGGAGTTCTCCTTTAAGTTTAGGGATGGGGTTGAGGTAAGTCATATCTTTTTTTTACCTGAATGGTAAGGGAACAGTCATAAATGCCATTAACCCCAGTGACGATTAGGTTTAGGGACGGGGTTGAGGTAAGTCATATATTTATATAACGTTAAGTCAACGGCGTTCTATAAACACGCTGAAAGGCGATTATGCGTCTTGATAGCACGCCAAAAATGGAAATACGAATTGGCGTGGCATACACACGCTACTTCATGAGATCAGTCTGTTCTGCTGGCAAACAGAAAGCAGTAATCTGCAGATGAAGAATCTGTATTGAGATGATTACGCAATGAATGTAGATTGGAAGAATTTTCAGATCACATTCTTATAACAGACATGCATCAAATGTAATACTACTAAATCTTTATTTTTACAATGATGCAACAGCATTGGCTGTATTAGTTAATAACACATTTAGTTCTAACCCTCCATTTGGTTTGGCCAAACAGTGTCTGAGTGCTCATACCAAGTATAATAGCAGTGGGATATTTCACTATTTATATCACTCCAGAGTACCTAAATAGAGATGTGTGATTTTGCATGGGTGATGAGTGTTGTTTTAAAGGTTGGAGCGTCAATGGGGAGCTGGAAAAGGAAAATTAGATTGGTGTGAAAACAGAAAGCTTTGAGCTACATGCCCTGTGATTCTGCTTTAAGCACGAGGTGATTTACTGTTATTCAGTACAACAGAACTTTTGTGATGTTGTCTAGTTTTCCTCTTCTTTTGACAACAACATGGAGCTACAAAATCTACAGCCAAAAAAAAACAAAAAAAACCTATATTAGATGTTAGGCGAGAAGAAACGGCAGCCTGCCAGATAATTTGAAAATACACTTCTTATGAATGAACATATTAGTGGTTAATTGGGTGAAATTAAGTCTGCACAGGAATTACAGTTTACCATCAGACTCGGAAAGAGTCGTGCTCGAGCAGACACAAGCTGCTGGAGGTCAAATGGCATGTCCTTGGAAACACTTCTCTGCATATACACACACAGTACGAAAGATGAAATAACAGACAGAAAAAGATAAAGAATTCATTTTGGGATCACTTTTTTATGGAAGCTTGTTTAAACCACAAAATGAAAAAAATTAAGAGATAACTGCAACGTTTCTCTCACCATTTTGAAAAATTCTCGCAATTATGAGCATATACAGTAGGCCATCTCACAATTAGTGGTGCAACGGATCACAAAACACGCGGTTTAGATTATTTACGGTTTGAGTAACGGATCAAATAATTTTTTCGGATAAGCAGAAAAAGATAAATTGTATATATGTATGTATGTATGTATGTATGGGTGGGGCTGCTATTCATTTATTAATATTAGCTCGCTTTTAGGACTTCAATACCCCAGGAAATACTGTCAGACTAACAAATAAAGTTAAAAATATATTAAAGACAAATGAACAGTCAGTGTTAAGATAAGAACAAATACACAAATTACAAGCATAGATAGGAACACGACTAATAATGTTTTGACCCCCTTTCACTTTATTTCTACGTGGCATTGATTCAACAAGGTGCTGAAAGCATTCTTTAGAAATGTTGGCCCATATTGTTAGGATAGCATCTTGCAGTTGATGGAGATTTGTGGGATGCACATCCAGGGCACAAAGCTGCCGTTCCACCACATCCCAAAGATGCTCTATTGGATTGAGATCTGGTGGTGACTGTGGGGGCCATTTTAGTACAGTGAACTCATTGTCATGTTCAAGAAACCAATTTGAAATGATTCAAGCATTGTGACATGGTGCATTATCCTGCTGGAAGTGGAGATCAGAGGATGGGTACATGGTGGCCATAAAGGGATGAAGATGGTCAGAAACAATGCTCAGGTAGGCTGTGGCATTTAAACTATACACAATTGGCACTAAGGGGCCTAAAGTGTGCCAAGAAAACATCCCCCACACCATTACACCACCAGCCTGCACAGTGGTAACAAGGTATGATGGATTCATGTCCTCATCTGTTTACACCAAATTCTGACTCTACCATCTGAATGTCTCAACAGAAATCGAGACTTATCAGACCAGGCAACATTTTTCCAGTCTTCAACAGTCCAATTTTGGTGATATCTTGCAAATTTTAGCCTCTTTTTCCTATTTTTAGCGGAGATGAGTGGTAGCCGGTGGGGTCTTCTGCTGTTGTAGCCCATCCGCCTCAAGGTTGTGCATGTTGTGGCTTCACAAATGCGTTGCTGCATACCTTGGTTGTAATGAGTGGTTATTTCAGTCAAAGTTGCTCTTCTATCAGTTTGAATCAGTCGGCCCATCCTCATCTGACCTCTAGCATCAACAAGGCATTTTCGCCCACAGGACTGCCGCATACTGGATGTTTTCCTTTTTTCACACCATTCTTTGTAAACCCTAGAAATGTTTGTGCCTGAAAATCCCAGTAACTGAGCAGATTGTGAAATACTCAAACCAGCCTGTCTGGCACCAACAACCATGCCACGCTCAAAATTGATTTTTTTTTTCTTTTTTTCCCCACTCTGACATTCAGTTTGAAGTTCATGAGATTGTCTTGACCAGGACCACATCCCTAAATACATTGAAGCAACTGCCATGTGATTGGTTGATTAGATAATTGCATTAATGAGAAATTGAACAGGTGTTCTAATAATCCTTTAGGTGAGTGTATACAAAGTAACAAAGTATAACAGTAGCATGATGCAGGTAGGCTACAACATTTATAGGCCTAAATGTAAAACTGCACTAATGTGTTCAATATAGAAATAAAATATAGATTAATCTTTGTTAAAGCTGCATTTTGTTGTTTTATTAACATAATGACAGAGAGCAGCAGGAATATTAGGCTGCTGTCACTTGAAGACTCAATGCATGGATCGAATATATATCGACACAACATCCAGTATCTTTCTCAGCTGTTAATTTATGAGAAAGAGGAATCAATGTGTTTGTGCACTCTAAAACTTTCCTCTCTTTCTCTCTCTGCATGTGTGTGTATAAACTCGCAAATCTGACTTTTTCTTGCCATTATGACTTTATTACATGAAATTGCGACTATCACGCGAATACATATATTTTTTTTACAGTTCTGATTTTATAACTCACAATTGCAAAAAGAAGATATAATCTAAAAATTGCGAGTAAAAAAGTCAGATTTGGGAGATAAAGTTGCAATTTGGGAGATAAAGTCGCAATTCCCCTTTTTATTTTTTATTCTTTGGTGGAAACAAGCTTCCATAGTTTTTTTTAATTATTATTAATTTTAAAACAAAAAGTTGAGACTGCCTGAATGGGATGAAGTTCACAGCCTTTACTGGAGGAAACAATCTTAAATAAACAAATCCTTTCATTTTAAAACATTCGTAATGTAAATGGCATTTTACATTTTGTCAAAGATTTGACAATGGGACTACTGTAGTAAAGGCCATAGGAAATATACATGCTGAGAGATCGAGTTACCAGCTTTCCATCTCTCACCTGTTTTAGTCTCTTGACCTCCTGTTCCAACTCACTCTCACGTGTTCGAGTGCTGTATTCTGATAGGCTAATGGAAGATCTGCGAACACGCCCCATTCGTTCTGCCTCCAGCTTGTATACTTGGAGGTGCTCCAGCTCTCGCCTAAGATCTTCAATCAGCTGAACAAAAAAAAGACACTTTTAAAAGCACTTGCAAAAGCACCAAGCTACTGAACTGAGAACACTTCTGTTTTATATGTAGTCAAGAACAGGATTGCTGTATAGGCTATAGACAGAATAATTCTGAGCTAAATGAATCTATTGAATTCAATATACTAGCAATTCTCAATAGAATATGCTCCCTGAGTCTTCATACAGTTTGTGTAAATGTACCTCCGTTTGACCTGTATGTTTTCACATTTAGACGGTTTAATTTGTGTTTTAATAGATAGGTTATGCAACCTGTTAAGTGCAAATAAAGCTGGCCAAGGTAAATATAATTCAGTAAATATAATTGGGTGACTATATAGACTTAAAAAACAACTGGCATAAAAGATTAGGAAGAGCTTGTCAACTTGCTGAATAACATGCTGAATAAAAGATTGTTGAAATCACTGCATTTTTTACATTGTTTACTCTAAATTTACTTTAGTGACCAGTGGGCAAAATCAGCATTATCTCAATCTTTACATAAGTTTCTATGCGATTTTTCTAATTATCAAAAGTTGCCAAAATTTGTATATGAAATATATTCTTAAAAAATACTAAATGATTGCACGGTATGGTTATAGTTCTCAAATCATTATAATAAAGACATTTCCACCATTAATAGGTTATTTAGTATGTCCGTTTTAACCAGTGTCAAAAAATAAGCACATTTTAGAACTTACCTCCTGCATGGTATCTCTTTCCTTCTTAAACTCATTTCTATTCAGTCGTAGCTTGTCCATCATCTTCTTGTACAGATCCATCTCATCCTTCAACCGCAGGCTTGTATCCTCCAGCTTATCTGTCATCCGCTGCCTCTCCTTCACAAACACAAACAGGACATTTAAGCAGGTGTACAGTCAATTCGGACAATTACTTGTCATTTATTTAAGATCCCTATTATGTAATTTTTTGTGAGCTCCCTGAATAAAACAATTAAAAATAAATCTGACATAATAGTAAGTTGGCATTTAGTTGGCAAACCCTTTTTGATCAAATTCTAACCAACATACAAAGAATGTTGTAAGAACTGCAGATGGCTTTACAAGCCAGAACATGTGTTAGAAACTAATTTTGTAACTAATAACTAATCTAACTTTTGGTCCTCTAGCGGATAAAAAAACCCGCATGGATTTTACTGAAGGACATCATTTCAGTTGTGCTTCTTCAGCTCTTTGCGACTGCGGATGAAAATGGTTCCCTTCACAATGGGTAATGCTTAAAATGAACTCTGTTAGAGCTACATATAGCAATTTATCTGTTCAATAAAATACCTTACTTACCTGTTGAGTAATAAAAATCTCTGGGTAGTCTTTTTTTACAACATTTGAAATCCCTCAGTTGTCACCATCTCCGAAAAGCCAAGTCAATGTTGATTCTCATTTTATTGTGAGCTTGATCACATTCTCTTTTTGCCAGCAGGCTCTCCTCTGCTCAGCGTTTTTAAACCTTCTTGCTAGTAACTTGTGACATTAAACTATACCACTCCCTCACCATACACGCGTCAAAGTGGCCGGAGCAACTTTTCTTCATTTACGGATATGTTGACACACACACACACACACACATGACGTATGTACGGACTTTTCTGTGAAACCATTTTAGTAGAAGGATTGATGATGTATTGAATCATTATTTCAATTCTGTTTATTTGAGAAAAAAATATATATACAAAATGGTGTACCTTTAAAATGAAGCAGTACTATTACAAGCATTCATTCATCCTCATTTACATTTCCTTCAACCTAAATTAAAAAGGTCATGAATATGTATAGTAAAACTGTCCCACCTCATCCAGTTTATCTGTCTGGGATTTTAGTCTGATCATATTCATTGCCATCTCTCCATTTTCCTCCTCTAGATGATGTAGTCTGTCGGTAGAAAAAAGAAAAAAGAAAAGAAGCCTTCCATCATACTACTGATGCAATAAGTCCACTGCACAATAGCTCTGTAAATTACGATCTCAGGTTTCTAAATATAATGTAAAGTTCCCTTCAGTGGCTTAACTGTGTTGGCTTCATAAGTGCACTATATACTGGGATATACACCAATACTGGAAGACCTCCAAGGAAGAGTGTTTAACTCTTCCCCTGCCATTGATGGAAATTTACATAATTTGAGACAAAGTTTCCCTGCCATTTATGGAAATTTACGGCTTTCCGTGTTTTCACTGTTATACCATAGGATGCGCTATGACACCTGAAAGAGAACTGATTCTCCTCATCAAAGGGTATGTAAAAAAGAAGCAGAAACAAGCAATATCATGTAAGAACATGAATAAGTAAAATAAATTGATCATCAACATTAAACGGCATATAAATCAAAACTGCCAAATTTTACTGAATGAAATTTCGACCCAGAACGAGGGTCGAAATTTCGACCCTCCTATCTGGATGTAGTATTTGACAAAACGCATTTTTCCTCAAATAGTTTTTTTAATTAAACTTTCAAAACATTCAAGTGTTGATAAAAAAAGAATGCATTAAGATAGAATAAAATGGGTTTATTTTGTTGAAAAGGCTCTGTTCTTTCTTTTGATATATTGCATGTTCACATGTTCATTCAACAAAGTATTCTGGGCACCATGAAAATGTTGTGAAAATGCTGCCGGTGACTGGTGGGGACAATGATGGGGAAAGAGTTAAAAAAGCTGAAATAGTGGGACAGTGGAGTGTAAAACCTGCCTGCCGACGAATATGTAAAAAATGAGGTACAGATTAGAAAATAAATTGAAATTAAGCATTGTTTTCACTGCATGATGAAATTATTTGCATTAATCTGTATTCTTTATACATTTACTTTAGAAGCAAATTTCTATAAAATGTGTTTGTTTTAAAACACAAAATTACATTTATTCTTGTTACACTATAGTACAGGCAAATAGTTTTATTTTCTTATTGTGTAAGTGTAATTTATTCCTGTGATACACTGCAATTAAAAAGTTTGGTGTATATAAGATTTCTATAAAAAATATTTGTAAAAGTTTATGCTAAACTATTTTTAGCATTGATAATAAAAAATCATTATTGAGTACCAATAATAATAATTGATAACCTAGCACCAAATCAGCTTATTAGAATGATTTCTGAAGGATCATGTGACTGAAGACTGAAGCAATGATGCTGAAAATTCACATTTGCCATCACAGGAATTATTTTTTAAAAATGTATTTAAATAGAAAACAGATAGTTTAAATTGTAATGATATTTCACAATCTTACGTTTTTGTTTTGTTTTTTTGTATTTTTAAATCGAATAAATATGCCCTTGGTGGCCATTAGAAACTTAATTAATCCAAACTTAAACCTCACTACGTTTTTAGTTAGATTTATGTAAATTGATCTTGTTTCAAAGATATTTGGATATTTTTACTCAAAATTCTTAAGAAAAAAAAATTGGAGTTTTGTAATTACAATTCACATTGTGCTGAAATGTTATTTTTGTCCCTCACCGATTTGTAAGCAGCTCTATCTGTGTGTTTTTGTCTTTCTCCAGTCGACTGTAGGCCTCTTTGTGTCTCCTGAGCTCCTCCTCCATCATGTTTTCTGCTCTGGTCTCCTGGTCTTTTAGCTGCTCCTCCAATTCGTGAATCCTGTTCAAGCACAGTCCTCAACATTAACATTTATCTTTGGCAGACCTGCAGAGACCCGTTTTGACCTTTTGGCATTCAGTAAATGCAAAACATTTGTGAAGACTATTTTATATAGGAAATAATCTGCTCTTTAAAGAGACAAGTATGCAAATACATATGCATATAACATAGTTCCATTGAAATTAACTTTGTGTGGGTGCACCTTGAGTAGCAATTCACCTGTGGACCAACTGTATGTTTTCCTGTTTCAGCTTGGACTTCACATCCCCGTTCATCAGAATCTCATTTTCCAGCTCTGTCACTTTCTTGTCCAAGTAACTCACCTGTGTAGGAAACAACAATGAATGCAAATCTCACTATTAGTGGCTGCTTCTGAACCAGTCTTGTCTGAATGACTATCAGCACTACCATGAAAAAAGTTTTGCAACAACAGACATAGCAGACATGTAAACTTGTATTGATACCGGTTTTAAATAAATATAAGAAACAGGTGTTTTTCATTATATTAGCCCAGAATATTTTGTTACCTTGTCTTTCTATAGGTCTTAAAAATTATTCTGAAAAATAATTGTGAATATGATTACAGCGTTGCCTAATGGTGACAAGAGCATTTTACAGGATTAGATTTATATTTTCTCCCTTTGTATCAAAGGTACCAACGTGCTTTAGCAGTATTGAGCATTGTAGCCAATCACAGACGTCTGTTAAGACGTCTGTCTTAAAAGAGTCGCTGCAATGAAGATCTGTTTTGTGCATTGTACACTTTAAAAAAGATAATAAAGATAAAAAAGATATATTTCAGTGCAATGTACAGTATATGATATTCTTGATACTGCTCTGTGGCGCTCCGTTACGCATCACCGAAATTATTAAAGAAGGAGGGGCTTCATTCTTAATCTGAAAGTCGAAAACGCGAAACATTTCTTGCACCGTCATATTCAGTTAGAATGAATCATGGAAATGATAGCATATTATAAATTCAAAACAGTTGTCAAATATTAAACGTTTATATTTTACCAGGCATTCTTTCACTGTTAACTAATGTCACGTAGGAACAGTCTTCAGTGAACGGTAATGTGTGCATACTTTAAAATAAAACTTTCATTTACAAATAGTTTAAATTGATTACTTCCCAAACACAATATGACCTTTCTTTTTCTTTATTCCCTAAAATGGAAAATGTATTTAATAAAATACTAAATATTTATGCACATAAACGCAAAAAGTTCTCAAATGTGTTAATTCAAATCAAACCATGGGACATAAAAGTGCACAAAGTTGAAGAAACACCCAGATACAGACAAAATCCAATTTAAGTACCAGCATCATCTAGACCCATTTGACCCCCTGCATTAAGAAGCTTACACATATACGGATGTGATTTCCTGAGCAGAGATCAGCACTAAGCGTGCGTTTAAAAAGACACTCCAAAGACAGTCTGCATTGGTGATGTGGTTTTCACAGGTCTATGATCAGAAAGTAGATGAGTGTGCTGTGAGGAGATTTTACCTTCTCACTAATGTCTAGTTCACAGGAGTCAATGCTGTCATTGAACAAATCCTCTGTGCTGCCGTGACTACTGCTGAGGTTACTGTTGTGGAACAGCTGCCTGTTGACCCACATGCACACAAAACAAAAACAGGAACAATTTAATCATAGAATACTATACTATTGCATCACAATAAGACAAAAGGCAATTATATTTTGATTCATCACACAAAACACCAGTTCATTTTGTGTACCCTCAGCATTCAGATCCCATGCTGACAGCTACATTTTGCAAGAGGAACGTCCCACTTACCTCTCTGCTCAGTTCTATGGATGGATTGGACTACACTGCAGCATCAATTACTTGCAGACTACGCTACCCATGCTGCATCACTGCACCCATCCATTCTATGCATCCACATTCAATGCCTGTGCATCTTTAGGAGCACTGCGGTTATGAGAGAGAGAAGGCACTGGCCAGTAGAGGCATTGTGAGAGCTGGAGCAGTGCCCGATCCAGTCCACCCACCCACACAGAACCAAAAAGCACTTGTCTAAAAGACGCATACACATGCGCAAACATGAACACTATTCTCTTGTCCCACTTGCATTAGGCTCTGAGAGGCGTTAACTTGTGTATACACAAATACATATTCACACTTCTGCAGAGTCAGATCTTGGTTGTCACTTTGTTTTATGTCTGTCATTGTCGTCAAAGCAATGATTTCACACATGAAAATACATTATACAAATTACACACATTGGTCTCTCCCTCTCTAGCTCTGCTTTTTCTCTCTCTCTCTTTCACTCAGGTCAGCTTTGGCAGGCCATTTTCATCTCGTCACTGTGATTTAGAGTAGGAGACTGGTTGCCAAAGGGACAAGAAAAACTGACCCCCATATATATGATCTAGACAGTTCTCTTGTGTTTGATTGTAAGAATCTTATCAAATGTCGCATGGGAGTGTAAATATTATGTATATGTATATATATATATATATATATATATATATATATATATATATATACACACACACACACACACACACACACACACACACAGTACTGTGCAAAAGTCTTAGGCACACTAGTATTTTCGCCTCAAAGAAATGGTTTTAAGCCAGTTATTTATATATTTTGTTGTAGTGTCTCAGTAGGAAATATCAGTTTACATTTTTGTGCCATTAATTGTAATAATCCAGTAAAATTTTTGAATGCACAAGGATTCTGACAACAGCCAATGCTCCACACGGAGGTCGGATCTCACCATCATCGAGTGCATCTGAAATTATATGAAGAAACAGAAAAAACAGAGACTAAGACCAGAAGAACTGCGGCAACGTCTCGAAGGTAGTGCCTGCCTGCCTGCAAAGCTACAGTACTGTGAAAAAGTTTAAGGCACTTGTGTAAAAATGCTGTAAATGAGAATGTTTTCAAAAATAATGTCATAATCATAAATAGATTTTATTTATCAATTCACTTTTATTAACTGTTATTAACTTTTAACAGTTAACTAAATCAAATCAATAGGTGTTTAGTACCCTTTACGTTTAAAACAGCTTTTGTCCAGGTATTGCACATAGTTTTTAGTTTTGCAGGTTTTTTCAAGCGTCTTTGGAAACGTTGCCGCAGTTCTTCTGGTCTTAGTCATGTTTTTTCTGTTTCTTCATATAATTTCAGATGCACTCGATGATGGTGAGATCCGACCTCCGTGTGGAGCATTGGCTGTTGTAAAAATCCAGTGAAATTTTTGAATGCACAAGGATTCTGACAAGTAATGGCACAATTAATGTCTGGAAATGTAAACTGATATTTCCTACTGAGACACTACAACAAAATATATAAATAACTGGCTTAAAACCATTTCTTTGAGGCGAAAATACTAGTGTGCCTAAGACTTCTGCACAGTACTGTATATATACACAAACAAAAGTTTTAAAAATAAAAAATATCTATCTCAATTAATGCATAGATTTTCAGTCAAAAACTTGTGTGTGTGTGTGTGTGTGTGTGTGTGTGTGTGTGTGTGTGTGTGTGTGTGAATATACACACACACACACGCGCACACACACACACACACACACAATAATAAACTATTGCTTAATATAACCTTGAATCTGTCACAACATGTTCTTAGCCTGGAACCTCATTGAAAACCTTTTTAATATATTAAAAAAATATATAAATAAATAGAGTTTAAAAATAAGATTAGGAAACATTTTAAATAACGTTATATGATTCAATTCAAATTCGCTGAACTTGTTATGCTGATAATATCATTTATTTGAACAGATTTTAAAAAAAAAGATTATGAAACAATCATTTGCAACATGATTAGACTTAGGAGAGACAATTATTTTTGCTAACATGTGTAATTTTACAAACATAAACAGGAAGCAATTGGTGCTCTAATTATCAAAAATAACAGATTTCACTCTCTATTTCTTTGTGTTGATATGAGGAACAAATTTCTGATTTGGTGTGACTTTACTGAGGGGTTGTTGGGTTATTAGACCAAAAATCTTTGCAGATACTGGTCTGGAGCACATATAAATGCAATGCTCAACGGCTCTGTGTTTTTTCCTCTATTGTGTAATCTTCAGTTTACTTAACTTTGGAGTCTACAATTTCGCTAAAATAATTAGATTAGATTTGACATGTTCATATACTCATCTCCTCTTCCCAAATTGTCTTCACCTCGTGATTAATATTGATGATATGACTCCACAAATTTATATTATATTGATATTCACTTATTAAACCACAGATGGTGATCACAGTCATAGCAGTGAGGGAGATGGAAACACGATAATGATTAACAGCACCATAGACTACACAAACAAACACTGATCAGAGTGATATGGAGTGACCTACCTTCCAAATGCAGTGCTGGAGATCTTTCTGTTCGGGCTGGAAAAAGAACAAAAAAAACATAGACATAGATTAATCATATAGTATAAGTCTCTGTTTGATATTGATGAAAACTTTTTTTCCTTTTTTTAACAACCGTTTAGTAATACACCATACATGTACTGTACATGAGGGTTGCCTTGCAATTTTTTTTATATTAACATAATTGAATGGTTGACCTTGACATATGCAGCCAATTCTGCAACTGTGTAAATATTAAGAAAATCATTGTTAAAAATGTACTTCTTCCCAAATGATGTTACTTTCTTTTAAAATCAATTAAACATTACATTCTTTTTAATAAAATAATTAAATATAGATTTCTACAACAAATAATTGAATAGTAATTCAACCCATTGTATAGTCCATTTTGCAAGATGTAAAAAACACTGGTCCAGAAACACTTCTTGTTTCAGTTTGTATTTTTTCTTTATTTCACATGTAAAGAAAACATCTTAAAGATGTTTGTTTAACTTTTTGATTCAGTTTTATATGTTGTGTTGGTTGTATTTTATCCCAGCTTTTATATAGTGTTAAAAAACTGAAACAGGAAGTGCTTCTGGACCAGTATTGTTTACATCTCGCAAAATGGTCAATATAATTTCATTTATAGGATACAGTTAAGATGGTCAATCTGATGTGGGACTGATCAAAATACAGATATGCTAGTTAATAGATCTCAATACAAAAACGTGGTATTTGTGCACTTTTTAAACAATAATGGGGCACTAAATTGCACCCGATCAGTGGAAAGTGTCATAGGCTTTATTCATTTTTTGGACATTGCACTTAACCCAGGCTCACTCACTGCGTGGGCCTTGACAAAAGTTCATATTCAGATTCAGATCCAACCTTACCTAATGCTCACAAAAATTCTTTACATTGAGATTTCAAAGAATTAGAGATTTATATGGTAAAGCACATACTACAATTCATTAACAAAACTCTCTCCTGTTGTTCATACACGCACACATAGATTTATTGCCAAAAGCTTTTTTCCAGCAGTGACAGAATGAGGTGTGAAGTGAACTAATGCATTTCTTGAAGCATTCTCCTGACTAAGCATTTAGCTTTCATTCCTCCTCTCTATGCCTCTACCCATCCTGTCTTTTTCTCCCTCTTCCCCTTCTATCTGATGCCCTCTTCCCAAAACAACATGAACAACATGTTCCATCTGATCTAATTTCATCTTTTATTTTGAAAGGCTAAGATATAGTGGCTAATTACAAGCCTCCTCAAAAGAGAAAAAAATGTTAAAGTAAACTCACTGGCAATCTTTGAAACCAGCAGTGATGAAGAAAAGAAGAGAAGATCTGGTTGTACCTCCGGATTCTCAACAAATCATCAGTATTCAAAGCCTGAGAAGGGCTTTCCTGTTTGTTCATGTGTGGATGTGGATGTTGATGTGAGTAAGAAAGAAGAGGAGGCACCGAGAGATGGCAAAATAAGAATGCGTAGAGACAGAATAAAGTGTGGATGTGTGCAGGTGCTAATAAAGCTGTAATGGGCACTAAAGTGGTGGGCTGGATGATGTGTGGAAAAGAGAGCGAATCATTAGTGGTGCAGAGAGACTGCAGTAAGATATCAGAGCCTTCATATATACTCACATTAACTCCTAGAGGAAAACCCTGCTTTTATCACCTTGTCGCTTTAATATTGTCTATTGTGGCCCCAGGAAGAGAACGAAAAACAAATAACTTCTAATCCTCCTAGAGAGCCTCTAATGTGTATTCCAGGCCACTAAAAGCTTATTTCCCAGATGTGAGGGGTCATTTCTTTTACATTACTGAAGAGAAACTAGACAAGTCCACAACCACTAAACTTTAGTTTCAAAGAGCTAACTCTAATCCCAAGTCTTCCTTAGGATGAGTGTACAACCAGTGTATGACAACCCCCTCTGGATGAAAAAGTATTTCATATCTTTCATAACAAATGTAGTCAATGTTATACCTGTTGGTTTTGAGGTTTTTCAGCCTATTCTCCAGGTCATTGAGCAGACTGACCCTCTTACAGCACTGAGAGCAGAACACATCCATCTGGTCACCAGCGCGGCGCATCTTCCGAGGAGTCTGACCAGCACTGGATGGAATGAGAGTGAAGGCCAAAATAAGAACATAAGTGCAATGTTCTCCCCAATAGAATCATCATGTCCATCCAAACATCCCTCAATAGTTTTTGAGTCAAGTAAATTTCTAAAAAACTCATTTTTTAGAAAAAAAGTCTCATTCACTAAAAATTTTGTGGATTATTTCATATTTGTACGCACAGCAGAACTTCTCGGCCTATAAATAAAATAAAATAAAAATAAAATAAAATCTCGGCCTAATTCATAACACGTTTACACACACATGAATTTGTTCTTAACATTGTTCTGGGGTCTCATTTATAACCGTTGCGTATGCACAAAAAAGGCCTTGACGGGATACATTTTTTAAAGACAGAGCAGTTTGGCGACACCGATGGTGAGCTGAGGTACTGACAGATAAAGGAAAACCACTTTAAATCTTCATTATGAGTCCTAATCAGTGCATGTTCACAATAACAGTTTAAATAAATAAATAAAAGGAACTGTTTTACATTTGATATACACTTTTAGATTAAATACGCCATTCCCATTAATGGAGTTATAAGTCTGAATATTTTTGGGCTTACACCATTTTTAGCTTTAGGGCGCACGTACACTTTTAGCAAGTATCCTATGCACAGTTTTATAAATGAGATGATGTTAGTGCATTCGGAGTAGCCTATTGTAAATGAGTGGCCTCATGCACGAGGTTAGTCATTTGCATAAAACACGCCCAAACCATATCCATGTAAGGGCTTTTCACACACGCTTTGCTTACAGCCTTTCGTCACTGTCGTCAAACTTGCCGTCGTTTACAAACGCGCTCTCACCAGATCCTCGAGCAATGCCAAGTGTGCAATTCTCACAATAAACACCTTTTATACAGACCTCTCATTAGCCAGCTGTACATGTATATCTGTGTTATTCAGAGAAACCTTGCAGCTGAAGCTATAACGCAGCTTTTCTTACTCTAACTGTATATGATGGAATGTAGCCTATTTGAGATTCAATTGTATTATTTAATAATTTTATTTATGGATTATACAATACAATTAATGCAACACGAAATATAACTTCTTAACATGATTATAAGGCTGTATAGAGTAATTGCTTTTTGCATACGTGCGTTTTCAGTTGTTCCAATATTTTTTGTAAAATTTAGAATCAATTTTATTACGAAATTTTTGGTAAATCGTGATTTGTTCTCAAACAATTTTGTACGCACATTTTAGCACAAATATTTGCGTACGCATCATTAGTTAATGAGACCCATTGTTCTTATTACATTTTTTTCTTTGGAACTTCCAAAGACATTTTAATTTTGGGTTTGGGTTATTTGCAATCAGATTAGTGCATATTAGATGACAGAACATGCATCTTAAAAATCAGCAGATTCTCTTTTCTTTGATATTACCAACATTTCATTTAATATATTCTACGAACAAACATCTACTTCCTTATATGTTAAACAGTAGACATATAATGGCAAAACAGACAGGAAAATGTTTCCCCTTTTATTATTAAAATTAAAATAAAAGGAAGTCAATTTGGTTAACAAAACAATATTCTTTCTTCTCTACTAGCATCATAGTGCTGTTTGAGTGAGGAAGTTTCCCACAGTCAGACCGTTCTATCCACTAGTACAGTTACTGAAAGAAATCCTGTGTAATGAAGGCTGATATCTGGATTTCTTACCTAATTATACTTTCATTTTAAAGTTAATCCCTCTGAAAACAGACCTAGGGGCAGTCAGAGAGAGTAAAACACACACTTACCTAGAGGAAACAGAGGAGCCCAGATCTGAGCATCCATTAATGCGGATCTCATCGTCTGGACAGGGGTTGCTAGGAGTGTATTCTCCATCCTCTCCTTCTCCATAGTCCTCAAACTGCTCCTCATTTATTGAGGCAGATGAATGTGTAGACTGATCAGAAGTCTCGGAGAGATTACACATCTGACTAAACCTGCAGCAATGAGAGATTTTTTTTTTTTTTGTGCACTTTAGGCTTTGTCTGTAGATTTTTGTTCCTCCACTTAAAGTAATTATTATTCTGTTCACACGTTCCTTTACAAATCAATAAATTCAGCCTTATGTATATTGAGAAAACGATAATAAAAATAAATGAAAATAAAAGCACTCACTTTTCTCCTGGGAGGCAAAGCCCAATCCCTTCCGCTTTTTCTCTAGTTCTCCCTCCATCTGATATCACCGATGACGGAGCGCTGTCTACTGCATTGTCTATGTCTGACTCTCTCTCCACCCCTCTGCCTTCCTCACCCTCCTCATCCTCAAGCATTGGGCCATCTAGGCACTCCTGGATGGACATTGATGACTGTAGCCTGGCCTGTCCTGACTGTTCTGTCAAAAGCAAAAGAGACTTTAAAAAACTGTTAGAATAGTCACGGCACACCATAGGGTTACATAAGAACAGAAACAATTCTAAAACTCATCGATGTCTCTCAGAGTCAGAGATAAAATCTCGGTTACACTTAATTTCCAAAGTCCTCTATAGACATTTTACTAACTAAAAGAATCTTAATAGAGTAGACTATTAGATTAGGGTTAGTGTTAGTAGAATAAGTTGACTTGCATTGTTACTTATAATCAGTAGGATGTTTGTTGGGGAACCACTGGGTCCACAAAGTGGGTGGCCATTTTGGTGGGCAGGCAGTGTTAGCAGATAATGACTCTAATGACTGGTAGTTGACATGCAAAGTTACTTATGGTTAGTAGAATGTTTGTAGGACTATCGAAATAAAGTGTTATCCAAAAAATTCTGTGAGTGATAACTGCATTTATCTAACCACAAAATAATTTTGGTGTCTCTGCAGAGAACGTGGATACCAACAGTTTATCGGAATGGTGCAGCTATATATTACTAATATTTGTTACTGGAGGCATACTGTGTTTGAGTAACAACAGCAAAAATATTTTTAAAATCAAGTGTTAAATATGTGCAAAATTCTTCACAATGTACCTAATGTTCATGTTAGTTTAAAAAAAAAATATTTACACCATATAAACGTATTAACTTGAGGTTTAAAAAAGGGGTAAACATCTTAATTATTCTCCAAAAGTTTTTCTTTTACATACAGTATGTGGTTCAAAGTAAAAAACAACAACAAATAATATATATATATATATATATATATATATATATATATATATATTACAAATCATGAATTATTAATTTGAGAAAATATAATTTATTTATAAATAGGTTTTTGTATATGACGTTTTACTACCTAAATTAACCCTAACAGTTCAATCTATCAGATATTTTAAGAGACTTGCTGCACAGTCATGTTTTATTTTATTATTGGATTCAATGACTAATTCGATTTAGTTACGTTTTTATCAGAAATAATATTAATTGTTTGTATATTAAAAACTTTGAAAGGAATAACATAGCAGGCCACGATAGGACCACAAAAAGAAAACAACAGTTTCATCACAGCTACTAGCTAAAATTTTGTAGACACCCATGTTACCTCTTTGCATTCTGCTTGGCATTTACAGAAGAATGGACTGAACTGGGAAAGCATAAAGCCTTTTCCTCCCAATTTTTAATCAATCAAACACTGCCTCTGTGGTTTACAAAACTGGCTCTACAACTAACAGTCACTTTTGTAAGTTAATCACACAGCAGGTGGGTGTGAATGTGTGAGAAAAAAAAGTGCTTTTTAGTATTCTGCTGTGCTGAACATGAGGGGGAAGGGATACAAAATGCCTGTGTGTGTGTGTGGTCAGGGTGCTTGATCAGCAAGTGGTCCTACAGACACAGACACACACACACAAAGTATTTTTTATTTCACACTCTCTCACATTTCATTGCAAAGGACAAAATCAAATTTGGTCACAAAACTGAGGTAAGTATGTGCTCTTATATTTGTGAAGATCTCATCCTCCACAATATGATCATTGACTGTCTCAGCAGGTTATGTTTACCCATATTTGAGCACCTGATTATAAATGCACACAACATGCCGCAGCGTGAAACATGACATTCAAAGCCCCGAAGGAGGCTCTTACATAAAGTATAGCAACATCCCTTCGTAAAGCTAGAAAGTGAACTGTCTAAAACTCTGAAAGCATTAATATGCATTTGTGAAAAATGCACTAAACGTGTGTTTGCCTGGCAAAAGCTGTTAAGTTCACATTTCACAGTGCAATGCCCCCTTAGGATAGCATTACATAATGGTCTCTAATAAAAGAATATTAACATTCATAATAAAAAAGTGGGTGTATTTTTCAGATGTTCAGAAAACTTTTCAGTTTTATGCATAATGTATTCCAGTACAAGGTACAGCACTGGACAATATGTAAATGACAATATGCCACATGAAACTGGAAAGGTCTGAAATGCTGTCTGAAAAAATTGTCTTTATGAACTTCTGAAGCCTGACATGACTTCAAACAATAAACAATTGTATGACGTTACGTAGATTTATGCTAAACTTTCTGCTGTTTCTTTGTTCAACTGAAACCTATTGGTAAACAGATCACGAGGCCACTTCAAATAACCATGATAGGATGAAAACAATAAACATACGTATGTATGATCAGGATTATCTCTTTTAAAAAAGGAAAAGTAAATAAGTGCCTGATGCAACCATGCATGTCGGAGTGCTTCCCATGAGAATGTTGGGTCCGATGTCAGGAGGATCTCTTGATAAAAATCTGTTTATTGCAGGGGTCAATGATGAGTTTGACCTTTTTTTTCTGCTGAAGTTGATAATAATAATAATAAAAAGACAAGACACTATTTTGGAGTTGGGGGGGGGGGGGCGGGGTATATTACTCCTTTCTTATGTTTTTTTTCTTTTCTTAGGAAATCAGGATAGTTGCACCAAACTGACATTTGATTAAATATACAGTGGGTACGGAATGTATTCAGACCCCCTTACATTTTTCACTCTTTGTTATTTTGCAGTCATTTGCTAAAATCATATAAGTTAGTTTTTCCCCCACATTATTGTACACACAGCATCCCATATTGACAGAAAAACACAGAGTTGTTGACATTTTGTGTCAACAATTGTTAACATGCAGTCGGGAGATGGGAGAAAGTTGTAGCAAGTCAACCATCACTGCAGCAATCCACCAGTCGGGGCTTTATGGCAGAGTGGCCCGACGGAAGCCTCTCCTCAGTGACAATACACATGAAAGCCTGCATGGAGTTTGCTAAAAAAAACACCTGAAGGACTCCAAGATGGTGATAAATAAAATCCTCTGGTCTGATGAGACCAAGATAGTTACTAGTTACAAGATGGTAACTATTTGGCCTTAATTCTAAGCAGGGATGGAAATTAGAACACGCCACCAGCCAAATGCGGGTTATTTTTTGTTGTGGCGGGTAAACTCACTTCGCCTACCAGCCACCGTGGCGGTTAAATAAAAACAGCATACTGTTTCACCCAGACGGCGGACACTTTTAGAGGAGGCACACCTTCAACACCCGTGCGCTTCTTCTGTCGAGGCTCGATGAGGGAAGAAAAAGTGGGAGCGCGAGAGGCGGTTTGCCTCTCGGTTTGCAAAGGGAGAGCTAGCCGCGCATGCGTGGTGTATTTTAGGGCGGGGTAGCTCTCGTGTAGCAAAGAGCTAGCCGTGCGAACATCAACCCGCGCGCTTCTTCCGTCGAGGCTTGAGCGCGAAAGGGTGGGGGAGCTAGCCGCGAGTGCATGATGTAAATATGACAGAACCATGTTGCTCCTAGAGTCTCTAATCACTAAAAATCCCCAAATGCTCCACGTGAAACTGCGGTCTTCTGACCTTTTACTATCTTGTCAATTTATTTTGATTAATATGCGCAAGGGAGAGAGAGCAAGACAGCGCTCGGGTTTTTTGAAGACGTGAGAGTGCCCGGCCGCTCTCTCTCTCTCTCGTTTGCGGCCTGTCAAGGCAAGCGCACCAGTCATTCTTTTTTACATCACTCATCGACCAAAAAAGGCTTTGGCGATGCCAAAAAACGGCTGATCTGACGGGTTTTATCCGAAACTAAAAAAGCCATTGTTTACCCAAGAATGTCGCCAGCCACAGTGGCCGGTGGACAAAAAAGTTAATTTCCATCCCTGATTCTAAGCGGTATGTGTGGAGAAAACCAGGCACTGCTCATCATCTGTCCAATACAGTCTCAACAGTGAAGCATGGAGGTGGCAGCATCATGCTGTGGGGGTGTTTTTCAGCTGCAGGGACAGGACGACTGGTTGCAATCGAGGGAAAGATGAATGCGGCAAAGTACAGGGATATCCACGAAAACCTTTTCCCGAGTGCTCTGGACCTCAGACTGGGCCGAAGGTTCACCTTCCAACAAAACAATGACCCTAAGCACACCGCTAAAATAATGAAGGAGTGGCTTCACAACAACTCCGTGGCTGTTCTTGAATGGCCCAGCCAGAGCCCTGTATTAAAACCCAATTGAGCATCTCTGGAGAGACCTGAAAATGGCTGTCCACCAACGTTTACCATCCAACTTGACAGAACTGGAGAGGATCTGCAAGGAGGAATGGCAGAGGATGCCCAAATCCAGATGGGAAAAACTTTCCCCAAAAGACTCATGGCTGTATTAAATCAAAAGGGTGCTTCTACTAAATACTGATAAAAGGGTCTGAATACCATGTGATATTTCAGTTTTTCTTTTTTAATAAATGTCCAAAAATGTCAACAGTTCTGTGTTTTTCTGTCAATATGGGGTGGTGTGTGAACAATAATGAGGGAAAAAAATGAACTTAAATGATTTTAGCAAATGGCTGCAATATAACAAAGAGTGAACAATTTAAGGGAGTCTGAATACTTTCCGTACCCACTGTATATGAAGAGTTCAGATGCAAAAGCCTCTAAATGCCATTTGAAATTTTCTTCTTTAATTATGATTTTGATCAAACTTGTATATTTAAGTTCAGTAATTTCACTTAAATAACAATTAATAGGTAATTATCATTGCCATTTAAGTGAAATCACTGAACTTACATATACAAGCTTGATAAAAATTATCATTCTAGAAGAAAATTTCAAATGGCACTTAGAGGCTTTTGCATCTGAACTCTTCATATATATATATGAAGAGTTCAGATGCAAAAGCCTCTAAATGCCATTTGAAATTTTCTTCTTTAATGATGATTTTTATCAAACTTGTATATTTATGTTCAGTAATTTCACTTAAATAACAATTAATAGGTAATTATCATTGCCATTTAAGTGAAATTACTGAACTTAAATTTACAAGTTTGATAAAAATCATCATTAAAGAAGAAAATTTCAAATGGCATTTAGAGGCTTTTGCATCTGAACTCTTCATATATATATATATATATATGAGTATGGAGAAGGGGTGGTGGGGGGATGCTGCAAACTATCAATGGATCGAGGTAAGACTGCTGAATCTATACCGGTATGAACCCTCTTATTATTGATTGCTGAGTGCTGTCCACTCGTGTTAATTATCTGAATGTGCTCCTCACGAACTTAGGTAATAAAACTTCATAAAAGAAAAAACATAAGAAAAGAGTAAAAAATATAATATATATTGTTTGCCATAATAATTTATTATTATTTATTAGGGGAAAAAACAGCTTCACTGCTTATGAAGCTCCTGAAAGTAAAACCATAAAACAGACATGACCTGTTTTCAAAGTCAATAATACCTTGAAATATCACAATTTTATTTATTTTTTGACAAAGCAAGATTATTTCAGGTTATAAATAAATAAAAGTTTCCCACAGTCCACTTAGATGCATTATGAAGACACAAACTTATCACCCAGCATCCAAAATATAATACTTTAATGGGTTTCAAGGCCCATGGGCAGCTGTCTCATTAGTACAGTTAGCTAAAATAAATGTGGCTTGCTGCACATGTACAGTAAGTATAGGGGCTATTTTAGACAGAAAGCAAGCGGTGCCCCATTTATAAAATGACTTAACCAGCGGAAGTGAACAGGAAAAATAAACTTGTAACGTGCAGATTCAAACACAATACTAGGATGAAATACGAGTAGGAAGAGTAAGCTTATATGACAAACCTCTCCACCTGCCTCTTACATTCTTGGAGAAGTCTCGATCCATTTTGTGAATCATTGATCCCAAAACAACAAACTGGTTTAGTCAGGTAATTACATAAACTCAAGCAATATAACCAAGGAGAAATTATAAAACATTAACCTTTCCCAGGACGGAATGGGTACAACTAAAGGCAACTACAGAATCAATGGTATACATCAGGGACAGGGTCTCCTAGACCCCTTTTGGAGTGTGACGTCTCATGTTCGCCATTGAACTGAAGAGCCCCAAGGCCCTGTTCTCATTTCCATCTTATTAACAAGTTATAATAATAAGCTCTATTTAATTGTTCACTGTCAAGAGAATTTAGCAATCCTCAGCTTACCAGGCTGCTTTACTCACTAAAGGCACATTTGTGAATCAAAGCAAGTCAAATGTGCTACAGCATATGCATACACTTGGCTAAGATCATTAGTCTACATGGTCACCATATCTCAAGAACTTATGAGGTTTTGTGTCAAAAGTTTAATTACACAAATGCACTGTAAAAAATACTGTTGCAATCATAACTTAATTTAGTTTTAGAATAACTTTCCTGGATTGAACTCAAATATCAAAATTGTCTGTTGAAGTTGAGGAACGAAGTAGTTAAACTTACAAAACTTTTTAATTCAATTTTTTTTATAATTTTTTTGGTATAAATAGAAATAAATGAATAGGCTTTATAATGGGTTGTTTAATGGCAGGGTTCTGGTAGCCAAGGAATTAAGGTATGTTCCTATTTAGAAAATAAATCTACTATGACAAATATTCACCAGAGTAAAATTGAAATTCTAAATTGATTCTAGAAGCAGAAACTCTGAATGTTTTCCATCAAACCGAAATAATATATATAAATAGTAAAAAATAGTTATTAAATAGTAAAAATACATGTACAAAACATGATTGTTCTATTAGGACAAAAACAGGCTCAGGTGTTTTTGGCACATAATGGGAGGAGAGGTTGCTATGGCTGAGGGATTTCTATAGAATGTTCTAATTTGTCAGCTGTAAGCACTTATCTAGTCAGAGGCCAAAAGGACAGGTCCTTGAGCACCAGTTGAGGTCTATGTGTGCAGATGCCTTAATATAGAGTCTAATAATATTGCTGCATCTTGACCAAATGGCTCTTCTCATGGTATTTTATATAGCCAACTAAAAATATGGAACTAGCTCAGTTTCTGAACTAAAGAAGTGTATTTTCCATTTTATAATGATTATACAGTCAGTGTAATGCATCACTGATTCACATTTCTCACTCGTCTGAGGAGTCAGTTTTCCCTCCTACATACACCCAAGAAAAAACAAAAAGATCTGTCAAGGCCGAGCTGATGCACAGGAACTAATGAGTCACTATACTGAGATGCACTGCAGTTTTTGCAATCCAAAGAAATACACAACATGCCCAAACCAGGGTATTGCCATCAAACACTCCCTGCCAAGACCAGTTTTCTTCACAAAATCATCTGAATAATGAATCATACACCTACTGTTACTTTCTGTGTAATGAAATAGGGGTATGGGGGGTGGGAATGAATTTTAACATTAATTAATATTTAGCGAAAGAGTTAATTTTTGTAGCTGACTAGCGACTAACAAGCCGTGGACACTGAATGACTTGCCTGGGGTACCTAATGTAATGATACGTGGGATAGCTATTGTTTATACGCTGTTTCAAAGTACGTAATTTTTTTATCATGAAATTCAAACATATATATATATATATATATATATACACACACACACACATATATATATATATATATATATATATATATATATACACATACATACATAATTTTCATTTGTTTGAATTTCATGATAAAATTGACATAATTTGAAAAATGACAGCAGGGCACATTCGGTATGCTATGGTTTGAATATTGTTACACCACTATATTATATATTATACCACTATATTTATGGATTGCACCTGGCTGCAGTACAGGGTTTTTTTTTTTTAACCAATATCCAGTCAACAAATATATAGCCAATAGTGTCTTTGTTTATAGAGAGATTGCATTACCAGACCACATCACTCTGCTGTGCAGCTTGTAAAGTACATCGGAACCCACACTGTGGTAAAGCAGTAACTCAAGCCAAGGGGTTTTGAGTGAGAGATAAGCCAGAAAAGCTAACATTTCTCAAGTAAGCTTCTCAGAATGTCACACAAATAAAATAAATGTATGTGTTAAATATCATATTTACAAATGAATAACAGTCAATGGAGAAAAAAAAAATTCTGACAGCTTTACAGAGGTTTTTATGAAGGCTGGTGTGTGAGTATTTTTATATAATACATTAAGAGTGTGAAACACAGGTGAGCAATTAAATACTGTACTGGTCCTCGTGTCTATATTTAGCAGACTCAAACAAACTTATTGCAAAGAGAGAGAAAAAGAGTGACTGTGCAGGGGGCAAAGACAGGTGACATAACAAATGTCAGCAAGATGATAGATAGGAACAGCAGTGGTGCAACACTAGCTGAAACACATTAACACACACTTCCATTAACAGTTTATTTTTAAAATCCTTTTCAACCGTTTTTTTTTTTTTTTAAATGCAGTATGATAAAGTTGTTATCCAAAATCAGTGTAATGGTGATCTTTCTCGAAAAATTTGCCTAACAGCTGTCTGCAGGTTTAAACATCCTCTTATTTCAACTAAATAAACCAGACAAATACAATTCTAAAAAAGAAAAAATGCTATGTTTGTAGGTTTCAGTTAAGCAACTGACACCCATATTCAATGACACTTGAATCATACAACACTAAAGCATTAACCCAGAACACATTTAATGTCTAGCTACATGATGAGGTGCATTCCAACCCATGTGTTCCATTAGCATGATTACTGTCAATTATATGATTAAGATTTTTTTTAACCATAGACAAGATTGAGAAATTACAATGAGTATAGTATACAAAATTCACAATGGTCTAACTTTTACCAGGTTTTATGGAATACGTAAATTATTGAATATGCTAATGGTTTCTTCTAATAAACACGCTCTTCCTCCTTTGTTTTGTGTCGTTTGAAGTGACAAGGTCACAACTAACTGTGAAACAATTTAACCTACATATTAATTATATCTGCAAGCCTACTAAAAATGACTTTTAGGTTTATGAACACACAAGCTGCCAGCTGCCCTCAATTAACAATTAATCTCATTATCAACAATGAGAGAAAGACAACAGAGAACTGTTTGGAGACCAACAAAAGACAGTCTAGCCATAATATTAGTGTGGAAAAAATGAGGTGCTAACAAGTGCTAAATACAATAAAAAGAGCTAATTTTACCCTGTCTCACAGTTGAGGAACCATGATCGTCTCCACTCCTCACAGTCCACTGTTGTCATCCAACTCAAATCCAACAGGTGAGGCCTCATCCACTGGTAAACTTTAGTATCAAAATCTGTAATCCACTGCCAAGGACAAGAGAGAGAGAATCCGTATGCTGACTGATGTTTTCATCTGCTCACTTCTTGAATGAATCGAATAGTTTCTGAAACTTGTGAAAACACACCACACAATTCAGGCTTGCTTGACCACACACCCTCCCTCTGCACACTCACAGAAGCTCTGACAGCAGTTGTGTGTTTCCAGCCACTCCTACTCTCCCCTTCTCAAGCTCTATGGCTGTTGCCAGGCAACCGGGTTTCAGGGGAGGTCCTGTGGGTGGAGCTGGAAAAAGCTGCACACTGGCTCCTGTATCAAGCATTTGCATATGCAGGTACTCTAACCACTGTGACCACTTTCGTCTGGAAAGTTTAGAGGCTTAGGGACTTGGGGGGAAAAAGTGGATTGTTTTCAGATTTAAGTTTTAAGTTTTAAAATTAAAAAAACATAAATAAATAAATACATAAAATGAAACTTTTTTTTACATTTAAACTATTTGTAACACCAAAAAACAAGGGGAAGTTGGAGGAGATTATATTAATTGCAACACACTGCACACAAAGGCACTTTACCTCACAATTTCACTTCCTTCTTTGCAAGAGTTTGTTTGAGCATGATTCATTGTGAAACTGGATTTGTGTGTGTGGTTATTTTGCACTATTGCAGACTTGGAAAAAAAAAAACCTTTTCATATTTGCAACAGACTCCCATAGGTGAAACCTGCTTAAACTACTTTTACATCTGTTTTGAAATCTAATCAAGAAAATATATATATATATATATATATATATATATATATATGTGCAAAAGCATTAAATGCCAATATGTTTCCTCGAACTGTCCTTCTGTTCTCTTACGAGAGGTTCTCTCATATTGCGTAAGCTAGCTTACGCAACATGAAAGATGAATCTTTTCTGAGATACTGAAGCCAAAAAATTATCCTTAATTTTGTATCCATTGTCATGAATGCAGTGCAGCAGCTGCCAAACCTAGAGCAGGCTATCTAGTGAGCTTATAGGCTGCTCTGCGGCAACTGCAGGAGCCTATCAGTAAACCTGGCATGATGTCACGCCCAATGAGAGGCGCCCGCGCCCTCATGGCGTCAGAGCACCCCAGAATACGTGTGGCTTTGGTGTATATAAGCGAGGTTCAGATGCTGCTTCCCTGATTTTCATCTCTTCAGTGAGCTCTTCGCATTGCTGGACTACAAGAAGCCACGTTGCCATCTGAGGGGCACCTTGCGAGCTTAGGACAGTGCCTGAAGAAGCCAGCCGTCTTCGCCACCTTCAGCCATCTGTGCGAGCTACGCCATCCGGCGACGTATCCTTTTTAAAAGAGCATGTTCACAGCGCGGACATTCCCAAAAGAGCAGCGAGTCTTTTTAAAGATGCCTCGCACTTCCTGTGGCTCGTGCAGAGCCCTGCTCAGCGCAGGAGACCAGGGCTGGGCAATATGGCCAAAAGAAATTATCACGATAATTTTTTTATATCAGTCAATATCGACAATTATCACGATAAATGTCAAATCTTTATTTCTTTCAAGTTTAAAGGCAGATTTTTGCTCGTAAGTGAAAGTTGTATAAACCAGAGCGTTAACTGTGGTTTTAAACCAGGACTGGCCCAGCCACCCGCTTTACGCCTTCCCACCTGTCTCACTGTTACCATAGGTAATACCAAGGGCTTCAGCCCCGAATGTTTTGAGTCAAGCCCTGAATGTAATGACTGTCACTGAGCAAATATGAAACTGGACAATAGCCTATGTAAACACCCTAAATCATAAGTTGCTTTATTTCATTGCGCTTTTGGTTTGTATATACTGCATACAGCCTGTAAAAATAGACCTTAAAAATAATCTAGCCTATAGAATAAATTTATTTGCTGTCAGTAGCCTATGGGCTGCTCCGTTTCTTCCTCTCTGTTGAATATGCAGCAGCAGGAGGAGGGAGAGGAGTTAGCACAGTCAACCGCAAGAGTGCGAGTTAACCAGACGTCCCGAAAAATTTGGACGTCCCGAAATCTAAGCTGTTGCCCCGAATCCCGAAACAGGCTTTAATTGTCCTGAAAAATGTACTATAGCAAAATCTTAATATAAAACATTAAAAAGTTGAGTCGGAAGTTGGAAGTTGAGTCGTCCTGCAGCCAGCCCCCCCCAAGTTGCAGCAGCCGCGAGTACAGTGATGTGCAGGCAGCCAGTCTAAACTTTACACAGGGCGAATTTGACGCACCATTCACATCTGGTGTAATGGTGCATTCACACCGGATGCGAATAGCGCATCAGGCGCGAGTGATTTCACTGTTATGTCAATGCAAAGACGGGTTACGCCCGTAAAAAATTCCAGCGGCGCCAATGGGCACGGCGGTATTTCCGGTGAAGGATTAAGGATGCTCGATAACTTCCGCCGATCGTAGAGTCCAATGCAATACCGAGAATTTATATTGAATTTTATACTCCATGGTTATAATAAAGAAACGTTAGTCACAAAAACAGATAAAACAGACACCCCTCGTTGTGTTTATGCTTCTTTTTAAAATTATATTAAATAAACATAACTATATATAAAATTACATCTAAACGTATGTACGTTTCGTTTCAAAGACGGGAGGACAGTAAATTTTGAAGACTCTGCCATAATCCCTGTTTTCCTCGGTTCTCCTCCGCTTATCTCTACAACCGGAAATGGACGAGCATCCTTGCGTCAAATGCGGAACTTATGCGTGCATATAGCCCATAAGGCATAGAGCGAATAGACAGTAGACGCGAATACGCCTCATTCGCGCATCAAGTTCGCGCGAATTGAGCGTCTGGCATGTTAAGCGCAAATGATTTAGTTAGTGGTATTTGTGCATTCACGCGTTTGACGCAAATTCACGCCTGCCAACCGAGTTGAAAAATCTGAACTTTGGAGTCAATTCGCACCGCGTTAACCAATCAGGCGGCGATGATCCCCACGCCGCTGTTCTGCTCTCCAGAGCAAATACAGAGCGGTGACTCTTTCGATGAATGGTCGATCAACATAAAAAAGATGGCCGCCAAAGGGTTTTGATTCCGACGCGCGTGACGCACGTAAATTTCGCTTCAAACTTCTGTTTTTATGCACGTCAGTTACGAAACTGACGCGTGAATTAACACAAAGTGGTCAAGCGTCAAACTAGACGCGGTAGACGCGAATTTGACGTGCTATTCGCGTCCAGTTTGAACGCACAGTAAAGCAGCATTAAGTGAGTGATTGATTGGCCTTGCACTGTGTGCAAAAAAATACTTCGGCAGGGCCTTATGCCGCGTTCCAGACAACCTGTAACCCGAGTTTTTCCAACCTTATACGCGTGAAAGTGCACTGTAAGGCAGTCAAACCCGTGACTTCCCACCTGTGAACTCGTACTAGATCGATGTACTCCCAGTTACGAGCTCTGACGTCACATAACCCGCAAAACCATAAAAAACAACAATGGCAGCCCCTGCAGATGCAGTATAGGCGGTACACAGTGAGAATACACTTTAGGACAATATAACTTTACCTAGTTTTCAGTCCATTGAGTGCAAGGATAAAATATAGCTGCGGGCAGCGATGACGGGCCCAAGCCGTAGGCACAAAACTATTATTACATACAGTATGTTGATATAGGTTTATAACATATATAAATTGACCATAGTAAATGAGTATATTGACATATATTAATACAACATAAATGATTTGTCTTTATGTATTTTTGTATGTTATAACCATATATTTCACTGATATGTTTAATTTATATATGCCAAAATATTTAAGCAACATACATATATATATATATATATATATATATATATGTATATATATGTGTATGTGTGTATTTTACATGCTTATGGTTTCCTTATTAATTTATTCCTTTTGAACTTCTTGAACTTTTAAACAAGTCTACACAATCCACATTTCTTTTCAATTTCTATCCTATTTTAGAATTAGCACAATTTTCTATTTTTATTTTACCTTATCTTAACTGGCTCATAAAATAAAACAAATACTAAACAAATTATATTTGCAAACTCAACTTTCTTTTTCATATCATCAATAATATATCAATATAGTCAATTAAAGGGTTAGTTCACCCAAAAATGAAAATTCTGTCAGTATTTACTCACCCTCATGTTGTTCCAACCCCGTAAGACCTTCGTTCATCTTCGGAACACAAATTAAGATATTTAGGATATTAAAATCGCTCCTGCATACAGTCCATAGGCTTCTTGAGGGACTGGCTCTTGCTGTCCTCGAAAAGTAATTGAAGACATCGTTAAAATAGTCCAAGTGACTACAGGGGCTCAATCTTAAGTTTATCAAACGACGAGAACACTTTTGTGCGCAAAAAAACAACAAAAATAACGACTTTATTTCAACTATTCACTTCCTTCTCCATAAGCCTATAGTCCGTTAACGTAGTGTGATTGCGTAGAGCTACGTCACACGTAGGCTCACTATTGGTCGACGCTGGTCATGTGTGTGTGATGCGTGTGACGTACAATAACAGAAGCTTACGCTATTAAACTAGTTAGCTGACTCGCGCAGAGGGAGAAATAAACGAATAGTTGAAATAAAGTCGTTATTTTTGTTGTTTTTTTGCGCACAAAAGTGTTCTCGTCGTTTGATAAACTTAAGATTGAGCCCCTGTAGTCACTTGGACTATTTTAACGATGTCTTTTATGACTTTTCGGGGACGGCAAGAGCCAGTCCCTCAAGAAGCCTATGGACTGTATGCAGGAGCGATTTTAATATCTTAAATATCTTAATTCGTTTTCCGAAGATGAACGAAGGTCTTACGGGGTTGGAACAACATGAGGGTGAGTAAATACTGACAGAATTTTCATTTTTGGGTGAACTAACCCTTTAAGAAAATATATACATTAATACATGCACTACATGGTACAGAATAATACACAGTTAATATGTCTCCAACAAAGCATAATAGAGCTGCAAAAAATGATGTCACTGATGAAAAAAAAATTAAAACATTCCTTCATAATTATTTAGAAAAGTCACCGGTAGCCTATATACATCTGTGACTTTCCAAAGGCATGTGAAAACACTTTCTGTCTGCATTTCAGCAAACAAAGTCATGTCATATAGGAAACCTGTAGGAAACCCAGCAACGGCGATTATTAGCTTCTCTTCCATTTTCTACTAATGTTTTGGTAGACAAAAAATTTACATTGTATGTTTCTTCTCCGGAATCAGAGCCATGTATTGAGAGAGTTGCGACACGCTTTGATGTCGCCGCAAGGCTGTCACGTGGTTCATGGAAGCCCCAATAGTTCCAAAACAGACGCGGGCTGTCATGATCTTCAATGGACAGACAGCAGCGATTGCATTATTAAACGGTAAATATAAAATAAAACGCACACCAAAGTACTTTTTAAGCTTTTATTGCATTTGGTTAATGTCAGTGTTGCAATTGGAGAGGCAGGGTGACAACTTAGATGTTTTTTAGGCTATATTTTTGGAGGGAAAAGCTTGTGTTCATGTTCGCATTGGTAGTTGCACTGGCTCCAACTTAACTTTTCCATGTCATTCATCTGATGAATAATGTCTCATGATATTTATTTTAGCACAACTGGGATGTAGGTTATTGATTCCCATGATCTTGCTTATAAATTCCGATCCAGCCTGCCGTCATCACGCAAAGACCCGTGGACCGGTGGCCCGTTCAGGATTACAATCATGACAACCAACCAAATCATTTCCGTTTCCGGTGAGAGTACGCTGTGCGCACCTTGCTGCCGCTTCTTGCTGGAACTTTTCTGTTTGTTTGTTTGTTTGTTTTGCTGCTTTGCGTCTACCGGCTCATCTCATTCTTTATTGAACAGTCGTTTTCCTGGACTTTATTATTGTCATTTCCTTGTGGATTTAACGCGGAATCGCGGATACTGACAACTGACAACTCTCCAACTCATCACTGGCACTCATCCAACCTACACTACTCTGCTGCTGTTTGCCGATCTTCGCGCTGCTGTACCTTCTACGTAGGTGGCTGGTGAGTCTCCACTCCCTCGCTTATCTATTGTGGACAGTTTTTTGAGTGGCAGGTTACCCCCTATCATTCAATTTATCTGATAAGGTCTGCATACTGCGTTGATCGTGCATAATTAGCGCTGAGAGTGTTACTGCTTTCTTGCACTCTATTGCAACGGGAAGTGCGTTCTTAAAATTGCCAGTGATGTCGTGTTGTTGCTACATGTTTGCGGTCTAACTATGTATACTGCATCCAACGTCCCGGTACTGCCTAGAGTTCTAACTCTGGGATTATTACTCTGCTGTGTCGTACCCATGGCGCTTAACTACTCGCTACTCCAACTGCGTTGCATGAAAACGCGTCCTCGTCTTGACGCGACTACATACAGACTCTGCACGGAGCTCGGGATTGCTAGGCGACCCCGCTATGTCCATCGCTCCTGTCGCCTCCACTTCTCATCGCGCTGCTCGTCGTCTTCAGCCATTCCTACCATCTGGTCGAACCGCTCGGATACCCGCTGTTCTATGGTGTCTTCTCGTCACCGTGGAATAAACCTTTCCTCATTAAAAACAGTCTCATGTGATCCGTCTCTGACCGAAACGCGCAATGACTGCGTGTTTCATCCTGCAGTTGCGCTATTTAACTGTCGATCCCGCACAGATAAGGCTACTGTGCTTTGCTCACTACTAACTGAGAAAAACTTCGACTTATTGCTCCTCACTGAAACATGGCAAACTCCTAATGACTATTTCCACCTAAATCTTCTCACTCCCTGTGGATACAGCTACCTGGCCAAACCTCGTTTGACATCAAGGGGTGGTGGCCTGGCTGCTATTCACCGCAGCAGCATTCCAGTCAAAACTATTGATTTTCACGTGACTTTAACTTTTGAGTATTTAGCTCTCAAAGTTTCTGGTACATCTCCAATGATCTTGATTGTCCTGTATCGTCCACCTAAAGCAATCTCAGATTTTTTTCAGTGAACTGCATGAACTGTTAACCCTTTCCTCTGCCTTATCCTCTTGTGTTATATTACTTGGTGATTTCAACATACATGTTGATACTGACTGTGCAGAATCGCGTGAACTTATGTCATTATTTGAATGTTTCAATCTTGTACAACATGTCGATTTTGCTACACACTCTAAAGGTCACACACTGGATCTCGTCTGCACTACTGGTCTATATAATGTTTCTGTGCTTGGTTCTCAAATTGGACTGTCTGATCACCTCCTTGTTGAACTAAACTGTGAAATGCCTCTTCCCGCCTCAGGGTGAAATCCACTATAACCTTCCGTAACCTCAATTCTGTAAATCCAGTACTGTTTTCTGAATCTGCACAAACTTATCTCTCTGATATTACTGAACACACTAGCTCTCTTGATATCCTTACCAAATATAATGCTGGTATTTCCACTGCCCTTGAATTTCATGCTCCTCTTAAAAGTAGAGTTGTACCTTCTACACACACATCTCCCTGGTTTACCCCTGCACTTCGCAAGCTAAAAACAGCTGGTCGTCGTCTTGAATGCCTTTATAGGAAAACTGGTTTGACTGTTCATCTAACTGCTTACACTGACCATATCCAATTGTACAAATCTGCTATAAACACTGCACGCTCTAGTTACTTTTCTACTATTATTAATAATGCGTCTTCACGTTCCAGGGCTGGAAGATGGAGAGCTGAGGCAGCGGACGGATGACCAGAGGAAGACCGGGGACCAGGAGCGGATGAGAAGCAGACGGGGCTGAAGTAAGCGGGTAAGTATTCCTTGAAGTAAGCAGTAGCGGGAGTCTGTAGCCGATGAGTCGACGAGACCAGACGGTGAGTGACTGTGAGGAGTGAGTTTATAAAGGGAGGATGATTGGGACGGTGATTGAGGCGGGCAGGTGACAGTGATTAGAATGCTGGGGAGCTGGAACGAGTGGGCGGAGTGAAGGTGTCTGGTGCTGACGCAGATGGATCCGTGACACTGGTACTCTCACTAATTTTACCCCCCCCCCCAACCCCTGCTTATATCTCTGAGCTAATCAACAAAGCAAACACATCTTCCTGTCATCTTGATCTTGCTCCTACTACTTTACTGAAAAAATGTGCATCTGTGATTTCTCTGCCGATTTCACTTCTCATCTCCCAACTACTAAGTACTGGTTCTGTTCCTCTGGAATTAAAAACTGCTGCTGTCACTCCTGTCCTAAAGAAACACGGCCTTGACCCCACCAACATGGCCAATTTCAGACCAATCTCAAATCTACCATTTCTATCGAAACTGCTCGAGAAGGTGGTCTCTGCCCAACTTCAAACACACTTGTCAGCTAACAACCACTATGAATGTTTTCAATCTGCTTTCCGCACCCTCCACAGCACTGAAACAGCACTTCTCAGGGTTGTCAATGATCTCCTCTTGGCCACCGACTCCGGCTCCACTAGTATTCTAATTCTTCTAGATATTTCTTCTGCATTTGACACAATCTCTCACAGTATTCTTATCTAGTGACTCTCTGCTATTGGTGTTTCTGGAACTGCACTAACTTGGTTCACTTCTTACCTGTCCGACCGCCAGCATTACATCTCCATTCGCCAGGCTAAGTCCACTACTCTCTCTGTCCCACACGGTGTTCCCCAGGGTTCTGTTCTTGGGCCTCTTCTCTTCATCATCTACATGCTCCCATTAGGTAACATCATCCGTCATCATGGCTTTAAATTCCACTGTTATGCTGATGACACCCAACTATACATTCATTCTCAATGCAATTCTCCTTTTCCCACAAATTCCATATCAGCCTGTATTGATGATTTAAATGCCTGGATGACTAGTAATTTTCTCAAGCTCAACACCGACAAAACAGATCTACTTCTTATTGGCTCACCTCGAATCACACCCCGTTTCTGTGTTGACAATGTTCACATTGCTGGAGTTTCGGGTTCAACCTTCCACTACTGTTAAAAACCTTGGTATAATCTTTGATTCCTCTCTTTCCTTCCTTCCACACATTTCCTCGATCACTAAGTCTGCCTTCTTCCAACTCCGTAATATCGCGCGTTTGCGTCCATTTCTGAACATTAGCGATGCTGAAACTTTGGTTCATGCTTTCATCACATCACGGCTTGATTACTGCAATTCTCTCTTCTATGGCTTACCCGACTCTTCTATAAATAAACTCCAATACATACAGAACTCTGCAGCTAGGGTCCTCACATACATTAAGAAATCTTCCCACATCACTCCGATTTTACGCAGACTTTATTGGCTACCGGTACGCTTTAGAATTAACTACAAGATCCTCCTTATCACATTCAAAGCACTCCATGGTCTTGCCCCCCCAAGACATCTGAGACCTCTCAACATTACATGAATTCAAAACTCACCTTAAAACTTATCTTTTCGCTTCTTGTTTCTGCTGATTTCTTTGTTTTGGTACCACTATCTCAATTTATATTTGTTTTTTCTATGTCATGTTTCTATGTCTCAACGTTTTGTATTGTTTATATGTCATATTGTTATGTGATGCTCACTTGTACTTAACTGTAAAGCGACCTTAAGAACTTTGAAAGGCGCTATATAAAATAAACATATTATTATTATTATTATTAACATAAAATATAAATAATTACGCTGTGCATGTACAAATGAATGATTTAGGAGGGATATAGACTGCTCCCATAACGTAGCAATGACCATATTTACAGTATGTTCAGTAATTTTTAAATGTTATATTTTCTATTTTGAATGTACTTTATTTTGTATAGTGCTATGAACCATTTAATATGTATGTCCTGAATAAAGATATGATGATGATGAGTTAATGAGTGAAATATTTGTTCCTAAATATGATCCATAACTGTTGGGATTCAATTCAGTATGGCTAATGTACCCCTTTATACCCTTCATAGACTAAACCATTCATCAGAAAACACACACAAATACATTTATAGGATTGTGTATTGGCCTACACATGTTCAATCACACATAATAACTAACCCTATATATATATATATATATATATCAAATTATATATTTTTTAAATAATATAATAATATGTTATATATTTATGATGTTATAAAAATATTATATACATCAGGTTACCATAAGTTAGCTAACAACGTTAGTGACGTGTTGGTCACGTAAGATATTGCTGCAATTAACCTATATATTATCTTCCAATAAACATTTACTAGATCTGGCTACATAACATATAACTACAGACTAGATTCACGAGAGGTCGACTCGGCTAATGTGTGTAAAAGTAAAAAATACAGTAATTTCATTAATTTACCAGCGAGCGTACTTCGGAAGCACTGAAAATGAATGTGGTTCAATGCTGGAACTATCCGTGGTTGGAACTAATGGGCGGGTCACGCGTTACTTCCGCATTCCTGAGTTACAATGGCGGTCTATGGCACTATCAGAACTCTCTCAATACATGGCTCTGTCCGGAATCAGCGAGCGCGAAGGACGTATTCCGATTGGTTGGTGGCGTTTTGCGGCGTTTGTGAACGTACAGTTACGTCATTGCCTAGCCGGCAGCCGCGCCAAAATTCAAACGTAATCAAAAGAGTTATGCGCATTCAAAGACCAACGGATGAAGAATGTTCCCCCTTGTCGAGTGGAAAGAAGAAGCAGCACTGTTCCAACATCACACATGAAAAACTTCAATATGGATGATTTCTTAGACGGACTTGATGAGATCTGTAGGTTAATTGAGTGGAGAGGTGGACTGAAGAAAAAACCTAAAGGCGGATGGCCGTACAAGGCAACTGTGTTGCATCCTTGCTGCAGGTAAGTTAATTTCTGAACTTTTATTATAATTCAAATATTGCACATTAATTGAAATAATCGCTGAATTGCATGAGCTATTTAAAAGCTACTGATCATATCGAAGCTACAGATCGGATAAGGTTTTGGAGGAACTGTTTTAAGTTAAGGAACTGTTAAGGTTTTTATTTTATGTATTTTTTATGCTAATATTACTTTAACTGCTTGTGTGTGCGTTGTGTGCGTTGCATTTTCATGTTCTTTCGTGGTCATGTTTACATGCTAGGAGTAACGTTAGGCCCTGATTAACGTTAAGGTTACACTGCAGTGTATTATTCTAAGATATTAAATGTTTTTAATGTGAGAATAATATCTTTTTAAAAAGTAAGGTTTCAGCTGTCAAACACATCATGTAAGTTAGTGGAGAAAAAAAATACAATATATGCCTTTAGAGTCTAGAACTACTAATACAATAATATTAAAGTAAAAATACAGGGGTTGGACAATGAAACTGAAACACCTGGTTTTACAACACAATAATTTGTTAGAATGGTGAGGGTCTCATTTTGAATCCAAATACAGCACCAATTGACAGATAGAAGTCATTCACAGTGACCAGAGGGATTATAAGCCGTTCTTCCAGAACAGTGTCCAGGTCACTATATGATGCTGGTGGACTTGCTCCTCCAAAACACCTCAATAATATTCAGATCTGGTGACTGTCAGACCATGGGAGATGTTCAACGTCACTTTCATCTTCATCAAACCCTTCTGTCACAAGTCTTGCTGTGTGTGTTGGTGCATGATCATGCTGATACACGGTTTGAGCATCAGGTGCTCATGATCCTCCAGAAGGGTTTGGTAGTCCTCGGCAGTGTCGTGTCCATCAAATACGGGATTGTCATGATATTGGAGCTCAAACCATCACTGATCCACCCGTGCTTCATTCTGAAGATTGGCCGCCAGGCAGATGTGAAACCTCCAACTTTGGCCAGTGTTTCAGTTTCATTGTCCAACCCCTGTATATCTAGAGATAGGTATATGTGATAGCAATATATTGTCATATATTTAGCATATATAACAGTGTCACTTGCGATATAGGGACATATATGTAATATATTACATTTCCGTAAACAGACATCACCAGAGCAAAATATACCGTTACAGTTTAGTAGTAATGGTTTTATGAATTACTTCAATGAGAAAATAGAAAGCATCCGAAACACAATTATAAATGTACAATCCTCTATGTTGTCTTATGATTCAGCTTCAATTATGGCCTCTCTAGAACAACTAAACCGCTTTACAACGATAGGACAGGAAGAGCTAAATAAACTTATCATTGCATCTAAACCAACAACATGTTTATTAGATCCAATACCCACTAAACTACTGAAAGAACTATTACCTGCAGTGGAAGAGCTTCTCCTCAATATTATTAACTCGTCTTTATCTTTAGGCCATGTTCCAAAAATATTCAAGCTGGCAGTAATAAAACCTCTCATTAAGAAACCACAATTAGATCCAAATAACCTGGCAAATTGCAGACCCATTTCAAATCTTCCATTTATGTCCAAAATACTAGAAAAAGGAGTGTCCGCTCAATTGTGCTCTTTTTTTGCAAGAAAATGATATCTATGAAAAATTCCAGTCAGGATTCAGACCGCATCATAGTACAGAAACTGCGCTAGTTAAAATTACAAATGATTTACTTTTAGCTTCTGACCAAGGCTGTATCTCAATACTAGTTCTACTTGATCTTAGCACTGCGTTCGACACTATCATAAAATACTCTTGGATCGACTACAAAACTACACTGGTGTTCAGGGACAGGCATTAAGCTGGTTTAGATCGTACTTATCGGACCATTATCATTTTGTCTGTTTAAATGGGGAAAAATCAAAGATAACGTCAGTAGACTATGGAGTACCGCAAGGATCTGTAGTAAGGTCCTGTTACTTTATCCACTACAGTAAAAGACCTGGGTGTTATACTAGACCGCAACTTGTCTTGCGAAAATCATATTTCATATGTTACAAGAACAGCCTTTTTCCACCTTAGAAACATTGCTAAGCTACGTAATATGCTATCTGTTTCTGATGCAGAAAAGTTAGTTCATGCATTCATGACCTCGACACTAGATTACTGTAATGCTTCATTAGCCGGTTGTCCTGCATCCTCAATAAACAAGCTACAGTTAGTACAAAATGCAGCTGCTAGAGTTCTTACTAGGTAAAGAAATGATGATCATATAACACCTATTTTATCATCTCTACACTGGTTACCTATTAAGTTCCGTATCAACTACAAAGTACTACTACTGACCTATAAAGCCCTAAATGGTTTAGCTCCTATGTACTTAACGGACCTTCTTTCGCCCTACAATCCACCGTGTTCCTTAAGATCACTAAATTCAAGGCTTCTGGTCATTCCTAGGATATCTAAGTCCACTAAAGGAGGGAGGGCGTTTTCGCATTTAGCTCCAAAACTCTGGAATAGCCTTCCCGATACTGTCCGAGGCTCTGACTCGCTGACACAGTTTAAAACTAGACGCATCTCTTTAGTCAAGCATTCACATAATGCTTACCTTTTAGTCCTCTGTTATGCCATACGGAACCGTTTGCCACTGAAACTGCTTAACGCACCAGTGGGGCTCGACAGCCTTTTAGACAAACAGGTCGGCGCGTATGGTTGGGTTGCGGAGAGTTTGGGTTGCGTAGAGTTTGTGAGACAGTGGTTTTCTAACACCGACTCCCGTATAATGGAAATCACCCTTATGAAAGAAAAATATATTTACCAATATATTACTTGAAATATATTGTAATATATTATTTTCCTTTCCATTTTCCAATACATTATATATTGGAAATACATGGAGTAATATATTGATGATGCATATATTATACAATGTATTAAATATATTGTAATATATTGCAAAATATACAAATGATTGCTGCTTTCAATATGTTGAAATATATGGTAAATGAATATATAATATATGTAATTATATATCTGAAAATGCAATTTTATATTTATTAATATCCACCGTAATGTATTACAATTTGTATCAACTCTGAAAGGTAAGTCAATGTAATAATGTTCATTGTTAAGCACGGTCGTACTCTCCACTATTTTCATGAATTTAATGTCTTCTCTTGACATCTCAAGTTTTTCATCACTTGTTCTTTCGTTAAAGTCATGATTATACTGTTGCATCAACATACTTTCCAAGTGTTCCACAGATATGTGATTAGCAGTTACAACAATACATCCTGATTTAACACTAGTACCTTCAGAGTCTCCAGCACGAAGAGGCCCGTTTATGACCCAGCCAACTCTGGTCCTCACTGCATATGGTCCACCACATTGACTGTTTATCAGTTCCCATGGCTCCAAAACTTTAGGAGAGTCGGTTCCAATGAGCAAGAGCTCCCAGGATCCAGGAAAGCATAAGTATGCACAACTTTATTACTTTTCTGACTTTTCACCTTCACAGCCACAATGGAAAAAACAGTATGAAGAGTATCCTCTTCACCAGCCCCAATATGACCACACGTCTGCTGCTTCCCGGACACAGTGCTCCCAGTTTCTTTGGAGGTTATCCTTGTAGTATCCTCCTCCACATGCAGGACAGATGGGTGCTTCCTGTGACACACTTCACAATCCAAGCGACTCCTACAGTCTTTGCTTGTGTGTCCATGTTTCAAGCACCCAAAACAAATGCCCTTCTCCTTTAGAAACTGCATCTTGTCTTGTTGTGTCTTTCTTCTGAACTGAAAGCATTTTTCCAGAGTGTGATTGGTAAGAGAGCAGAACATACATTTGAGCTGGTGACCATGAGCTGTCAAATTTTCCATTTCTTTATATCCATCCTTTGGTACATTAATGCTGGTGGCAAATTTACCACTTTTCCTTTTCTGCTTAACTTGCATGGATAGCTTTGTATAGCTGGCTGGAGAAACATCATTAATACTTCCGAACAGAGGATCTGAAACAATTTTGACTTGTTTTTCAATGAAATTCACAAAATCCAAAACACTGCTCTGCTTCCAGTTTGGCATGTCCAACTCCTTCATATACTTTATATGATGTACTATATTGGAGCAACCTCGAAGAAACAAAGCAAATGACTGCAAAGCATTGACATCCTCAGGTTTTATTGAGGGCCAGTTGTTGATTTTGTCCATGTAAGCAGAAGAGATTGTATGTTCACTGCCAAAATGTTCAATCAAAAGCGTTTTTGCTCTTTGATAACCTGGTTCAGGGGCCATATGCTGACAACTTCTTACAATGTCTCTTGGTTGCCCCCTAGTGTACTGTTCTAGAAAGTACAGACAATCACTGAAATTTTGAGTTTTATCCTCAATGCAATTTTCAAAGGCTCTGAGAAAAGATTTGAAATACAGGGGATCACCATCAAATACAGGTATATTTCTCATAGGCAGAGCAGAGGCTGTGTTTTGTTGGACCAACCAACAGTGCAGTTATTTCATTTTGACGCTGCATGATGTTCAAAATGTCAGGAGAATTGATGGATTGATTGTCACAAACATCTTGCAAACCCAGTGATTGGGTACCTTGCCCTTGAAACACAGGAATGACATTAGGTCTGGGTAGTTGTTTTAAAACATGTTTGGGTTGGACACCAACAGGGACAGAATTCAACAAGTGACTGGAGGTAGGTTCAGAGCTTTTATTAGTGGGCACATAGCGTTCAGCATACGGATTAAGTTCATATGTCCCTTGAGTTTCTGATCTTTTCAAGTAAAAATTCATACCATCTGATGTTTGAGATGCACATTTTGACACTTTGGAGCCACACTTTGAGCTTACTTCCAGAACCTCCAATTTTGCATTAGTCACCTTTAATTCTGCCTCCAGAGCAAGTTGTTCCTTTTCTCTCCTTAAATTTTCCCGTTTCTTCCGTAAGTCCTCTTGTTCAAGTCGTATTTGTTCCTCCTGATCCTGCAAAATATGCCTTCGCTTTAGAGCAGCCATGCGCTCCTGTAATGCTCTTTCTGCTTGAGCTAATATTTTTGCAGATGCACTGGATGAAATCTTTGACAGTTTAGAACCAGCCTTTGAATGCGTTGCAGAACCTTTATTGGAAACACTGTCCTCAGGCCCAATATCAGTCGGATTATCAGGTGGTTTAATTGGAAGTTCATATAAATGGCCTGTGTTTGATAACCAACCTTTGACGTCATCAATGAAGCTTAAAAAACACTTCTCCTTTTGTTCAAAATATTTATTTTGTTTCTCCTTCTCATCCTGTGGTATGTCCAGTGACACAAACGACAAATGATGTTGTTTTGCCTCATCAACACATATTATTATTTGATCCAAAAGAGACTTGACTGCATCAATATTGTCTGCAGAATGCATCAACTTATCCATCTGATTCATGTACGATTTGGCTCGTCTACATAACACCGATCTTTTTTCCTGACACGTTTGCATAAAAAACATCATTCCTTTAACGGTAAAACTTGTGCGTCTTCTTGTAGGAAGCGCCGTGCCGCTTTTGGCTTTAGATGCAACGTCAGACATTTTCCCTTTGTTGATGTCGGTCAAGTACACACAGTTGTTTGCGGAGATTGAATAAAGCACATACCTTGTGAAACTTTGTTTGTTGCGGTGGTTGCCTTTGTGCACGGAGTCGAATGAACGCAGTAGCTGTTGTTACACGCGGTCGTGCGCGTCACATGTGAAGACTTGAGCTTTCGCTTATTCAAATTGCAGCAGTAACGTTAATATCCTACGCTCCGTAGTGCAGATCCAGCCCACGCCTCTGTAACTCCTAGGCCTTTTGTTTGGCTCACTCATCCAGGTGAGTAATGCACTTTCCAAACGGTAACGTTAATCCAGCAAACGACGAAAGTCCAGTATCCAGTCAACAATATATGCGGGGCGGGTTTTTTACTTAATGTAGTGGCTATTTGTCCATAAACTTAAAAAAAACAAACAAAAAAAAAACAATAAACTTCTCAAATGGCCACTTGAGGCTACGTCATGGTTTGACTTTACGCAGGTTTAGAGGTACCAAAGCAAAATGTCCATACCAAGATTGAGTTTGAGGAGGTTTATTCACACAGTCAAGCAAGCTCACAGACATTTCTTCTGCCTCTCTCACGCTGGTAAAAAACCATATGCCCTCGTGCCTAAAGCCTAGTTCACACTACATGATTTCAAAACATCGGGCTGAACTGTGCAGTTCACACTACATGACTTGCTCTCTGTGAAAACAGGAGTGTTCAAGTTGTTGAGCCGTTCACACCAAACGACACATCATGATTGATCCGCAACTGGAGCTGACGCACTACAGGATTTGACAACAACTCTGTCACCCAACGATTCAATCTCATCTACAAGCGTTCGCAGGGATACGGCCCTGATCTTAATGTCCTCAACAGTAAAGTCTAGAATTAATAAAGAAAATGCATTATTCATTAATTCTCAGTTATTCACCCCCATTAATTGTTTTGTTTAAATTCTCTGTTTCAAACTAAATATGACAATTAAATCCTTGAACTGAATATCCTCTTACTTCACAATATAATATAAATCACAACAAACAGAATTACAGTAAGATTTAATGTACATTTCCAATAACATTTTGCTCACTGTTTGAGGGCGTTTGCGATTTCTGTCCACCTTTTCTCTTTCTGGATGCGGTTGTTGTACATCTCATGTCCAACATCATAAAGGCATTCATGCTCATGTCACAGTTCGATTCAATTTTGATCTAAATCTTGAGTCCATTGCTTTCTTGACATGTTGCTGATCTTTCTGCAAACTCCTATTGGACGTGTTTGTTCGAAAATCGCGCATTTCGCGTATTTACCCGGTGACCTCAACCCATACCTTGCTCTGATTGGCTCTAGCTCATGACATCACTGAGATTGAGTCGCGCGACAGCTCTGGATATCTAGCATGCTGGATATTTTTCTGAGCTCGGCGACGTGTCTGTGAGCTGTCTGCGAGCTGTCTTTGATGCGTTGTTGGCTCTTTCATACTAACAGATTGGTGAGTGTTGCCTGGTTCAGATTACACAATTTTTTTGTCTGTTACGATAGTCACTGTGTCAGATTACGCGATTTTGACTCTTAAAATCTTGTCTTGTCGTGGACAAGAAACATGTCAGACTACACGTTGCTTCCTGACCAGTCATCGTGTGCAGTCTTTAACGACGCGCGTGATGTCATCGAGAAGGCGAAACTACTAGCGAGTGACTTCCGGAAACGAACGTAAACAAACAATGGATGAAGCGGCGAGTGTTGTATTGGCTGTCCTGTGTGCAGAAAAACGTAAAAAAAGAAAGAAAACCCGACAATGGACACGTTCCTGGATAGCTGGAAGAGAACAGTATGGGCTGTCAATCCTTCAAAGAGAACTTGAGGTAAAAAATATTGTTTTCTTATATATTTTTACTTTTAGCCAGTAGTACAAGTAATGTTGCTAGTTTGCCACAACGATAACATATTACAAAAACAGACTGTTAAAATTTAAATTTAATTGTTCACCAATGTAATTAAATACTTCTAATGTTCAGAAGTAAACGTTTTTCGTTATGCAGTCACATGGGGTAATTTAGCCTTTAACATAAAGTTTCAGTTCAATGGTTTAATGCCTTTGATTGATTCATAACACCATAATCTATAGGCTTAATCTCAATTATAAAAATTGCAATACCATTATACGCAAAAATATTATTATTGAGAGTGAAAAAAAAACCCTCCTTCCCTTAATGTCTTTAAAGTCACCAACTGTACACAAATAAATATTTAAAGACATTAAACATTAAAGAGAAGGAGGTTTTTTTTTTTTAACTCTCACTAAAAATATTTTGTGTTGTAAACTATACTAGTATACAAATGTAAACTATGCTATCGACCATCTCTAATCAAAGCTATTAAATTATTAAAAACACTAACATCATCGTAAAGCTGCTTTGAAATTATATGTATTGTGAAAATCACATTTTAATTGGAGGTGATTATTTGTTGTCTTTGTAAACCAAACAACCACACCATGTTTTTTTTTTTTTTGTTTGTTTTCTATTTACACTGTAGGACAGTGACAGGAAGGGTTTTCGTGAACTGCTTAGGATGGATGTGGAGGATTTCAGCTACTTGCTTGGCAAAGTCAGACCATTTATCCAAAGAAGGGACACGAAACTGAGAAGAGCAATCAGTGCAAGAATGAGGCTGTCACTTACGCTACGATTCCTTGCTACCGGTAAAAAGTAAATAAAAAAAAAAATCATATGACCTTGGTTTCACAGACAAAATGTAAGCTAGTCCCAGACAAAATGCAAGTTTGAGCTGTTTAAATTGAAAGGAATACTGCCATACAAAGGCAAAGCGCAGTAACTACATATTTGGTCAAAATGAGTTAAGCCGGGCTTAATGGGCTTTATGACGTGTTCTGTCTTGTGAAAAAATATCTGGTTTAAATTATGTCCCGTTTCGGAGATGCATTACCACATAATCTACCCATAACATGTTTGACTGGCTGGTATAAAAACTTTAAAGGCCTTTTTCTCCGTTTCTTTGTTTGCGTAGTTACTGCACTTTGCCTTTGTAGGGCAGAATAGCCTATGCACTTAAAATATATCAGTGACATTGTTTTGTCTCAAGATGCACACCAGTAATGTTTTTAAGGCAAGTTTATAAAAGCTACTCAAATGACCAAATTAATTTAATGCCTAATCTTTGCTTAATTAGCCATTTCTGTAAAATCAGGCCATGATGTATTATACACCTTATACACATGCTCCTTTCCACAGGAGAGACGTTTAGATCTCTGAGCTTCCAGTACCGGATCGGCCGTAGTACCATCAGTGAGATAGTAATGGAGACTTGTCAAGCCTTGTATGAAGTCTTAAAGGATGATCATTTAAAGGTAAGTAATTTGATGTAAATAACAGATGTACATTTCACAACAGTGGGTGGACACATAAAGAGAAGCCTTTACTGGAGAAGTCCCAAAACCAAGTGTTTTACCCAGAGAGTCAAAACCAGAGTAGATAATGAATCATTTTCTAAATTATAATTAGTGGACTTTAGGAAAAAAATTCTTTAAAAAAAAGGTATAACCTCTGTAAAAATGAGAGAACATTACATGTATTAATTATATATGGTGTTTCTTTTTTTTTCTCAGACTCCCACAACGGAGGCAGAGTGGAGAGAGGTGGCAATGGGATTTGAAAACAAATGGCAATTTCCTAATTGCTTAGGAGCCATAGATGGAAAGCACATCTACATCCAGCCACCTGCTAACTCTGGAAGTACTTACCACAATTACAAGTCCAGATTTCCTGTTGTACTCATGGCAGTAGTCGACGCAGATTACAGATTTATTTATGCAAATGTTGGCGTACAAGGAAGAGTGTCAGATGGAGGAATATTTGGCCAGTCAGACCTCTGAGCTGCCATGGACAGAGATCTGCTGAATGTCCCACCCCCAGAGCCACTACCAGGGAGTAACATATCTTTGCCCTATGCATTTATTGGTGATGAAGCTTTCCCTCTTCGAATCGACCTGATGAAGCCATACCCCTTCCGAAATCTGGACCATGGGCAGCGAATATTTAACTACAGGCTATCAAGGGCAAGGCGTACAGTTGAAAACGCATTTGGAATTTTGGCCAATAGACTCCGTGTTTTCCTTTCCAACATTGCACTGGAGCCTGAGAAAGTGACAACAGTTACACTAGCTGCACTCTGTGTGCACAACTTCCTGAGGAAGAAGGCGTCAGATGTGTACCTGCCTTCAGCCTTTGCAGATGTTGAAGATGACAATCACAACATTGTTCCTGGAGCTTGGAGAAGGGATGGAGAACTCCCCTCTGTGGCAGCAAGCAGTGCACGGAATGCCACAACCGCCGCCAAAAATCAGAGAGACAATTTAAAGGCATATTTTCTTTCACCTGCTGGATCTGTTTCCTGGCAGGAAAATATGATTTAAACACCAACTGGTTAAATCTTTTCATATTGACCACTATTGCAAGACGTATAGAACACTTGCTCAGAAAGACTTTTTTTTTGTACACTACAAATTACTAGTACTAGTACAATATACAACCAACTGAAAGGTTGAAAACTTTAGTAAAATGTTAAGGGATAGTTCACCCAAAGAATTTCTTCTGTCATTAATTACTCACCCTCATGTCGTTCCAAAGCTGTAAAACCTTCATTCATCTTCAGAAAACAAATTAAGATACTTTTAAACAACTTAATTTGTGTTCCGAAGATGAACGAAGGGCTTGTGGGTTTGGAATGACATGAGGGTGAGTAATTAATGACAGAATAAATTTTTCTGGGTGAATTAACCCGCTAAAGTCTTAATTATATATGTGTAATTAAAAAATTAGTAGAATGTGTAACGGTTAAAGAATGTAAAATGATTTGTGTTTTAAAAATGCACAAGATACATTTTCTTTAGTAAAATCTTTTATTGAAATCAAATAACACTTTTCTTGACTCATTTCATAAGTCGTAAGTTTTGAACAAAGGGAAAATGACTCGCAAACATTAACCCTTTTAAAATGTGCAAACATTTGCAAAACAGCTTAAACATAAACTGCATTCAAAGTGCCAACAACAAACAGCATTTCAGACACAATGTGACTGCAGTTTAGCACCATCACACACACAAAAAAAAAGGGATCAATACTTGAACTTAGACCCCATTTATTTCCTGGTCATATGCCTCTTCTACTGCCCTGAGGTAGCTCACTGGAGGGGTTACAGAGGGTACATAAATGGATGTATTCTGGTAGGGTTGGTTCAAATTTGTGTGTCCCTGCCAAGGCGTTTGGGGGCGTAAAGGTCGCTCAGGATCAGGATGTAGTGCTAATCTGGCCTCATTTTCTTGTGCATCGTATAACATCATAAGGATGTTGCGACGTAGTCTCATCTTGGTCAGTGGGTCTTTAATTAGCTTAATCTCAGTAACTACCTGTTTGGCAAATGTTTGATCAACATCCGTACTGGCATTTACCAGAGTTTCAGATACATTTTTCAAAATGGTTACTTTCTCCAATTCAAGTTCATCTAATGATTTATCTCGTAACTTTTGTTTGGGTTTGTAATGTGCTCTTTCAGGAACCTGACGATGCTGGTGTGATGATGAGGCTTCAAGTGAGGTTTGTGGAGTTGATGGTCCAGATGTGTGGTGGGAGGTGGAGGTGGATGACTCGAACACATCCTCCTCTGTCTCCTGATCTTCTCCACCCTCATCTGTGATGCTGTGTTCCAAGTCATCCAACTACAATAAAACAAGTTGTGTGAAATATCAGGCATTAACAAGTAATGACACAATACATGTTTTGAAAGCATATACTATAAAAAGCTCACACATGTATTTAAAAGTTAGAAAGGACTGTAACAACCTTTACCCCAAACTTACATTAAGTGTAGACTGAGACACGCGTTGTACAACAAAGGGCTGTAGAAACTGCAGGTTTTTTAAAATCCACTTCTGTCTGGAAGTTAATTCTTTGTCGCCGCTGCCACTCGGTTTTGAACGGAGAACTTTCCCATACTGTGTTCGGAGGGAAGCAGCTTTTGTTTGGACCTCACCGGCTGTAGGTAAGAAATCAGATTACAAATGTAAAATCTAGTCTCTGTAATTGTCAATCACACTACTCACTCGCACGCACACACACACACTCACTCATACACACATACACATAACATACATAGTCTCACACACACTCAAACTCACTCTCACATGACATACGCGCGCGCGCACACACACACACACACACACACACACAGACAGACTCGCTCACGCACTCATACATAAATAATCACACACACACTCAAACTCACACACTCTCGTTCATTCACACATACATAGCCTACATACGCGCACGCACGCACACATACTCACTCGACTCGCTCAAGCACGCACTCATACACACGTACGCACATACATGAATGATTAGCTAGCCTAATGCTAATTTCAGTACTCACTGGGTTGCTGTAGTGTTTCCGCTATTGTTCGCCAGCATTTGTCTTTTTGAATTCTGTCGTGGTAGTCCCTCGATGACACATCATAAAGACAGGAGTGCTGTTGCCACAGCTCCACGAACCTTTCCTCCATGTCATAACTCCACCTAGCACCATCGTCTCTCTTTCGTTTCGCCATTTTTGAAAGTTGTGTACGAAAACGCTTCTGTGCTCCTATTGGTCAACCTCATACATGTGACGGAACCCGTCGTGGACGACCATTTAAAAAATTAAACATGCTAGTCTTTTTATCGTGATGTCGTGAAGCATCGCAGACGCGACGTATGTTGTCGCCCACTATGACACATTATACGAGATGATAAGATCGAATCTTGCGTCCCGACGCCTGTTGTCGTTTACGAATCCCCACGACACCCTACGTCAAAAGGATCGTGCCAAAATCGGCCTAAAAACGTGTAATCTGAACCAGGCATCGCCCGCGATTTGCACACGATAACACCCTGACTTGTTGGTGACTCAACGATTTGCAAATCGGGCTTAAATCGGGCTTAAAATCATGTAGTGTAAACTAGGCTTAACGTACTTCCCAACTTGACCTACTTATGCAAATGAACGTAACACCACGTGACCAATAAACGAAAATACACGTAAAGCATAAATGCAAAATAAACCAAATTAACTTTAACAAGAAAAGAAAAGAAATAAATTAGGCTATAAAGTAACTTAAGCCCAAAATAAACAAAAAATAAAAATATAGCTCCAACACAAGCTTTAGATAGGCTTTTGTTTCAGCTTATTTATGAGACGCGCTCCGGAGATCATAAAGCGCGCCTGATTAAACAATATTTTTAACAAAACAAAAATATTTTATTTTACAAATAGGCCTACACAACGTTTTCTTGTTATTGTGAGTTTACACCAATAAAAGTAGTAGCAAATAATTGTATTATGTATAATGTATTTTTTTCTGTATGACCAGAAATGCTATTAGCCTATTTTAAATTGTTCCACTATTGATAGGAAATGTTTGCGGCCGCGGCTGCGTTTGTTTGTTATAATCTTAGCCTATTATAAGACTGATTTGACGAATTGCTTTGTTCTTTTTTTGTGGATAAAATAGGCCTATGTAGCCTAAATGGATTTTGCTAACGTTAATTATTATTTGCGTTTATTACTATAAATGAGTTCACAGAAGATAAATATGTTTAACATAAAATAATTTATAACTTATAACCAAATCTTTTACAGTTTTTGAACTGTGTTATTATTTTATTTATTTTTTAGCTTATTATATAGGCTATTGAGCTTTTTCCTCTAAAAAATTGGACTTTAAAGATAAAAGTAGCCTAAATGTAGGTGTTTTTAAAAAAAAAGAAAATGCAAGAAATTATCCATTTTAAGAAAGGATTTTAAAAACAATGCAATGCATCCTGCATCTAAACAGGAGGCCTGATTGAATCATGCGGCACACTCTGGGACGAGCCACAAACCCGTGAGTACGGATTGCGAAAGCGTGGGCACGGTTTATGAATTTGTGGGTACAGATTGCAAAAACTGAGGGCACGGTTTACAAATCTGAGAGCACGGATTAGGAACTCGTGGGTACGGTTTATTAATCCGTGGGCACGAATTGTTAAACCGAGGGAACAGTTTAAGAATCCGTGAGTACAGTTTATAAACTGAGGGGACGGATTGCAAAACCGTCGCCTCGGATTGTTTTTTTTTCCCCACAGGTGACTTCCCGGGCTCCGTACATGACAAACAGGGAATCACATGACAGACAAGAACAAGGAACAAGACAAAACCACAAAACGCCTTGCATATGGTCAGACAAAGGAAATGCGATTGACACATTTATTAACAGTGCAACATTTTTAAGAGTGCAATTGAACAGAAAATATGCAAATTGTAGCGGCTTGAATCCAATGATGTTACCGCTGAGAGACTGAGACAGGGACTGTTTGCAACTGACTGACGCAGAAACACATATCGATGAGGCAAATGATTTTTTACTAGCAATTCTTTATTGCTGGCTGATGTATATTGATTGTACAAGGTTTGCTGCTCAAAGTTTGCTGGTCAACATAGAATACATCGCCCCTGCTCACCCCCTCTCACCTGACATAATCAGTGAACAGGTGACTAATATTCACATTCACATGTAATCACGTGACCCGCCACCAGGATCAGGTGACAATAAAAACAAAACAAAAAACCATTAACTCTTTCATGTCCACAACATTCCAGCCCCTAATTATTATCAAATAATTATTAAAATTTCACTAGAAACATGAATTTTTCAAATCACCAATGCATTAGCAACATCATAAAGGCTGGTGTCCATTTCTTCTCACAAAAAAGGAAAAAATCCTGAAAAAAAAAAATAATCAAAAAAGTGTTCGTAGTCATAATGTTCATAAAGTCAGGCAACAAGTGAAGTTATCCATCTTCTGCTTCTTGTAAAAGACAGACCTTGGTTATCGGCCTGTCCAGACAGCTGCTTTTAGTCTTAATTTGCACATGACGCACAAATCCTTTTCTGTCTGGAAAAGTTTGAATTATGCGTCCCAGAAGCCAAGAGTTTCGAGGTGCTGTGTTATCCACTATAAGCACGATGTCTCCTGATTTAAAATTGCGTTTGACTCGTGACCATTTCTGACGTTCCTGAAGCTGCGGTAAATACTCCTGAACCCATCTCTTCCAGAACAAATCTGACATGTACTGGACTTGTTTCCATCGTTTACGAGCATAAACATCATCCTTTTTGAATTCCCCGGGTGGTAAAGATGGTGAAGTCCTCAAAAGCAACAGGTGATTTGGTGTTAATGCTTCCAAGTCACTGGAGTCTGTGGATGCTAAGGTTATTGGACGACCATTAATAATTGCTTCCACTTCACAAAGAACGGTGTGTAGGCCTTCCTCATCCAGATTCTGCACTTTTAACGTAGAATTCAGAACTTTACGTACAGATCTAATTAACCTCTCCCATGCCCCTCCATAATGTGATCCAGTTGGGGGGTTAAACGTCCATTTAATTCCTTTCTGAAGAAGGACATCATTGATCTTACACTGATTCCATTCCTTTATGGAGACTCTTAACTCACGTTCTGCTCCAACAAAGTTCTTTCCATTATCCGATCGAAGTTCCTGGACTTGTCCACGTCTAGCAATGAAACGTCGCAGTGCGTTGATGAAAGAATCAGTGTCCAATGAAGGTGCCACTTCAATATGTATGGCTCGTATGGCCAAACAGGTGAAGATTACTCCATACCTTTTCACAACGCTTCTTCTACTCTTTACCTCAAAAGGTCCAAAGTAATCTACCCCAACACGGGTAAATGGAGGTTCATTCGGAGTAACTCTTTCTGATGGCAAATCTGCCATCTTTTGGCATCCTGGAAGTGAATTCAGTCTTCGACAGATGACACATTTAGACAATACTCTTCTTATTGCTGTACTTACACCAGTAATCCAATACTTTTGTCGTAATTTAGACAACATATGATTACGACCAGCATGTCCTACCTCCTGATGGATGTGTCGCAGGAGGATATCAGAGATGTGAGAATTCTTGGCTAAAATGACTGGATGTTTGGATTGTTCAGGCATTGATGCCCTACTTAATCGTCCACCAACCCTCAAGACATCATCAAGAACAGGGCAAAGTCCATGAATGCAACTACTTTTCTTTACTCTTTCACCTCTTTTTAGACTAGCAAGCTCATCAGGAAATGTCTTTTCTTGTGAGAGTCTAATAATCTCTAATTCTGCGGTCTCAAGTTCTTCTGTTGAAAGGTGAGATCGTTCAAACTGACCTTTGAAAATCTCCATTTCTCTTTCCACAGAGATTAGTTGTTCATTTGAATCAGAACAAGAAAAATCAAGTCTCAGTTGTTTTCTCTTCTCACTAAAAGACAAGAGCAGCTTCTTAAACCTCATAATCCAAGCGAATGCTTTCTTTAAACGGAACCAAGAAGAAAAGTGATAGATGAAACGTGAAAGCACATCATCCTCTTCTTTAAGCTGTACAGAGTTAACCTCAACACTTGCCTTGACCTCAGGATCATCCACTTCAAGCTTCTCAAGTTCTTTGAGATTAGCAGGCCACTTACTTTCATGAAGACAAAGAAAGGCAGGACCAGAGATCCATGTCTTGTTCTTAAGAAACACATTGACAGTTGATCCTCTGGAAGCAACATCTGCTGGGTTGCTTGCTGTGTCTACATATCTCCATTGTGAAGCTTGAGAGGCCTTGAGAATTTCAGTCACTCGATTGGCTACAAATATTCGAAATCGTGAGGTCTCGTTCTTGATGTATTTGAGAACAGATGCACTGTCCGTCCAAAAGACAGAATCTTGAAGCTGCAGGTGCAGTTCTTTCTTCCATAACACATCCATGCGGCTTGCCATGGTAGCAGCAATGAGCTCCATACGAGGGATGGTAACAGACTTAATTGGTGCTACTCTTGATTTTCCCATGATAAAAGCACAGTGTACTTGAGAATGCTTGTTTTGTAAAAGCAAGTATGTCACCGTTCCATATCCATCCTGGCTCGCATCAGAAAAATGATGCAACTGTGCATTCGTGATGTCACCAAAGTTTGGAGGTTTTAAACATCTGGGAAGCACAAAACTTTCCAGATGGTGGAGTTCTTGCAGCCATGTGGTCCATTTTTTTACAACCAATTCAGGCAAGACATCATCCCAACCTGAATCTCCTTTGCAGATATCTTGCAAGATCTTTTTTGCAGACAACACAACAGGACTCACAATTCCCAACGGATCGTAGATGGAACCAATCATGGAAAGGATTCCTCTTCTGGTTAGAGGTCTGTCTTTTACTACAATCTTGAATTTGAAAACGTCAGACTGAATGCACCACTGCACTCCCAACACTCTCTCAACTGATGGAGTGTCCCGATCCATACTCAAGTCTTTCACTGTCTTTGCTCTTTGATCCTCCGGTATTTCGTCTAGCACTTGACGCCTGTTGCTCATCCATTTTACGAGCTTAAATCCACCCTTGGCACATATGGATACAAGCTCCTGGTGTAAAGTTATCGCTTGTTCAACGGAACTAACGGAGACCAAACAATCATCAACATAAAAGGAATGTAAGATTGTATCCACTGTTTCACTGTTAAACTGCCTTTTATTATCTTGTGCACATTTCCTAAGTGCAAAGTTTGCGCAGCTAGGAGATGATGTTGCTCCGAAGAGGTGTACTCGCATCCTAAAGTCAACTGGATCTTGACTTAAGACCCCATCTGGCCACCAAAGAAACCTTAACAAATCAACATCATCAGCTGGCACTCTTACTTGATGAAACATTGATTCAACATCTGCCATGATCACCACTGGTTCCTTTCGAAATCTTGTTATCACTCCAATGAGTGAGCTGGTAAGGTCTGGTCCTTGCAAGAGTTGAGCATTAAGTGATGTTCGCTGAAAACTTGCTCCACAATCAAATACCACACGGATTTTTTTCTTAGTAGGATGGTAGACACCATGATGTGGGATGTACCAGATCTTTCCATCATTACGTGTCATATCCTTCGCTGGTACTCGCTCTGCATAACCTTTGGATACCATATCCTTGACAAAAGCTTTATAGTCAGCACAGAAACCTGAATCTCTTTGAAGTTTCTTCTTTAGATGAAAGGCACGTTGTTCCACAACTTTTCGATTGTTTGGCATTTGTACTCTCTTTCTCAGAGGTAAACCTATTTCATAATGCCCATCAACAAGTTTGATCGAATGAGTCACCATTTCCATGAATTTTTGATCTTCTTTTGAATTGCCTGTTTGTTCATCTTGGCTACATTCTGGGAAGTCCATTTTAAACTGCTGTTGCCATAGGTCTTCCAAATTCATTACTGAAATTCTGTTGACAGTGACTTCTGGCTGAGCACAATCCATTTGGTTATCGCTGTTTCCAGAGAGTGGTCCATTCACAGTCCATCCCAACATTGTCCTGATTGCATAGGGTCCATCATTTACGCTGCGGATTACCTCCAATGGTTCCAAAGCTTTCGGAACATTTGTCCCTATCAGCAGCTCAATCCCTGCCTCAATCTCAGGTAAATGAACACTCTTTAAATGGGGCCATCTGCGAAGATCTTTTCCTCTAGGTATATTCCCTTTATGCACAGGCATACTTTCCTGTGTATAAACTTGATTTAATTCACAAAAGTTGCGACCATTCAAGCCAGCTACCTCCAGTCCAGATAAAACATGACTATTTACAACCTTTTCTTGCCCCATAGTTCGTAGAAGTATCCGCACTTTGTTTCCTGTGAGGTTGAGTCTTCTCATTAAACTCTCCGTACAAAACACAGCAGTGCTCCCTTGATCTAAAAAAGCATAAGTGGTGACTATTTTGCTGCCCTTTTTGGCCTTGATTTGTACAGGGACAATCGGGAGTTTACAATCACGATCACCAGCCCCAGTAAGACCACTAGATACTAAGACATCATCCACTGCCATTTTTGCTTTCTTTTCAGTTCCCTTTACTTTGGGAAAGATATGCAGCAAAGTAGGATGTTTAAGACCACAAACATCACAATAAAGACGTTTCTTGCACTCTTTGCTTATGTGCCCCATACACAAGCACCCAAAACAAATTCCACTTTCTTTTAAGAAGCCAATCTTCTCTTTTTGGGATTGTTTTCCCAACTGAGGACACATACCCAATGTGTGTGCACCTCTACAGTGGTAACATTCTTTCATATCAAATCCAGCCTTTTTCTGTGCTGTATTTTCAGATTCATTTTCTTTGCTTGCAGCGACCACTGTGGTGGCAAAGCTGGTACCTTTTATTCCAGGCCGAAATTGCGATTTTGGTCTTTTCACATCCTTATTAGTTGACAAAGTAATGTCCTGTATGTTTCCAAATACTGGGTCAGTTAGAATTTTGACTTGATGTTCTAAAAAATGAACGATATCAATAAAGGAAACTCTGTGTCGGTGTCTTTCTTGTAGTTCACAAACCACCGTTCTCCATTTATCCCGGAGTCTGTAGGGCAATTTCTTTATGATTATCATCATGTTAGCAGGCATGTCCAAATCGTGCACGTACTGCACTTCCTCCATGACGTTACTACAGCCTCTAAGAAAAAGACTGAATTCTTGTAAAGCATTCACATCTTCAGCTTTAATTTGAGGCCATAAGAGCACTTTATTAATATAAGCAAATGCAACCTTCTGTTCATTGCCAAAATGTTCATGCAACAAAGTTTTGGCCCTAATGTATCCTCTTTGTGGATCAATATGCTGACAACTCTGTATCAACTCCCTTGGAAAACCGACAGTATACTGTTCAAGATAGTACAGGCAATCACTGTCGTTATCTATCTTACTTTCAACTTTATTTTTGAAAGCTCTCATGAATGCATGGTACTGTAAGGGATCACCATCGAACACGTTAAGATCTTTCTTGGGCAAGGATGATAAACATTGCTGTTTTAACTAGGGATGCACCGATACCACTTTTTTGGAAAACGAGTACGAGTACGAGTACTTGCATTTCAGTACTCGCCGATACCGATACCGAGTACTTAATAAAAAAACAAAAAAAAAACATGATTTAAATATTTTTATATACGGGTTTTTAGGTCCTTGATTAAATTACTTGGGTAACACTTTATTTCGATAGTCCACTTTACTAACTATAAGTAACTTTTCAATTACATGTCAACTAACTGTCATTAGAGTATTAGTAGACTAGAGTATTAGTACGATCAGCTTAATATCTGATAACACTTTATTTATTTGGTCCCCCAACAGACATTCAACTGACTATAAGTAACTTGGCGACTACAAGTAAACTTATTCTCCTAATCCAAAGCCATTCACTTTGAAATTGTTCCACACCAGTGATGCACGGGTTGATCCAAAATGAGCGGGTGCCTGGGTACCCGCAGTTACGGGTCATCCAAAAATATTTTTAATGATATTCGGGTCGCGGTCGGTCAGGTCGTTTGGAAAAAAATGCCAATTAAACCTTTGTATTTATATAGTACTAGATAGAATTTTCTATGAAATATATAGGCCGAATTTATTTATTGGCTGAATAACTGGCACGAAGATGACACACAAGCTCAGTCTAACAGTTCTCAGTTCTGTACTGGTGTGATCCGAGAACCGCTGTACCTCTGCGTTCGTTACTATACGCGGATGCGCAGTATCAGCAGTATCAACAACATGTCTCAGTTCAGTGAACTGTTAGAGTTACTGGAGTAAAATATAATTCGGGATATTGGTTTATTTCAACTCGGAGGGACTGTCAGGCATGTCTGAAAGTGAGTAACTGTAGTACCTTGTGGATCAGCACTGACGCAAGACGTGAACTGATGCGAATGATTCAGTTCGATTTAGCGTACTGGTTCGACCGGTTCATTAAAAAGAACCGATTCGTTCACGAACCGGCCATGTCTATGATCACTAGTCTGCAGAGAGATGGAGGCGGCAAGAGAAAAGGTGAAGACTGGGGAGTGGAAGCTCCGCAAATACACAAATAGAAAGAGTAAGTGTGGGAGACATTTACCGAAATAATGAAAGATGATGACCAAAGTGCTGCCTTTGTTATATGTAGGCTACGTCTTCTTGCGATGCTGTGTTGTTACACGTTTATGGCCCAATGACGCTACGATGAGCATGTACTACTTTTAAAAAATACGGTCAGGAAGAGGGTCGGGTACAATATTTTCTTACTTTTTTGCGGTCCGAGTAGCGGGCGGGTAGTTGAAAACGTTGGTAGTGTGCGGGTTGTTTATACATTGACCCGCGCATCACTGTTCCACACGGCTGACATGTCTCCCCATCTCCCCGCTCTGAGCTGCAGCCGGAGCCTGGGGGTGGGCACTCGGCGCCTGTGATTAACCCATTTCTCAGAACATGGTATCGGTCCCCGGTATCGGGGGACTTTTAACGAGTACGAGTACTTTAGAAAATGTGGTATCGAGGCCGATACCAGATACCGGTATCGGTATCGGTGCATCCCTAGTTTTAACAATAGTGTTGTTATTTCATTTTGCTTTCTCATTATTCCGAATATCTGGTTCTGCTCTCCATCGTTGGATTCATCATGGGAATTTAAGACATTTCCTTGTGATATCTGATCCACTGTTTGGTATCTAGACAGGTGTTGGCTCACAGGATGAGGCTGTAAAAATACTGGTTGTACCATTGTCTCTTTAGGCCTTGCACCTGATTCCAAACACTCATGCATTGATCTTTTTTCTCTTAGAAACTTTGGAGGAACAAATGATTTAGCACTGGCATTAAGACTTTGTGTTTTCTTTTGTTCATTCTCTAACTTGGAATGTTTCCTTCCTGAACGATCAGATTTACTGCTTGACACACTCTGAGATTTCAAAACATTCAGTTTGGCCATTTGAATAGCAATTTCTCCATGCAAATTAAGTTGTTCTTTCTTTTTCCGTAACTGTTCTTCTTGATCCTCCAGCTCATGCTTATCCTTCAAGAATTGTTGTTGTGCCCTTAATGCTGCCAACTCAGCCTCTGCTTTAAGACGTACAGAAGAAGTAGATGATGCCACAGATCTTTTTTCTGTTGTTGAGCTTTGAACTTTTGATAATATACTCCCCACGTTTGATACACTGTCAGTTGGTTTGATGTCATCTTGTAAAAATGATGCATGATCTAGCACTTGAGGATTGGGAAACTCTTTCGGTATTGCACCAGCACGAGACTGAACAGCCATATCTTTTTCCACATTGTCTGATGTAAGGATGGAAGACGGAAGATCTAGCACTTGAGGATTGGGAAACTCTTCCTGTATTGCCCCAGCACACGACTGAACAGACATAGCGTTCTCCAATGATCCATCTGGTTCACTCAACCAATGTTGAACAGCTTCTTTGAATGTGTTGCTGTATTTCATAATACTCTGAAACCATTCATTTTGTTTTTCCTGTTCATCTTTAGGAAGTAAAGGAATCACCATGTCGTGCATTTTGCTGGCATTTTCACAAAGCTGAACAAGAGTTTTAAACTGAATTTGCATTTGGGAGGCATTTTCCTTTCTCTTCATAAGATTTTTCATCTCTGGTATCTGGCTCTTAATTTTGTTTACATTTGATTTCCGTTTCATTTGCAAACTTTCAATTTTGTTCGCCAAGGCCTTTGCAGTAAGTTTAGTTTCTCTTTTACCGCAATCATTTTCAAAGCCAGTGACGCCATCAACACTCACTTCACTCATGCTTGAGTTCTCAAAAGAAACCAATGTTCGTATAACTCAAATCCTCCAACATCACAGCGTCAGCAGCACGTAAACAAACGCCGTCAACATCGCGACACTATTTTTCAACACAAACGGATCGCCAACAACAAGCTTTAAACACCAGAGCTCTGTGCAAAAATAGACTAGCCAAACAACAAACAATCACACAGCCGCGTGACCATCCCCAATGGATAGACAACGACGAACACAATTCAATCTGCGCGCAATCCAATACTGCACAGCGGATTAGAACAAAGCCCAACAGGCTTACCTATTCGGTGATTGTTTGCATGCTTCTCTTCGGAGCTTTGCTGGTCCAGACTCGCTGGTGATTCAACTTCTGCGATGGCTGAAAATTCATTTCCTTTTAAATGAACAGAATCATATCCTCCGTCTGCGATGTGCACTTAATCCGTTCTTGCGCGTCCGCTGAGAATGATCTATGTTGACAAATTGTAGCGGCTTGAATCCAATGATGTTACCGCTGAGAGACTGAGACACTGTTTGCAACTGACTGACGCAGAAACACATATCGATGAGGCAAATGATTTTTTACTAGCAATTCTTTATTGCTGGCTGATGTATATTGATTGTACAAGGTTTGCTGCTCAAAGTTTGCTGGTCAACATAGAATACATCGCCCCTGCTCACCCCCTCTCACCTGACCAGTGAACAGGTGACTAATATTCACATTCACATGTAATCACGTGACCCGCCACCAGGATCAGGTGACAATAAAAACAAAACAAAAAACCATTAACTCTTTCATGTCCACAACACAAATTATACAATATAAATTAAAGGAATTTCAATGACCAATGTCTATTTCAATCTTTCAGCAGTGCTGTTATTAAATATAAATAAAATATAAACAAAATGCACAAAAGCAATAAATAAATAATATACAAACTTTCAAGGACCTTTGAGAACTGCGGAAAAGCATATATGTTTCAATAAAACTTATTTGTGTAATGCAGTTGCAGTAATTATTTGTAAATTATTAAAGATATTTTAACCCTCTGATGGTCTTCGTTTAGGAGTCACGTCCTGAGCCTTCCCGGTCAGAAGTGACCGGACACCTAAAAATGAAACTTCCTCCATCCCAGTAAAAACCAATGCTATTTATTTTTGTTATATAATATTTATTCTTTTTAATTTAGTATTTTGAGACAATTTGATTGAATTTATTAATATTTATACAATATTTAGGCTATGGTCTATTTTTGCCATGGAAAAATATATATATTTTTCTATATATGTATATTAATATTTAAAAAATATATATTAATGCAGTATTTTAGTTTAATATAGAGCAGGGCTATTCAATTAGCTTCATTCGAGGGCCGCATTATTAAATCGAAAAGTTGAGCTGGGCCGGTGGGTTTAGCTTATTTATTGACACATAACAGTATCAATAAGTAAGCTAAAGTAAACAAACAAAAAAAGGTTTTGCATTTACTAGAAAATGTGGTACCCAACAGTATGCAGACCATAATAAATAACTTTTTTACAGCTATATACAAATATATTGAATTATACAATATAATAGCTATTGGTAAGAATTATTTTATTAATAATTTTTATAGGCTTAAATTAAAATAGGCTA